>NC_080163.1:166435220-166788220 GCF_950295315.1 Erinaceus europaeus
TCTTTTTTTTTTTTCCTCCAGGGTTACAGCTGTGGCTTGGTGCCTGCACTACAGTCCACTGCTCCTGGAGGTCATTATTTTCCATTCTTTTGTTCTAGTTGTTACTGCTGTGGTTATTGTAGCCATTGCTATTGTTGTTGGATAGGACAAAGAGAAATCCAGAGAGGATGGGAAGACAGAGGTGGGGAGGGAAAAACAGACACCTGCAGACCTGCCTCACTACATGTTAAGTGGCCACCCTACAGTTGGGAGCTGCGGGCTCGAACTGGGATCCTTACTCCAATCCTGGAGCTTTGCACCACGTGCACTTAACGCGCTGTGCTACTGCCCAACCACTGGTGCAAAGATTTTATGGGGTGCAGAAGGAGGAGTTCTGAATTCTGTAATTGCTTCTCCACTGGACATGGGCATTGACAGGTGGGTCCATACCCCCATCCTGTTTCTGTCTTTCCCAAGTGAGGAAACAGGGCTCTGGGGATTTAAAAGCCATATCTTTTTTTAGTCTCCTATGATTTCACATGAAAAATGTTGATTTTTTTTACCTCTGGGGTTATTGCTGGAACTCAGTGCCTGCACTATAATCCACTGCTACTGGAGGCTATTTTCCCTTTTGTTGCTTATCATCGTTGTTATTAACAATGTTGTTATTGTTGTTGGATAGGACAGAGAGAAACTGAGAGAGGACAGGAAGACAGAGATGGGGAAAGAGAGAGAGACACTTACAGTCCATCTTTACCACTTGTGAAGTGACCCCTCCCGCAGGTCAGGAGCTAGGGGTTCCAATCAGGATCCTTAGGCCAGGCTTTGAGCCTTGTATCATGTGCACTTAATCCACTGCACTACCACCAGGCCCCCAATTATATATATATATATATATATATATATATATATATATATGTTAATTTTTTAAAAGATGCCTTCAAATTCTTTTTTGTTTATTTATCCTTTTGTTGCCCTTGTTTCAAATTATTAATAATAGCTTACTCTATCTTTTCAAATAGTCTTTGAGTAGAGGGGAGGGGAGGGGAGAAAAGAAGAGAATAGAAGAGAAGAGAAGGGGGAGGAGGAGGAAGGAGAAGGGAATAGAAGAGAAAGGTACTTGTGGTCTATATTCATAATGGAATACTATTCAGTTATTTAAAATGATGTAACAATCTCTTTTGCCCCATCTTCAATGGAACTTGAAGAAATCATGTTAAGTGAGATCAATCAAAAAGAGAAGAAAGGACACTATATGATCTCACTTATAAGTGGAACTTAAGAAAGATAAAACACAGGGAGTTGGGCGGTAGCACTGTGGGTTAAGTGCACGTGGCACAAAGCGCAAAGACTGGTGTAAGGATCCCTGTTTGAGCCCCCAGCTCCCCACCTGCAGGGGATTCGCTTCACAGGCAGTGAAGCAGGTCTGCAGGTGTCTGTCTTTCTCTCCCACCTCTCTGTCTTCCCCTCCTTTCTCCATTTCTCTCTGCCCTATACAACAAAAACAGTAGTAACTACAACAATAAAAAGAGCAACAAAAGGGAATAAATAAAACATTTTTTAAAAAGAATGAAAGATAAAACACTGGGTGAAAACCAGACTAGATGTTCTCCATTGCAGAAAGCCCAAGGAAGGGAGTTGAGTGGCTATCAGGGACCCAATGCAGAGTGGTGGGGCAAAATTGATGATGGGAATGGTGTGTAGATACCTATCATGGAAGGATGAACAAAGAACCCATGTAAGAACTGTCCTATAAATCATTATTTTCTGGGTGGATGGTAATATGAAGATGGCCTGGTCACAACCTATGCAAGATGGCTGCAACTGGGTCTCAATGAACCAGCTTCATTGAGCATGACTGTGAGCACTATGCTAAATGCTTTCTTTTTAAAATATGGAGACTGGGCAGTGGTGCACATAGTTGGGCACACATGTTGTAGTGGTAATGGTGTTCAAGTCCCAGGTCCCCATCTGCAGGAGGAAAGCTTCATGTGCAGTGACATAGTACTTCAAATGTTTCCTCTTTCTCTTTGGCTGTCTCCTCACCCTCCTCTCAATTTCTCTCTGTCTTATCAAATAAAAAGGGGGGAAATTTCATTATGTATGTATGTACTTATTTAGGAGAAAGAGAGAATCAGTAACAACTCTAGCATGTACATACCAGGGATTTAACTTGGGACTCTCACACACACAGGCTCTGTGTTCTACCTGCTGAGTCACCTCCAGAGCTTCTCTAAATGCTGTATGCTGTACAGCCACAGTTTCACTTCATCCTTGTGACAATCCTATCAAATGAGCATTGATTCTGTCCCCTTTTGAGTATTAGGATCAGAACTCAGTGATACCACTTGAACTGTCACCCCAGGGGGGCTCCAATTCATCCTCATGCAGGAGAGCAGGACAACATTTCATGAAAGACAAGGGGATAATAAAATCTTAGCTGGCTTAACATATATACTTACAGGTTCTGGTGGATTAGTTCAGTACTTTTTTCTTCTGTGCGAGTATAGTACATCATTTTAAAGGTAATGCCTACCTAAACTTACAAAGTTACTGTTAACATATTTTCTATGATTTTAAGGAAAGTCTTGTTGCAAATGTTCCTTTTTAGCAATGACTCATTAAAAGTTTTCTTTTTTGTTATTCTATGACTATACCAGATGAGAATATCAGCTTAAGACTGAAAATCTTGCTCTTCAGTAGTTTTCATGTAATTATTATTATTTTAGAAAAACTCATACTTTACTTTGGTTGCCATGGACAGACAACCAGATTCTTGCCTGAATTCACAGTAAAGTGGCCATGTTGCTCTGTGTACAGACAGTCACCACCTAAGCTGTTGGCACCCAGCAACAATTCTAGGCCCCACTCCCTTTCAGCCTTCTTCCCGAGGATTCCCTCTGCTCAAAAGGCATGTTTCTGTTCAACTGGAAAATAAATAAATAAATGTCATGTTATCTTATCCCTGGATACCAAAATTCTCAAACAGGAAGGGTTCTCATTAGACAAAGCAGAACCCATTTTGAAAATAGCAAGACTCTCAGAAAGGCAAATATGTTAGTCCATGGAAATTTACATGCAAATGTCTATGGAGGGCCAATCACAAGGGCAAGAGTGCAGGACAACTTCTTCTAGCAGGAAAGAGAGTTTAAGAATAAAAGCTGGAGGCATCCATCATGGAAAAATGACTGGGAATAATTCAGGAGAGGCACATTTTCTCAAGAGTGAGCCCTATAATGTTCTCTCTGAGAAATGACAGATCATCCCAAGAGGACTATCACTCCAAGGGACTAAATGTGAGGCCCAGAGCACTAAGGCTTTCTTCAATGCTATGGGGGCCCTGGCTCAAACTTGGGTCACACATGTGGCAAAGCTCTGCATTATCCAAGTGAGCAACTTTTTCAGTCCTTACAAGTGATTTAACTGCAGGAGAACACTCTGCTTGCTGACTTCCTGCTTATTTATTTGTTTTAATGTAGTGACAGAAATGAGCTCTGAGCCTTGTACATATGCAACATCAATTTATGGCTTCATGTGTGGCAGATAACACTACTGAGAGACCTCTTTGGCCCTTTTTCTTTCTTCACTATCTGGGGGATAGGAGAGAAGAGGGGTATCACATCATCATTCTACCTCATCAGGGGAGCTACCAGAGTGCTATCCATGGTACTCCCATGTGGTGCCAAGACTCAAACTCATGGTAAGTTATATGTGCTGCCCACTGACTCATCTTGTCTTTATGACTGACTTCCTGAACACAACTCTTCATAACCAATGTACTGGCAGTGCAGACACAGGACTCCCTTCTGCCCAGGGCACAAGGGCATAGTTATTTTTATTGTGTCCAGTGAAAGACCAGGGCATATCTATTCTGTGTGTCAATAAACTATATTTAATTAACACTCCTTTAAAATCTGTAGTCAAAGTGTCTATTATTCAATAACTTGGGCAACTGAGAAACTATGACTTCCATGTTTTCTTAAATCAATATTATATACTTACTTTTTTGCCACCAGTGTCTGCAACAATCAACCACTCCAAGTAGACTATTTTCTCTCTCTTTTTTTTCATACAGAGGATGGAATATAGAAAGGGGTAGAGAGAGAGAGAGAGAGAGAGAGAGAGAGAAAGAGAGAGGGGGGAGAGAGGGTGGAGAAACACCACAGCACTACTTTACCACTCATGGAGTTTCCCCTATGCATGGTGCTCCTATGAATACTTAGCATGGCAAAGTGTGTGCTCTACTAAGTGAGCTATCTCCTAGTCGTCACCTCAATACGTTGTTTTCAATAACAAAAGCATCAAGGCATCTCTTCACCCTGTGTGCATTTCATGAGAGATACTCTGTTAAGAGCAATAACAGTTCCTGTAACAATTTTAAAAAAGCCCCATTATAATCCTTTACTTAAAAAACTGGTCAGGTTCTAGGTACATGAAATACAATGTATTTAATTCTGAAAAGCACTTTTTTATAGGATAGGACAGAGTGATTTTTTTCTTTTTTTAATATTTATTTTTCCTTTTTGTTTCCCTTGTTGATTTTTATTATTGTTGTTATTGATGTCATCGTTGTTAGATAGGACAGACAAAAATGGAGAGATAAGGGGAAGACAGAGAGGGGGAAGGGACACCTGCAGACCTGCTTCACCACGTGTGAAGCGACTCCTCTCCAGGTGGGGAGCCAGGGGCTCGAACAGGGATTTTTATGCCAGTCCTTGCACTTTGCGCCACATGTGCTTAACATGCTGCGCTACCACCCAACTCCCTTTTTTTATCTTTATTGACTTATTTAGTGGATATAGACAGCCAGAAATCAAGAGGGTGATAGAGAGGTAGAGAGACAGAGAGATACCTGCAGCCCTGCTTCAACGCTTATGAAGCTTTCCCCCTGCAGGTGGGAACCGAGCTCGAACCTGGGTCCTTGCACATTGTGAAATGTGCACTCAACCAAGTGTGCCACCATCTGGTCCCAGGACAGAGTGAAATTGAGAGAGGAAGGGAAGATAGGGAAAGAGAAAGAGATGACTGCAGACCTGGTTCACTACCTGTGAAGCAACTCCCATGTAGGTAGGGAGCTGGGGCTTGAACTGGGATACTTTCACAGGTCCTTGCACTTCGTACAATGTATGCTTAACCTGAAGCACTACTGCCGGCCCCCCAAAGGACTTTTTCTATTGAGTATTATTATTAATTGCTATTATTTATTTTGTAACTTATACCATTTTAAAAAACCTAACAACAGAGAGCTACAGGATATATATGTCAAAGGGGAGAAATACCAATGTAATCCGAATTCTATAGAAGGGTTTTCATGTTAAATTTCATTTCCACCACAAGTAACCTATAACATTCAGAAATATTGGAAAGTAGAATACATGTTTATTTTTGTCTCAAACAGTACCACTTAGGATAATTATACTATAAGTGCAAAGTTCTTGTGAAGAAGGAGGAATAAATGCTTAAGAGTTTGAAACAATGACTTAGAATGCTGAACTGAGAACCTTTATTTCATCTGCTTGGTTACTGGACTTAGTACTCATTTTGCTCACTCAAGTTACCTTTTAGTCTCAAGTGCAATAGACAAGTTTGACATGACAATTGACATAGATGACATCTGTGGCTTATATGAACTCTTAACCAAGAACAGAGAAACATGGAGGAAAGAGTTACTGAAGGGAACTGAGTGATTTGCATGTATAAAGTGCAGTTCCCTTGAACAACTTTTACTGAGAAGAACCCTCAGGTCTGCTGAACTACTGACAGAGGATAAATCGACTCTAAATGTTGGTGGAGAAGATAGTGTCTTTGGTGCGTGTAGTTCCTGTTCCTGTCCCTGCAGGCCTGCAAGGCCCTACCTCTCAGTCCAAATGTACCCACGTACACCATACACCCTGAATCCCACTAGCCATAATGCCAGATGTGGGGTACAAAATAATCCTCATTTGTTCTCTTGCAGGCAATGAAAAAGTCACCCCATCTAAAGGAAATGGTGCACACTCTACAACTACTATTAGAGCCAAAATCTCTGAGTCACAGCTGTCTGCACAAGACAATTTGGCTACTGGAAAATTCTGATTAATGACATTTTTTGAAAACCCAGAGTAACAACTTGACCTGCCAAAAATTAACATGTTTTTATCATTTTACCTTTTTTTTTCCCTTGGTTAACTATTACCTTTCTTTCACCAGCGAAATAAAGCAGGTAAACTGAAAATTGTGCTGTAATGCAACTCAACCTCAAATCTAAATGAGTCACTCCCAGTGGTGAAAGTGGAGCTAAAAGGGGGTCTGTTGCTAACTGGGCTTTGGAATCTCTGAATGTGCCACAGGGACACTCTCCGATTGTCTTCTTGCTGAGAAGTCTTTAAGTCTTAGGAGACTAAAGTCCCTGAGTGTCAATCAGAAGCACAGGCCTACCCACCCCCAAATTGATGACTGGGTGAGAACAGAGAAGTCCCCAGCCAGCAACCCCTTCCACCCCAGTTCAGTGGTAGGTGAGGTGCCCCTCTCCCCTCCCCCCCCCCCCCCCCCCCCGCACTCCAGCCGAAGGTGATGGAGAGGCAACAGTGCTTCAATCTCCCTAACACAGCTCCTGCAGAATCAATCAACATTGAAGACGGTTCTGCTGGCAATGGCCATATTGTTAATCCATACAAGTGTGCCACCGCTGATAAATCATGGATTCTGAATCCCAAGACCTTCACCGAGAGCGACAGGCTGGAGGGGCCCCCCAGCCAGGAGGAGCCCAGAGTTTCCTGGGCCAGTGCAGGCAGGTCCCCTCTGCTAGCCACCTCGCCCGAGCTCGCCACCCCCTCCCCACCTCTTGCAACTCTTCTCTCCTTTAGGCTCCCCAAGTCTAATTTGTCCTGACACCCCTGGCCCACCGCGGGGATGGGTGATTTGGGTGGGGCGGGGCGGTGGGCAGCGGCCCCCCTACACACACACCCCAGCCAGCCCACCTGGCCGCACCCGCTGCCCTCTGGCCAAGGTGCGCAGGGCTGTGCTCATCACATCATTATTTCTCCTGCAAGAGAGGGAAGGGGCATGAGCAGCTACAGCAGCTGCCAAGGGAGGCTTGGTTACAAAATCCTGCTCCTGGTAGTGCCTTGCTTAGCAACCTCCCCTAAAAAAGCCAGCACTCTTGCTTGAATTTGGAAAGCAAGGCAACGGCCACCCCCTGCCAGCGCACGCCTTCCCCCCACCCCAGTCGCAGCAGCTGAGGCCACCCGCACCAGCGACCCCACGCCTCTCCTTTCCCGTGGGTCCCCGAGAGCGTCACCACACAGAATTGACCAAGGAGGTTGGGGGGGGTGCAATGTGCCGCCTGCCCTCCCCACCACCATGGCGGCTGCCCCTCCAGCTCCGGAACCAAAGTCCCAGTCAGCATGTAGGCCTCTCTCTGGTCAGCCCCTCCATGGGTCTCCCGGCTACTGGGCTCACAGGGCCGAGGAGGGACCATTGCACCTCCTCGGTGCCCCACTTGGCTCCCGCCGTGCACCTCAGAGCCCAGGACCCAGGGACCCGCCATGGTGCAGGACTCAAGTGCTGGCTCCAGGCACTCAGTGCCGCTGGGGCGCGGGGCCACGCGGCCAACTCGGGGTCCCACGCACAGGTGCCGGGGGACCTCGCTCTGGCTCGGGAGCAGCGACCTATGCGCTCCCGCTCCCACGCAGTCTCACGCAGGGTCCCCAGCCCACACCCGCGCGCTCCGCAGGGACCCTACCCCACCACCCACCACCCCCCTGCCCCTGATGGCAACCTGCAGTCGCACCTTCCTCAGCTCGGACATCCTCCAGTGCTCCAGGCTCAGCAGGTGCCGGGCCACATGGCTAGCAGGCCCCTAGGCTGGCATCATAGTCCCGTTGTCTCCAAGACTTGAGGCTCCGTTGGTCAGTTAGTCAGGGTTCCTGTTGGTCCAGCGCTGCCGCCTCCGCTGCTGCCTCGCGCTCCAACCGGGCTCCAGCCCGGTTTTGGTCCATGCCAGCGGTTGACGCCTGCGCACTCAGCGCCCAGGGAGGCACCTGCGCACTGGGGGGCGGCCGGTGTGAGCTCCACCCTAGGGGCCAACCCCCTGCATGCCTAGGGGGGATGCTCAGCCCCTGGTGCCTCGCACAGCAAGCCCCAGCACAGGCCCCTGGCCGGCCCTCCTTCCCCCCCCCCCCCAGTGTCTCCAAACAGACAACTGTTTCGCAGGGACCCTCGGTTCAAGCGGGGACATGGGGACCACGGAGGACCCGGTGCGCATGTCCCGCGGGGGCTGCGGCCCCCACCTTGGTGCGCTGGAGCCCAGCCCCAGGCGCTGCAAAGTACCCTGCAGGACCTTGCAGCCCAGCGCAGGAAGGCCCGCTGGGGACCCAAAGCTCCAGCATGCGGAGATCCTGTGCCCACAGAAGTCTTCACAGTGGCTGCTCTGCTCAGTGCACCAGAGAGAGAGAGAGAAAGAAAGAAAGGAGAGAGGGAGTAAGGAAGGGAGGGAAGGCATGAGAGTGAGAGTGTGTATGCACGCTGGGAGAGTACAGTGATCAAATTGGAGTTGGTGACCCATTGTTGAACTCAACATCTGGAAGTATCTCTTTGAGATACAAGATAAAGCCATTCTCATTACTTCCTAGACATGTTCTATGCCCTCAATTAAAAACATGGGCATTTCAACAGGCCAATAAAAATAAAACACCATGATGTGGAGTGTGGTTCAAAAAGAGGAGAGATATAGACAGACATACAGATAGAGAGACACAGAAAGAGGAAGGAAACCTGGAGAAATATGAAAGTCTTCTATAAATTTCCAAAAAAGATGATGCTAAGCAACTGTTCTCAACCCCTGTCCCCTAAACCTGTAGCCTGGAAGGCACTGTCCAGTACAGCTTTGGGGGTGTAAGGGGGCCATGCTCACAGAGGAATGAGTGCACTTTCCATGTAAACATGTTGAGCTCCTCTCATGAGCTGAACCAGAAACAGGAGGAGACACAGCATAACAGAAGGAAAATGAGGAGGCACCGCCCTGCACTTGTGAAGCCTCATTTACCTTCCAAGTTCAAATATCTAGAAAACGATTAAATCATAAAACCTAACAATAAACACTAAAGTGCTATTCCACATCATACAACATGTTGCTTTCAAAGAAGGTCCAGAAATCACCCCTTTCCCCATTCAATTACCAACCACCTGGCTAAGTGCACACATTACAGTGCTCAAAGATCTGGGTTCAAGCCCCCGGTCCCCACCTGCAGATAGGAAGCTTCATGAGTTGTCTCAACTGGTAGAGCGCCAGACCTGCATGCCTAAGATTCCTGGCTTGACTCCTGGCAGCATATGTGCCAAAGTGGTGCTCTGGTGTTTCTCCACCCCATCTCATATGAAACTCTCTCTCAAGTATAATAAATAAAAAATGAACCTTGAAAAATGGTTTAAGGATCTGGGGATATAATTCACCAGGTAAAGCGTGTGCCTTGTTATGTGGGCACAGTTCAGGTTTGAGTCCTGGCACTGCCTGGGAGATGCTACAGCACTAGAGGAAGACCTGGTGCTGTGGTGTTTCTCTATCTGAAAGAAAAAGGGGGTTTGGTGGTGGTATAGCAGGTTAAGTGCAGGTGGCTCCAAGTGCAAGGACCTGCGTTAAGGATCCCAGTTTGAGCTGTCAGCTCTCCACTTGCAGGGGAGTCGCTTCACAGACAGTGAAGCAGGTCTGCAGGTGTCTGTTTCTCTCCTCCAGTCTTCCTCTCTTCTCTCCATTTCTCTCTGTCCTGTCCAACAACGATGACATCTATAACAACAACAATAATAACTACAACAATAAAACAAGGGCAACAAAAGGGAAAATAAATAAACATATATTTTTAAATATTTTTTATTTATTATTTATTCCCTTTTGTTGCCCTCGTTTTATATTGTAGTTATGATTGATGTCTTTGTTGTTGGATAGGACAGAGAGAAATGGAGAGAGGAGGGGAAGACAAAGAGGAGGAGAGAAAGATAGACACCTCAAGACCTGTTTCTCCGCTTGTAAAGCGATTCCCTTGCAGGTGGGGAGCCGGGGCCTGGAAACGGGATCCTTCAGCCAGTTCTTGTGCTTTGCGCCACCTGCACCCAACCCACTGCGCTACCACGGACTCCCAATAAATAAATATTTTTTAAAAAGAAAGAAAAAGGAGCCCAGTTTGGTGAAATCATGCATGTAGAAGGCCCTGTCTCCTCAAAAAGAAATTGTGCAAAATATCATATGCTTGGAATTTCACAAATAGCAGCAGGGCATAGTAATCAGGAAAAGATGCAAGAGGAAAGCATGCTCGTGCTCACAACTTCTGCTTTTTGCAGACTGGATTTTAAAGTTTCTGAATATTATAAATAGAACATATATTGACTTTAGGGGAGCTGCTATTATTTTTTCCCGTTAGGGGGAATGAGAATGGGAGACAAGAGATCATTTCCAATTGGAAATACTGGATTTTGAGAGGTTGTTTTTCACTGCTAATGAACACTCATGCTGATGGTTTTCAGGTTGATGTATGGTGGTGTCTGTGGAGCTGTTTGTTCCAGGATCAAGTTTCTGCTGTAAATAGGAGATTCTGGGATGAACAGACATAGGACATGTTTTGTGGCTCTGCAAATTGGGAGGGAGTTAAGACACAGCTGTATGGTCAGGGCCACACGTGCACGTAGGACCTTTCTTTTGGGGCTGTTTGAAATCAGATGTCTGCTCATCTCTACTTCTGATATACACAGGCTGGGTCTGAGGGATGGACAGTAGCACAGCAGGGTAAAAATAACAACAACAAAAAAAGAGGGGAAATGGCCTCCAGGAGCAGTGGATTTGTAGTGCAGGCACCAAGCCCCAGAGATAACCCTGGAGACAAAAAGAAAAAATAAAGAAAGGTTGGGTACTACTATGCAATTCCTGCAAACTCCTGCTTAGAGATGCCTGTCAAGCCCTGTGTGTCATCATATATATATATATATATATATATATATATATATATATATATATCCAGGGTTATTTCTGGGGCTCAGTGCCTGCATTATGAATCCACTGCTCCTGGAGACCATTTTCCTCTTTTATTGCCTTATTGTTGTTGTTGTTATTGCTGACATTGCTATTGTTGTTGTTGAATAGGACAGAGAGAAATGGAGAGAGAAGGGGAAGACAGAGAAGGGGATAGAAAGATAGACACCTGCAGACCTGCTTTACCATCCATGAAGCGCCCTCCATGCAGATGGGGAGCCAGGGGCTCAAACTGGGATCCTTAGGCCTGTCCTTGTGTTTCGTGCCATGTGTCCTTAACCCAGTGCACTATCCCCGGGCCTTGTGTCTTATATACTTATGTGCTTTACATGTGCTGGACACTGCACAGTGCAGTAAATGTACTCACAGCACACTGTGTGCTGTACGAGGTGTAGCAAATGTGTGTGATGCACTAGTAGTCTGCACCACACCGTGCATATATGCATATGGTTCACACAGGAGTGCAGGCTGCATGTACAGTTCATACTGCATAGATCATAAAATATAAGGCCTTGCCTCTTCATGCTGCAGATGAATAATCTGAGCTCAGAAAGGAAGCATCCAAGCAGGTAAAGTGGAGGTGCCTGGTTCCATCACATGTTCAATTCCATCGTGGCTCCCAAGATGTCACAGAGCATCTTCCTTACTGCATAAAGTGTTCTACATGCATCTACCAAGCACATCACCCCACCTTCTTGTGATGCTGCCATTACTGTGATCCCAATTTTAAAGGTGAAATGGAAACTCAGAGAATTTAAGTAAATGTCAAGAGTCATAAAATAAGTAGCAATACTCGGACACGGAGCCAAGTCCTCAAGCTCCAAGCCCCGTGGTTTTTCCAGGCTCCTGCAGATTCATTGAGATTCCGTGTGCTCTGCAGCTTTAATGCCAACAACGGCACTTTGATTTGAAGGATGATGATTCCCTTAAAGTCCTGGAATTCTTTGTTGCTGGTGGTAGGGCTGCATGTGGGGGTCAGAGCACTCACATGCAGCCATGTAGCCGTGATGACCTCATGTCCCATCACAAAAGCCCCGAGTCCTGCTCCCCATGGAAGCAGCCCCCAGCCCATCATAGCCCCTGCCAATAATAACCTAGTCACCATGGTCACCAGGATGTCTGTATCTTGCTTTCTGACAATGGCTGTTTCATTGCTTTATCACAGGCTAACTGCAGAAGTCCTGAATATACAGATTTTATTTTCATAGGACAGGTGCCCTTTGCTTGGTCCAGGTATCACTGCCATAGCCTCTGTGGGATGAGTGCAAGGCTCAGAGCTTCCTTAGCCTCTGACATACAGAGGACACAGAGGGCTCTCTCATCTGAAAGCCCCACGGGCTACGCAAATGACATGAAACTACCCATTACACATGTCATCAGATTTGAAGGCCCTCTTCTGTCCTTGTGTCCACACACTGCCTTCTTCCCTATCTGTTCACCCTTACCCACACTTGAAAATGCCCCTCCCCTCTCAGGGAAACTTGCTGGACTAATGTGAGCAGAAGGAATTGTTTATCTTTCTAGTTGCTACCCTCACAATCTCAGACACTGTATAAAACTCACGTCTAACGCTTCCTAGCCCCATGGGCTCATGTTTCTGACAGCAGGATTCTGTGCATGTTCTCAGCACCCAGATAGCACTGACACATACTCAGAACTAAACATAATATGTGTCAACTTGACAGAGTGCCACATTTAGATGTCGGTCCCTTCTCTTTGTCTACAGGGTGGTCTCACCTCTGGGTGAAGGCATTCCTTATCTGCTCCTCTCAGTGGAGGGTTTTTTTAATATTTATTTTATGTATTTATTCCCTTTTGTTGCCCTTGTTGTTTTATTGTTGTTGTTATTATTGTTGTTGTCATTGTTGGATAAGACAGATAGAAATGGAGAGAAGAGGGGAATACAGAGAGGAGGACAGAAAGATAGACACCTGCAGACCTGCTTCACCGCCTGTGAAGCGACTGCCCTGCAGGTGGGGAGCCGGGGTTCTAACCGGGAATCTTATGCCGGTCCTTCTGCTTTGCGCCACCTCTGCTTAACCCGCTGAGCTACAGCCCAACTCCCTCAGAGAAGGTTTTAACAGACACATCTCAGGCTTTCTTAGGGAAAAGATCTAATCACAACTAGTTACTGCACTTCAACATCCTCTGAGAGAAATGATGTAGCAGATGAATGTACTAAGGACAGACTGAACTAGTTAACATGAAAAGTCACCACCACCCTATAGCCTGAGACAGGCCTCAACTGGGAATACTGCACTGTGTGTATCTGGTGGAGAGATAGAGAGACAGACACAGAAAAAGAGAGAGAGAGAGAGAGATGGAGGGGGCAGGCACAGCAATAGTGCTTATCTGGTATGCAAAGGACGGGAAAATATATGAGAGTGGAAAACATGAACATGATCTCGACTCCCCTTGAATCATCACTGGAGTACAGGAGGGTCTGAACATCTGGTCCCTCACAACCCAAACACCTGTGACCTGTTCTGGGAATCACAGGGACACAGAATACAGGACTTGAAAGAGCCCTGAGGGTCATCTGGTTGAACACCTATGAGCCTCAAAAATGAGAGATGCTGAGATATCGCTCAGCTGAGGACCAGATAGGAAGAGAGGTCCTTTACTGAGGGATACACAAGGGTCACCCCCGAGCCCTGGCCCTTTGGAAATGAGTGAGCCACAGGAACAGGAAGAGAGCCCACCAACTCTCTCACAGGGATGGATGTGATCCTGAGCCTTCTGCCTACCACGCGCCTCACTCAGGCCTTGTACTGACGTATCCTCCACAGGGCAGGTATCCTGTTATTCCAGAAACCTTCTATCCAGTGTGGAGGGTTTGCTTTATGATGCGGGTGACATTCAAATAAATACACATTAACTGACATCTTTTGAAAGTGGCTTCCCTGGGGAACACGTCATTTCTGAAGAAAAGAATGATCATTAGACCCAGTCTCTAAAGAGTGGAATTGATGGGAAACTTGAAGCATCAGCTTTGTTGGATGTGACAGGTGCACATTTGATGTCCATTGATGGGTAATGACGGCACAAGATGTGCGGCACAACTGACGGCTCCCAGCACCGGATGAAAGTAAAAGCCCTGTTCCCCCCCTACAGGTCCCACCGCACTTACTAAAGTTCCCTCCATTGACCCTCCTATTGCTAATTCACAGGAGAATGAAACCCAGCATTCTTTCCCCCGCCTCTATCCAGTTTTACAAAACCGTCCCTCTCCTGAAGCACTTCCCGTGGAGGATGAGGCTTTGCTAGAAAAAGAGGCTGCCACATACTACAATCCCGATTGGTGTCCTCCTCCCTTTAATTTCCCTCCCAATACTTATGCCCCTGTTCTCCAGCCTGACCCTCTCCTTGACAATCCTTCTGTCAGGCGGGCACGCTTAGGAGCCCTTACAGGAATTTCCACCCTCCACAAGGTCCTTGCTGACCGGAGAGAGCAGCTTCAATTAATGAAAGAAATAGCTGCAGTTACAGAAGAACTTACATTTTTAGCCTCACCAAAAAACCTAAACCTAATCCCTAAAACTAAAACTAAAACTAAACCATCCAAATCAAAACCGGTTTTGGCTTTCCCTGTTACTGGAAGCCAGGCTCAAACTGGCTAACCGTAACCCCTACGCTCTTCCTTGTCCAGACTGCCTCCCTACACCACCGCCCCTCCGTTTTGTGCTCTGGTCCTTGACTTGGCCAATAATACTGATTAGACCTCCAAGGCTAAAACTCAACTAGCACAAAAAACAGCTTCCCTTAGATAATTAATAGAAGAAAAATGAGAACATTTACAATTACTTAAAGAACTGTGGGCTCTTGATTTGGCACTATCTTAAAACTAGCAAGCAAAAAAAAAAAAGATCCAGCCTTTTTCCCTCTACTCTCAGAAAGCTTTAAACCAGTTCTGAGTGAGATCTTACCTGGCTAGAAAGCTATTTAGAGAAAGAATGAAATCTATCAAACAAGACATTCTCTTTAACTTAAAAGTTATTAATCAGAAAACCAGTACACACTTTTGATAGAAATTTAATGATTTGTTTCTTTAAAACTAAAATGTACCTTAGCCCTGAAAAAAAAATTTCAAAGATTTTTCTCTGTGCGGTGGTAAACTGAGCCCGCCTGTTCCGCCCACACAGCCAATCACGGCACAGAGCTCCTGCTCCACAGATTGGCAAAGACTCCAGTCAATCATTCCCTAGCCACTAATGCCCCTCCTGGGGGGGGGGGGGGTAGATAGTCTGTGAGTTAGGAATCCGAAAACCAAAGCAGTTTTTCAAAGGGAAAATTTTTCTTTTCACCAAGAATGTATGTTTTAAGTCTGTGCTAACCTTGTTTTCATTAATGTGTGTTAACCCCTAAGTAACTAAAGTTTGTTTTAAGTTTTAAATAAGATTTAGTTAAGCTAAATGTGGTTTTAAAGATCCCGACTCATAGAGTTGGCACACCTTTACCAAAGTAAAATATAGGACAGTTTCGTCCTTCTGACATCTAATATCAGCATCAATTCATTAGTTAAAAGATTTTCTGAGATATCTAGGCATGGTAAAATGCCTCTACAGTCTCTCTCACTCTTGTGAGAATTGTAAATATTACCAGCACCCCAATACCAACTGCCACTCTTTGTTAATTTGTTAATTCCATGCTTGAACTGACTTTCTAATAACCCAGTCAGTGTAGAGCAGTGGCCTTTCCAGGAAAAAAAAGGTTAAACATATTCATGGCCTGATAAAAAAATTTTATTCAACAGATGTGATTCAACAAAATTATTTAGTGTAAAATGATCATCTAAAAGAAATGTTAACAGTAAAAATTTATTTTAACATTTCAGCTATGAGGTTTATCTTAGCTTTTTATGTTACCTATCCAAATCAAAGTGAAAGATCAATTAAGTTGTGTACCCATCCTTGTTCATAGCTGCCCTAAGGGTGTGATAGCTTTGTGATAAACAAAGATCCTAAGAAACAAAGTTTAACATTTTACTTAAAATTGTTTTTAAGACTGGCTTGGGTTAGTAAAAGATAACACAATGATTATGTTAATTATTTACATGCCAGAGGCTTTTGCTCTGGTTTTCCTCTTTATATCTTTCTGCTTTTAAAAATTATCTGGTTTGTTTTAAGACGGTGTCAGAGATTTATTCTTGGCAATTGGTGTTTTTGGTCTGATAGAAGATTTGTTTTGGCAAATCCTGATTTAACAAAATTATTATTTTGAACATTTAAGTTATGAGGTTTATTTTAGCCTTTTAAGTTGCCATATTAGAGTTCTAAGGAACAAAATCTATTAAGAGTTTTATATCTATGCTTACTCATGATAGCCTTGTGATGAGTAAAGATCTTTGTAAACTAAATTTATAGTATTGTACTTAAACTGTTTAATCAGTTTAAAATAATGCTAAACAATGGTAAACATTTTATCATGTCAACACATTAGGTACTGACTTTCTATAACATATTGGTATATTCTAATAAAGAGACTTCTAAAATCATATGAAAGAACTCAAGACAATTCTAAGCACTAGATCATCAATTAAGTTGTTACAAGTTCTCTCCCTAAGTAAATAATTATAGGTACATCTGCACATGAAGAACTGACTGCTCATATGGTAAGATTTAAAACTAAACATTTTAAATTTTTTATTTATGGGTGTGTGATGACTCCTAAAGTCACTCATATCCTAAATTTTTTCTCATTTTTTACAAGGCTCTTAAAAATTTTAACGCTTGACCTGCCATAGTGAGAGCACTTTACTGGCTCCTGCATTGTTTAATTAAGATCTTGCTATTCAGACTTTTAAGACTAATCTCCATTGATAAAAGCCAATGCTCTCTGACAGATTGATGTAATTCACCTGCCCATGTTTAGTGAACAAAAACATTTTTTTCTTTTTCAGTTGATATTTTTTCTAAATTTATGTGGGATACAGCTCAAACAAGAAAAACTAAAACCCTTAAGCTTAATTTAAAAAAAGAAGGAAAATGCACCACCCAGTATTCAGTTGGCTAAAGTGTCAATGAAGTAGCATACTAAACCTTTTTAATATTTACAAAAATTCGAATTGTCCATTTATTGTATCTCATTGACAAAGCCACACACTTTTCCAGTTAGAGACATATTCCTTTACTCTTTTTTCAACACTGGATGTCCATGTTTGTTTTCCTTTTATTATGGTGGATGACATTATTGCTCTTGCAAAATCCACAGAGTCCCTGTTGGCAAGTCCTTACCACAAAGGATGCCATGGCAGTATATACTCCAGCTAACCTCACCAGCTTATCCAATTATTCTCTTTCTGATGACCTACCACTGCTGACTTCATCTTTGCATGCTTATTGACTGCTCACTTTTCCCAAAATAGTCCTCGATGTTCAAGGAACCTCACCTTGACTTCTAATGCGTATGCACCTCCTCTGTGTTTTGGTACAACACCATCCTATATTTTCATGTCAATTCTTCTCTACCTGGTCCTTGCCTCCTAGTTTTGCTTGTTCCACAGCTGACCCTCTATGAAGAAGAAAAATTTCACCACCAGAAGACCAGACGTGCTGTGTTTCTTCCCCTGGACATCACATCCACTGACTGCTTCCCTTAGACTTGCTGGTGGCACGCTAGGACACTCTATATATTCCTCCCATGAATTTTCTGACAAATTACAACAGGTTATAGACTCCACCACAAATAGTCTTGAGTCACTATAGAGCCCCTTATGGGAACCTTATTAGTCTTTTGTTAATGGTTACCTTAGGACCCTTTATTTTTAATAAGATTACTGATTTTATAAAATGGCAGATTGACTCCTTGGCATCAAAACCTTTGCAAATACATTATCACAGACTTGATTTGGCTGACAGAGGCCTGGCTGAACCTGAGGATGACAGACCCCCCTTTTCGGATGGCATAAAACTCAGAATTATGCATCGAGACATCCCACCTTGGCAGGGCAAGGACACCAGTAAGGGGTGCAAGGCAAGGCACTGCAGGGGGAGGACCCTATAGTCCGCCTCTGAGTCCCCCTTGAAGCAAACCTGATTTGCATGGAGGTTGGTGTCAGCAACAAAAATTGTTTCCCTAGAAACTGTGGCTCTGCCTCCCCTCCCCAAAAAGACAACGAGAGCCTTATAAGATGCGGGAAGATTGGTTTTACATTCACCCCGCGGGAGGAATCGGGTCAATACTTCACCCCTCTGGTTATGCCCACCAAACCTGCTGTTAGGGTCTCTGCTCCTCACCCCCAATTTCCTGCCTCAATTTAAATTTTAACAAAGGGAGGATATGCCAGGAGCCATTTCTCTGCTTGATGATAAGCTTTGAGACAATGGAATCCCTGGAGACAAGTGTTAATTCCCCCCTGGGCAGGCCATTTCCCCTCAGGTAAACCATTTATCAGTAATCAAGTGAGTCAACACACAGTTGTGGTAATAAACATGGTTTCGGCCATTGTTTGTTGCAAGGAACATTCCGCTTTGAAGTTTGCTCCCCCTCCCCCCCTCCTGCATTCCCTCTCCTTCCCCAAAGCCTTATAATGCCTGTGAACACAATAAAATTTTGCAGCTTGATCAGAAACTTGTCTTGCTGCCATCCTTTTGTGTCTCCTGTCCCCATCATTCCAGGTCTTTTAGGTTCCTAGCCCCTTTTCACCACCCTGCTGGTCAGGGCATGGAACTCCATGACATTACATTTGTCTTTTTGGTACTTTTTTCTTCCCTCAGAAGTGTGTTATATTTCCCTCACTTGTTATTCCAGTTTCTACATTGTGTTTCTAGAAGAATGGATTCACTCTGAGTCCTGACTTTATTGTGCATTTCAGTTCAGGACACTGATGTATTTACATGAGTTGCAGAAAGAGTCCTGACTCCCATACACAACAATCCTGGTATCTTATTTTTACACTGATAGAATCAGAGAGGGTTGAAAGCAAAGCCACACGGCCCCTCACCTTCTAAAAGAATGAAGGCAGCAGAATCCATCTGCTTCTATAGATCCAGCATTCACTGAATGTGTCCAGTGCTCATGTCTCTACTAGAGACATAAATTGAAGGCAACCACAGCACATGAGAGAGTTGTCTGCAGGATGAAGTAGCTACTGTGAAAAGAGGAAGTGTTCTGGCTGCTTGAGAGCCAGGGTTTAGGAAGGCTCTTACAAGAGGAGGCTGGTGGGTGGAAGGGCTTCCAGAAGAAAGTCCCTGGGACATAGCTGTCCCAGGTGGGAGAGGAGCTGCAAGCAGTGTTTTTGAAACAGCTGGACAAACACTGGGGGGTGGAGGAGCATGGGTGTCATGCTTAAATGAGTATTTTTCTAATTTCTAAATCAACTTTCCCACTGATTCTCCACCAAATAAAACCTATACCAGGGGGAACACAGAGGGGCTTCCCTCCAGTCACCAATAGTAGCTTGGGCCTTTTAACATTTCAATGTGGGGTCACTGTGCAATCAATTCCGCCCTTTCTAAATCTACACTTACTTTAAAATTCTCTGCATGCCAAAGAGCTGGCGGTCGGCCTTCAAGTGAGCTGACCTTCTCTGGAAGGTTTCTGAATGTCTGAGCCTGGGCAGCAACACTCCCAGGAAGCTCTTCTGCCTGAATAGCAGCAGTACTTTGTCCCAAAGCCCATAACAACTCAGGGGCTCCCCAGCCTACTGGGAGCTCTCCAGGGGCAGACATGAGCAAGGTACAGAGGTACATTTTATATCCCTGCTTCCAGCAGCAGCCGTCAGTTGTGCCGCACATCTTGTGCTGTCATTACCCGTCAATGGACATCAAATATGCACCTGTCACATCCAACAAAGCTGATGCTTCAAGTTTCCCATCAATTCCACTCTTTAGAGACTGGGTCTAAAGATCATTCTTTTCTTCAGAAATGACGTGTTCCCCAGGGAAGCCACTTTCAAAAGATGTCAGTTAATGTGTATTTATTTGAATGTCACCTGCATCATAAAGCAAACCCTCCACACTGGATAGAAGGTTTCTGGAATAACAGGATACCTGCCCTCTGGAGGATACGTCCCTACAAGGCCTGAGTGAGGCGGGTGGTAGGCAGAAGGCTCAGGATCACATCCATCCCTGTGAGAGAGTTGGTGGGCTCTCTTCCTGTTCCTGTGGCTCACTCATTTCCAAAGGGCCAGGACTCCGGGGTGACCCTTGTGTATCCCTCAGTAAAGGACCTCTCTTCCTATCTGGTCCTCAGCTGAGCGATATCTCAGCATCTCTCATCTTTGAGGCTCATAGGTGTTCAACCAGATGACCCTCAGGGCTCTTTCAAGTCCTGTATTCTGTGTCTCTGTGATTCTCAGATCAGGTCACAGGTGTTTGGGTTATGAGGGACCAGATGTTCAGACCCTCCTGTACTCCAGTGATCATTCAAGGGGAGTCGAGATCATGTTCATGTTTTCCACTCTCATATATTCTCCCGTCCTTTGCATACCAGATAAGCACTATTGCTGTGCCTGCCCCCTCCATCTCTCTCTCTCTCTCTCTTTCTGTGTCTGTCTCTCTATCTCTCCACTAGATACACACAGTGCAGTATTCCCAGTTGAGGCCTGTCTCAGGCTATAGGGTGGTGGTGACTTTTCATGTTAACTAGTTCAGTCTGTCCTTAGTACATTCATCTGCTACATCACTTCTCTCAGAGGATGTTGAAGTGCAGTAACTAGTTGTGATTAGATCTTTTCCCTAAGAAAGCCTGAGATGTGTCTGTTAAAACCTCCTCTGAGAGGAGCAGATAAGGAGTGCCTTCACCCAGAGGTGAGGCCACCCTGTAGACAAAGAGAAGGGACCGACATCTAAATGTGGCACTTTGTCATGTTGACACATATTATGTTTAGTTCTGAGTAGGTGTCAGTGCTATCTGGGTGCAGAGAACATGCACAGAATCCTGCTGTCAGAAACATGAGCCCATGGGGCTAGGAAGCGTTAGACGTGAGTTTTATACAGTGTCTGAGATTGTGAGGGTAGCAACTAGAAAGATAAACAATTCCTTCTGCTCACATTAGTCCAGCAAGTTTTCCTGAGAGGGGAGGGGCATTTTCAAGTGTGGGTAAAAGGGTGAACAGATAGGGAAGAAGGCAGTGTGTGGACACAAGGACAGAAGAGGGCCTTCAAATCTGAAGACATGTGTAATGGGTAGTTTCCTGTCATTTGCATAGCCCGTGGGGCTTTCAGATGAGAGAGCCCTCTGTGTCCTCTGTGTGTCAGAGGCTAAGGAAGCTCTGAGCCTTGCACTCATCCCACAGAGGCCAAGACAGTGATACCTGGACCAAGCAAAGGGCACCTGTCCTATGAAAATAAAATCTGTATATTCAGGACTTCTGCAGTTAGCCTGTGATAAAGCAATGAAACAGCCATTGTCAGAAAGCAAGATATAGACATCCTGGTGACCATGGTGACTAGGTTATTATTGGCAGGGGCTATGATGGGCTGGGGGCTGCTTCCATGGGGAGCTGGACTCGGGGCTTTTGTGATGGGATATGAGGTCATCACGGCTACATGGCTGCATGTGAGTGCTCTGACCCCCACATGCAGCCCTACCACCAGCAACAAAGAATTCCAGGACTTTAAGGGAATCATCATCCTTCAAATCAAAGTGCCGTGGTTGGCATTAAAGCTGCAGAGCACAAGGAAACTCAATGAATCTGCAGGAGCCTGGAAAAACCACGGAGCTTGGAGCTTGACGACTTGGCTCCGTGTCTGAGTTTTGCTACTTATTTTATGACTCTTGACATTTACTTAAATTCTCTGAGTTTCCATTTCACCTTTAAAATTGGAATCACAGCAATGGCAGCATCACAAGAATTGGGGTGATGTGCTTGGGAGATGCATGTAGAACACTTTATGCAGTAAGGAAGATGCTCTGTGACATCTTGGGAGCCAGGATGGAATTGAACGTGTGATGGAACCAGGCACCTCCACTTTACCTGCTTGGATGCTTCCTTTCTGAGCTCAGATTATTCATCTGCAGCATGAAGAGGCAAGGCCTTATATTTTATGATCTATGCAGTATGAACTGTACATGCAGCCTGCACTCCTGTGTGAACCATATACATATATGCACGATGTGGTGCAGACTACTAGTGCATCACACACATTTGCTACACCTCGTACAGCACACAGTGTGCTGTGAGTACATTTACTGCACTGTGCAGTGTCCAGCACATGTAAAGCACATACTGTGATGTAATGCACATAAGTATATAAAACACAAGGGCTGGGGATAGTGCACTGGGTTAAGGACACATGGCACGAAACACAAGGACAGGCCTAGGGATCCCAGTTTGAGCCCCTGGCTCCACATCTGCATGGGTGTCGCTTCACAGATGGTAAAGCAGGTCTGCAGGTGTCTATCTTTCTCTCCCCTTCTCTGTCTTCCCCTTCTCTCTCCATTTCTCTCTGTCCTATTCAACAACAACAATAGCAATGGCAACAATAACAAGAACAATAAAGGCAACAAATGGGGAAAATGGCCTCTAGGAGCAGTGGATTCGTAGTGCAGGAACTGAGTCCCAGCAATAACCCTGGAGGTATATATACATACATACATATATATACATATATATATGTATGTATGTATATATGATGTATGTATATATGATGACACACAGGGCTTGACAGGAATCTCTAAGCAGGAGTTTGCAGGAATTGCATAGTAGTACCCAGCCTTTCTTTATTTTTTCTTTTTGTCTCCAGGGTTATCTCTGGGGCTTGGTGCCTGCACTACAAATCTACTACTCCTGAAGGCCATTTCCCCCTCTTTTTTTTTTGTTGTTATTTTAACCTGATGTGCTACTGTCCAGCCCTCAGACCCAGCCTTTGTATATCATAAATAGAGATGAGTAGACATCTGATTTCAAACAGCCCCAACAAAGAAAGTTTAGGACACAGGTGCACGTGTGGCCCTGACCATACAGCTGTGTCTTAACTCCCTCCCAATTTGCAGACCCACAAAACATGTCCTATGTCTGTTCATCCCAGAATCTCCTGTTTACAGCAGAAACTTGATCCTGGAACAAACAGCTACACAGACACCACCATACATCAACTTGAAAACCATCAGCATGAGTGTTCATTAGCAGTGAAAAACAACCTCTCAAAATCCAGTATTTCCAATTGGAAATGATCTCTTGTCTCCCATTCTCATTCCCCCTAACGGGAAAAAATAACAGCAGCTCCCCTAAAGTCAAAATATGTTCTATTTTCAGTATTCAGAAACTTTAAAATCCAGTCTGCAAAAAGCAGAAGTTGTGAGCATGAGCATGATTTCCTCTTGCATCTTTTCCTGATTACTATGCCCTGCTGCTATTTGTGAAATTCCAAGCATATGCTATTTTGCACAATTTCTTTTTGAGGAGACAGGGCCTTCTACATGCATGATTTCACCAAACTGGGCTCCTTTTTCTTTCTTTTTAAAAAAATATTTATTTATTGGGAGTCCGTGGTAGCGCAGTGGGTTGGGCACAGGTGACGCAAATCACAAGGACTAGCTGAAGGATCCCGGTTCGAGCCCCCGGCTCCCCACCTGCAGGGGAATCGCTTCACAAGCAGTGAAGCAGGTCTTGAGGTGTCTATCTTTCTCTCCTCCTCTTTGTCTTCCCCTCCTCTCTCCATTTCTCTCTGTCCTATCCAACAACAACGACATCAATCATAACTACAACAATAAAACAACAAGGGCAACAAAAGGGAATAAATAATAAATAAAAATATTTTTAAAAATATATTTATTTATTTTCCCTTTTGTTGCCCTTGTTTTATTGTTGTAGTTATTACTGTTGTTGTTATTGATGTCATCGTTGTTGGACAGGACAGAAAGAAATGGAGAGAAGAGGGGAAGACAGAGAGGAGGAGAGAAAGACAGACACCTGAAGACCTGCTTCACCATCTCTGAAGTGACTCCCCTGCAAGTGGAGAGCTGACAGCTCAAACTGGGATCCTTAACGCAGGTCCTTGCACTTGGAGCCACCTGCACTTAACCTGCTGTACCACCACCCAACCCCCTTTTTCTTTCAGATAGAGAAACACCACAGCACCAGGTCTTCCTCTAGTGCTGTAGCATCTCCCAGGCAGTGCCAGGACTCAAACCTGAACTGTGCCCACATAACAAGGCACATGCTTTACCTGGTGAATTATATCCCCAGATCCTTAAACCAATATTCAAGGTTCATTTTTTTATTTATTATACTTGAGAGAGAGTTTCATATGAGATGGGGTGGAGAAACACCAGAGCACCACTTTGGCACATATGCTGCCAGGAGTCAAGCCAGGAATCTTAGGCATGCAGGTCTGGCGCTCTACCAGTTGAGACAACTGCAGTTCTACTTCACTACTCATGAAGCTTCCTTTCTGCAGGTGGGGACTGGGGGCTTGAACCCAGATCTTTGAGCACTGTAATGTGTGCACTTAGCCAGGTGGTTGGTAATTGAATGGGGAAAGGGGTGATTTATGGACCTTCTTTGAAAGCAACATGTTGTATGATGTGGACTAGCACTTTAGTGTTTATTGTAAGGTTTTATGATTTAATTGTTTTCTAGATATTTGAACTTGGAAGGTAAATGAGGCTTCACAAGTGCAGGGCGGTGCCTCCTCATTTTCCTTCTGTTATGCTGTGTCTCCTCCTTTTTCTGGTTCAGCTCATGAGAGGAGCTCAACATGTTTACATGGAAAGTGCACTCATTCCTCTGTGAGCATAGCCCCCTTACACCCCCAAAGCTGTACTGGACAGTGCCTTCCAGGCTACAGGTTTAGGGGACAGGGGTTGAGAGCAGTTGCTTATCATCATCTTTTTTGGAAATTTTTTTTTGATTTTTTTTTTAATTTAAGAAAGGATTAATTAACAAAACCATAGGGTAGGAGGGGTACAACTCCACACAATTCCCACCACCCAATCTCCATATCCCACCCCCTCCCCCGATAGCTTTCCCATTCTCTATCCCTCTGGGAGCATGGACCCAGGGTCATTGAGGGTTGCAGAAGGTAGAAGGTCTGGCTTCTGTAATTGCTTCCTCGCTGAACATAGGCGTTGACTGGTCGGTCCATACTCCCAGTCTGCCTCTCTCTTACCCTAGTAGGATGGGTCTCTGGGGAAGCTGAGCTCCAGGACATATTGGTGGTGTCTTCAATCCAGGGAAGTCTGGCCGGCATCCTGATGACACCTGGAACCTGGTGACTGAAAAGAGAGTTAACATACAAAGCCAAACAAATTGTTGAGCAATCATGGACCAAAAGCTTGGAAAAGTGGAGAGGAAGTATTAGGGAGGTACTCACTGCTAACTCTAGTATACTTCTGCTTTCTTACTTTGGTACTTTTTTGGGAATTTATAGAAGACTTTCATATTTCCCCAGGTTTCCTTCCTCTTTCTGTGTCTCTCTATCTGTATGTCTGTCTATATCTCTCCTCTTTTTGAACCACACTCCACATCGTGGTATTTTATTTTTATTGGCCTGTTGAAATGCCCATGTTTTAAATTGAGGGCATAGAACATGTCTAGGAATTAATGAGAATGGCTTTATCTTGTATCTCAAAGAGATACTTCCAGTTGTTGAGTTCAACAATGGGTCACCAACTCCAATTTGATCACTGTACTCTCCCAGCGTGCATACACACTCTCACTCTCATGCCTTCCCTCCCTTCCTTACTCCCTCTGTCCTTTCTTTCTTTCTCTCTCTCTCTGGTGCACTGAGCAGAGCAGCCTCTGTGAAGACTTCTGTGAGCACAGGAGCTCCGTGCGCTGGAGCTTTGGGTCCCCAGCGGGCCTTCCTGTGCAGGGCTGTGCTGTCCTGCAGGGAACTTTGCAGCGCTGGGGCTGGGCTCCAGCGCACCGTGGTGGTGGCCGCAGCCCTGGCAGGACATGCACCCCGGGCCCTCCGCAGTCCCCAAGTCCCCGCTTGACCGCGGGTCCCTGCGAAACAGTTGTCTGTTTGGAGGGACTCGGCGGTGGGTGAAGGAGGGCGGGCAAGGGGCCTGTGCTGGGGCTTGCTGTGCGAGGCACCAGGGGCTGAGCGTCCCCCTAGGCATGCAGGGGGTTGGCCCCTAGGGTGGAGCTCACACCTGCCGCCCCCCAGTGCGCAGGTGCCTCCCTGGGCGCTGAGTGCACAGGCGCCAACCGCTGGCATGGACCAAAACCGGGCTGGAGCCCGGTTGGAGCGCGAGGCAGCAGCGGCAGCAGCAGTGCTGGACCAACAGGAACCCTGACTAACTGACCAACGGAGCCTCGAGTCTCGGAGGCAACGGGGCTACGATGCCCGCCTAGGGGCCCGCTTGCCATGTGGTCTGGCACTTGCTGAGCCTGGAGCACTGGAGGATGTCAGCGCTGAGGAAGGTGCGACTGCGGGCCCGGTCAGGTCTGGGCGCCATCAGGGGCAGGGGGGTGGAGGGTGGCGGGTGGTGGGGTAGGGTCCCCGCGGAGAGCGCGGGTGTGGGCGGGGGACCCTGCGTGAGACTGCGTGGGTGCGGGAGCGCGTAGGTCGCTGCTCCGGAGCCAGATTAAGGTCCCCTGGCACCAGCGCGCGAGTCCTGCACCGTGGGGAGTCCCTGGGTCCCGGGCTCTTAGGTGCACAGTGGGCGCCGAGTGGGGCGCCGCGGATATGTGACGGTCCCTCCTCGGCCCTGTGAGCCGAGTAGCCGGGAGACCCATGGAGGGGCTGACCAGCGAGAAGCCTACATGATGACTGGGACTCGGGTTCTGGTGCTGGAGGGGCAGACGCCATGGTGTTGGGGGGGGGCAGGCGGCACATTGCACCCCCCCCCCCAACCTCCTTGGTCAATTCCGTGTGGTGACGCTCTCTGGGACCCGCGGGAAAGGAGAGGTGTGGGGTTGCTGTTACGGGGTGGCCTCAGCTGTGGCGACTGGCTTGGGGGGAAGGCGTGCGCTGGCAGGGGGTGGCCGACGCCCTGCTTTCCAAGTGCAAGCAAGTAAGCTGGCTTTTTTAGGGGAGGTTGCTAAGCAAGGCTCTACCTGGAGCAGGATTTTGTAATCAAGCCTCCCCTGGCCGCTGCTGTCGCTGCTCATGCCCCTTCCCTCTCTTGAGGGAGAAATAATGATGTGATGAGCACAGCCCTGTGCGCCTAGGCCAGGGGGCAGTGGGTGCGGCCAGGTGGGCTGGCTGGGGTGTGTGTGTAGGGGGGCCGCTGCCCACCGCCACGTCCCACCCCCACCACCCATCCCTGCGATGCGTCAGGGGTGTCAGGACTAATTAGACTTGGGGAGCCTAAAGGAGAGAAGAGTTGCAAGAGGTGGGGAGGGGGTGGCGAGCTCGGGCAAGGTGGCTAGCAGAGGGGACCTGCCTGCACTGGCCCAGGAAACTCTGGGCTCCTCCTGGCTGGGGAACCCCACCAGCCTGTCGCTCAAGGTGAAGGTCTTGGATTCAGAATCCATGATTTATTAGCGGTGGCAATCTTGTATGGATTAACAATAAGGCCATTGCCAGCAGAACAGTCTTCAGTGTTGATTGATTCTGCAGGGGTTCCATTAGGGAGATTGAAGTGCTTTGGCCTCTCTGTCACCTTTTGGCTGGAGTGCCCCGGGGTGGGGGGGGCACCTCACCTGCCACTGAACTGGGGGTGGAAGGGGTTGCAGGCAGGGGATGTCTCTGTTCTCACCCCGTCACCAATTTGGGGGCAGGGAGGCCTGTGCTTCTGATTGACCTGCTTTATTTCGCTGGTGAAAGAAAGGTAATAGTTAACCAAGGCAAAAAAAAAGGTAAAATGATAAAAACATGCTAACTTTTAATGAGTCATTGCTAAAAAGGAACATTTGCAACCAGCCTTTCCTTAAAATCATAGAAAATATGTGGGACTCAGGGACTTTAGTCTCCTAAGAGTTGAAGACTTCTCAGCAAGGAGACAATCAGAGAGTGTCCCTGTGGCACATTCAGAGATTCCAAAGCCCAGTTAGCAACAGACCCCCTTTTAGCTCCACTTTCACCCCTGGGAGTGACTCATTTAGATTTGAGGTTGAGTTGCTTTACAGCACAATTTTCAGTTTACCTGCTTTATTTCGCTGGTGAAAGAAAGGTAATAGTTAACCAAGGCAAAAAAAAAAGGTAAAATGATAAAAACATGCTAACTTTTAATGAGTCATTGCTAAAAAGGAACATTTGCAACCAGCCTTTCCTTAAAATCATAGAAAATATGTTAACAGTAACTTTGTAAGTTTAGGTAGGCATTACCTTTAAAATGATGTACTATACTCTGCACAAAAGAAAAAAAGTACTGAACTAATCCACCAGAACCTGTATGTATATATGTTAAGCCAGCCAAGATTTTGTTATCCCCTTGTCCTTCATGAAAAGTTGTCCTGCTCTTCTGCATGAGGATGAATTGGAGCCCCCCCATGGGGTGACAGTTCAAGTGGTATCACTGAGTTCTGATCCTAATACTCAAAAGGGGACAGAATCAATGCTGATTTGATAGGATTGTCACAAGGATGAAGTGAAACTGTGGCTGTACAGCATACAGCATTTAGAGAAGCTCTGGAGGTGACTCAGCAGGTAGAACATAGAGCCTGTGTGTGTGAGAGTCCCAAATTCAATCCCTGGTATGTACATGCTAGAGTTGTTACTGATTCTCTCTTTCTCCTAAATAAGTACATACATACACAATGAACTTTTCCCCCTTTTTATTTGATAGGACAGAGAGAAATTGAGAAGAGGGTGAGGAGACAGGCAAAGAGAAAGAGGAAACACTTGCAGTACTGTGTCACTGCACATGAAGCAGATGGGGGACTTGGGACTTGAACACCAGTGCCACTACAACATGTGTGCTCAACTGGGTGCACCACTGCCCAGTCTCCATATTTTAAAAAGAAAGCATTTAGCATAGTGCTCACAGTCATGCTCAATGAAGCTGGTTCATTGGGACCCAGTTGCAGCCATCTTGCATAGGTTGTGACCAGGCCATCTTCATATTACCATCCACCCAGAAAATAATGATTTACAGGACAGTTCTTACATGGGTTACTTTTTCATCCTTCCATGATAGGTATCTACACATCATTTGCACCATCAATTTTGCTCCACCACTGTGCATTGGGTCCCTGATAGCCACTCAACTCCCTTCCTTGGGATTTCTGCAATGGAGAACATCTAGTCTGGTTTTCACCCAGTGTTTTATCTTTCTTTCTTTTTTAAAAAAAATTTATTTATTCCCTTTTGTTGCTCTTTTTTATTGTTTTAGTTACTACTGTTGTTGTTGTATAGCGCAGAGAGAAATGGACAAAGGAGGGGAAGACAGAGAGGTGGGAGAGAAAGACAGACACCTGCAGACTTGCTTCACTGCCTGTGAAGCGACTCCCCTGCAGGTGGGGAGTTGGGGGCTCAAACAGGGATCCTAACACCAGTCCTTGTGCTTTGTGCCACGTGCACTTAACCCACTGTGCTACCGCCCGACTCCCTGTGTTTTATCTTTCTTAAGTTCCACTTATAAGTGAGATCATATAGTGATCATTTTTCTCCTTTTGATTGATCTCACTTAACATGATTTCTTCAAGTTCCATTCAAGATGGGACAAAAGAGATTATTACATCATTTAAAATAGCTGAATAGTATTCCATTATGAATATAGACCACAACTACCTTTCTCTTCTATTCCCTTCTCCATCCTCCTCCTCATCCTTCTCTTCTCTACTCTACTCTTCTCTTGGGTTGTTTATATTAAAAGTGGTTTTATGGAGATAACATTGTAGTTGTGCGCAGACACACAAACACAAACACACACACTCACCTATGCTCCTGGAAATAGTGTATCTCTGAAAGCACCCATGTAAATATCTTGCTGTGATATTTACTCTGTTTAGAATTATATAATTATATGACCACTGTGTGAAATGCGGCAAGACTTTTGACATTTCTATTATTTCCAGTAAAAGCCTGGAAGTCTATAGTCATCTCAAAAGAAATCTATTTTAATAATCAAGAGAGGGTGGTGCAACATGCTTAGGGAGTCAGTCCCGCTGTCAGCTGGTCAGTTATGACACTGACCTTTGACTGCTGACATCACAGCCCAGTGGCCTTGGCTACAGCAGAATCTCCAGTCTTGGTGACTGAGCTAACAGTGCGAGTAGTGCTGTGTCCAGCTCTCTCTTTAGCATCAAGGAGTGAAGAATAGAGGATGTCTGCATCTACCAGAAAGTCTTTGCGGCTTTCAGGGTGTCTCGGCTGTCTGTCCTGCTTCAGGTAGAGTCTGTTCACATGCCCTGTGTGACAGGCAAAGCAGGAGGAGGGCAGTCCCAGTACGTGCTCTGTATGATGCCCACTGTCAGAATCCTCAGCTTCAGCCCTGGTCTCATGAATGGTTACTTGTGCTCATGAGATTCCCTCCTGCTGATGCCAGAGAGCAGTCTTGACCTCCTGGGATCAGAGTCCTGTGGGCTTACTCAGGGCACAGCCACGAATAGCTTAGTACTTCCTTGGGTTGAAAAACATTTGGATGTTTGATTTATTATTTGCTGATTGTGGAATTCCTGCCCCCCTCAACCCCAAAGTGAAGACTGACTTAAAGATTAGAGTCAGTTTTCAATAATTCTGTTACCTAAGTGTGTATGTTAATGTGAGACCACAATGGAATGACCTCTTCACACTCTTGGATGCAAATGCAATCTGACCTTTATAGATCCCACATGGGTCTGTTATTTTTATGACAGAGGAAGAGAGAGATAAAAAGAGAAAAGAAAAGAAGAGAAGAGGAAAGAAAGGGGGGATAGGAATGGGTAGGGAGTGAAGCAGAGTCACAGAGGCAAAAACTACAGATGATACTTGGGGTTGATGATTTCCCGACAATACTCTAGGCACTGTGCTGCCTTTAGGCTTTGGCCCTGAGCTGGTTCTTTGAAATATTTCTCATCCTCTCTCCTTTGATCTCTTAGCATCCCTTTATATATATTTATTTTTATATTGTGGGCCAGTGTTAATTCACTACAGTGCAGTTTGTTATCACAGGGTAAGATTTCTCATCTCCCTGTGAGAGGTGTCTGCCAAACACTTTTTCCCCCCCACTCAGCTCCTTCCCCAGCACCAAGCACCAGGACCCCAACCCTCACTCCCCCTCACTCCCTCTTAGTGTCTCCTTTCCCCTGGGTCTGGAGACTCTGCTGCTTCCTTGTCCCCTGACACTAAAGTGAGAGCCCCTGTGCCCTGTCCTTCAAGCTGCCCTCCATCTCCACTGGCCCTGAGTGACCTCAACTCTCACAGGAGTTCTGTGTAGCTCAGGACTCCTGAATCGGGGTGCTGAGTCCTTCTGAGGGACTGAGACTCTTCTGTGAGACTCATGCTGTGAGTGCTGGTATCAGCATGAGCCCCTGTGTCCTGCCTGCCCAGTGACACATTGCCCTGTGTCTGCTGTGTTGCAGCTCTTCTGTGGAAGAGAGCAGCCCGCAAGAGGAGAGCAGCCTGCAAGAGGAGAACATCCCAGTGGTGCCTCGTGGAGGCATCCTGCTCTTCGGCCCTGCCAACTTCCTGAAGGGTCAGAGGTGGCAGAAAAGACAAATGTTCTTATATTCCAACGTGCTGCTCATCTCCAACACAAAGTGCGTACCTGCTCCCCCTCCTCCTGACTCCACAGCTGCCTCTTCTCTGCTTCCCTGAGGACAGAAGAGGTGGCTTTTCTGCAAGGTTTCTGTCCAGCACAGGGAGGGCAGCAGAGGGGATGCAGGGAGACTGGGCAGGGCCTGAGTCCTAGGGAAGGGCACCAGGGTGGAGAGGCTGAAGGAGAGATGCAGAGACAGAGCCTGGGGGACCCAGCCTGGAAGACCCTCCCCAGCCTGCTCTTCCTTTATGTGTCTGCCCTTCCAGCTCAGCCCAAAGGAGACAGGACAACCCACAGCCAGAACCTGCTTCCTACAACTCACAGACACTCACACTAAATTTCTGCAAAGTGTTTGCATTCACAGACTGCACATGGTGACAGGGACCAGGGACTGAGGGAATGAGTGATTTATTAACTGAATTTATTCTGTGTGACACGAGGCAATGAATTCAGTGAGTGGACTACACTGTTGAGCAAAGTCCTCCTCAATTTTTTTTTTAAACAGAGCACTGCTCTGCTCTGGCTGATGTGGTGTGGGGGATTGAACCTGGGACTTTGGAGCTTCAGGCATGAGAGTATCTTTGCATAACCATTATAGTGTCTACAGACCACCCTGAAATTTCTTTTAAAGTACCTGAGAGACAAAGAAGGAGATGAGGAAGGGAACAGAGAGGAGAGACACCCAGTGACAGCTCCCACCATGAAGTTCCCTTTGCTCATGTCCATGGTCCTTCTCAAGGTACTCGTGAGCCTCTGCCAGTTTTATGGTGGGCACAGTATATAAGCAGCTTTTTAGGTTTTGCCAAACTCTAAGTGAAATATTATGAATAGAACTCTAAGAAAGCAAGTTTTAAATAACTTGACTTTTTTTTTGAGTGGCTAAATTTCTTTCTTTTTAAAAAATTTATATTTTATTTAAGAAAGAATAAATTAACAAAGCAATAGGGGAGGAGGGGTACAACTCCACACAATTCCCACCACCCAATCTCCATATCCTATCCCCTCCCCTGATAGCTTTCCCATTCTCTATCCATCTTGAGCATGGACCCAGGGTTGTTGTGGGTTGCAGAAGGTGGAAGGTCTGGCTTTTGTAATTGTTTCCCTGCTGAACATGGACATTGACTCTTTCCCTACTAGGGTGGGTCTCTGGGGACAAGGAGCTCCAGGACACATTGGTGGGGTCTTCAGTCCAGGGAATAACTTGACTTTTTATCTTTTAAAATAATTTTATTTGAGGTTTATGGTTTTGTACCGCTCTTGACACAAAGGTAATTTTTTCATTGCACCTTAATAGGTGTCTGAAAACACTCTCTTCATCGACTTAGGTCCTTTCTCATCATGCTCCAGGACTCCCCAATCACCCCACCCCCAACCTAGCCCTCTCCCTACCCTTCCCTTCCCTAGAGTCCTTCCCTTTGGTTCAATATACCAAACGAGTCAACGTTTTGTTACGTGTTTCTCCTTTCCATTGTTGAACCTTATGTTCTGCCTACAAGTGAGATCATCTCTACTCATCCTTCCCCTTTTGGCTTATCTCACATGATTCCTTTAAGTTTCTAGGCTGCACTCATTTCAGGACCAGTTTTCCTCCAGTAGCAGTGTATGTTGACCCAGCCTCCCTTCGGAGAGTGGGGCAGTCCCTACCACTGCTGTCCACATTGAGGGCAAGGTCCTGTAGAGGCCCACAAGAGGGTTTATGGTGTTGCTCCTGATGGAGGTGACCAGTGACAGTGCAGGGAGGTCTCTGTCAGTGGTCAAGGCCCATCTTGTCTATGTGGGAATCCCACTATTCCCCCACTTGGGCCCCAGATGATGGGGTGGCCTGGTGGTGACCAAGAGAGCCATTGAAGTCTGCTGGTCTCTTGCCCTTATTCAGCTTTTGTTGTCCTTACTTTGTCTGACAAGTTTAGCCTTAGTGTGATTGAGGAAGTGAAATAGGAAGTGGGTGAAGAGGTATCTAGGTCTAAGTATAAATTATTTGATTAAATACTTTATGTTTTTTTTTCTTCTTTCTACTTGATTGCTGCACTTATTGACTCATTATAAATGTGTGCACTTTTTATTTGAGCTATATATTTTTCCTCTAACTTATAAAAATGTATGAAAAGCCCTTAGAAAGTAAGATTGGGTGGCTGGCTGGTGGCACAACTGGTTCAGTGAGCATACATATTACCATGCCCAAGGTTCCAGGTTCAATCCCCACTCCTCATCTGCAGAGGGGAAGCTTCATAAGCAGTTAGGAGGGCTATAGATTTCTTTCTTTTTTATTATTTTATATTTATTTATTTTCCCTTTTGTTGCCCTTGTTTTTTTATTGTTGTTGTAGTTATTATTGTTGTCTTCGTGATAGGATAAGAGAAAAATAAATGGAGAGAGGAGGTGAAGACAGAGAAGGGGAGAGAAAGGTAGACACCTGTAGACCCCCTTCACTGTCTGTGAAGTGACTCCCCTGCAGGTGGGGAGCCAGAACCTCAAACCAGGATCCTTAATGCCAGTCCTTGCACTTTGTGCCACATGTGCTTAACCTGCTGCAACACCCTAGGGCTAAAGATTTTATTCCTCTTTTCAACTCAGTCTCCCACCCTCTCAATTTCTCTCGGTCCTCTCAAAAACAAACACACAGAAACAGGGGAATGATCAGTAAGAACAGTGGATTCATCAGGCTGCCACTGTAATAACCCCAGTGGCAATTAAAACAAAGTGACATGGAAAATACATCTTACTTCTTTCATTCTCATAGAAAATATATTTAACGGAACTTATAATTCATGACTTATTTCATTAGTATCCTCAAGCACTTTCAGGGTGACAATAATTACCTAATAAGTTAATTCCAATTTTTATACAATTAATAAGGGAAATATGATCATGGATCATTATGATTAACAAAGAAGACACTACATGGAAAGATGCTAACTGAGTGAAAGGTTCTCTTAGCGAGCTCATAAATATAGGGGGGTGATCTAATAATTCTACAATGTTCAGGAAAACGGCTGCTTTTCTCCCACTGGTAAGAAGTGTTCAGGGACATCCTGGGCTGGGCTCCAGTCAGCACACAGCTCTCAGGCCCCAGCCCTCCCTCTGCTGTGCTCTCAAGGCTCAGCTCAGAGGGGAAGGAGCCACAGAAACACACCCACCATCTCCCCAGGAGAAACCTAGCTGCTCCTAGAATGCTGGAGATGCAAGCTAACAGCTCTGAGCTCTGTTCCCTCTCCAGGTTCAAGGGTCACTTCAGAATCAAGTACATGGTGCCCCTGCTGGACATGTGGGTGATATGCAACTTGAAGAAAGCCAAGAAATTCACAAGAGTCCGCCCCTCTCTGGTCTTGGGCTGGGCTGACCACCGCTTCGTTGTCTCTTTTCAGTAAGCCTGCACCCCGGCCCTGTCTCCTCCTGACACTCAGAGGGGAACACACTCCATCTGGGGATCTATTAGCCAAACGTGCTCTGACCACCTCAAAAACATCTGTGTGTTGTCAACTGTCCCCTAGTGGCTCTGATTCAGGCAAACACATGCAACTGCTAAGCCCTCTGCAGATAGGGACTAGGGGCTTGGACCTGGGTCCTTGTGCTTGGTAACATGTGCAGTTAACCACCAGCATAACCGCCTGACCCCCCAACCCAATTAGCCTCCATCTAGATAACTTCCTTGCCAACCCAGCAAACTGTCTGTCAAAGAGCAGAGCTCCCTCACACCCAGTGACCAGGGCAGTCCTCCTGACTCACACAGTCCCTCCAATAATGATCGATATTGATGCTTACACTGACCAGCACTCACAATATGTTTGTGTGAATTTTATGCATTCTAACTGGATTTCCCCTCTTCCCTTGCATTTCAGATCAGTTGAGAGGATGGAGCAATGGTTTAAAGAGCTTTGTAGGTATGTCATTAATTCACATATTTCAAATAATTTCTTAAGAATATTTTGTTTATTTTATTAATGAGAAAGGAGGAGAGAGAGAGAGAGAGAGAGAGAGAACGAACTAGATATCATTCTGGTACATTTGCTTCTGGGGATTGAACTCAGGACCTCATGCTTGAGGGTCCAGTACTTTATCCATTGTGCCACTTCCCAGGCAATGTTATTTCAAATCTTTAAGTTCTCAGAATGCAGAGTCCTAGCAGTCAGTGCCGCTCCCTCTCATCCCCCTTCTCTCCATGCTGTGATGGGAGCTAACATCACCCAAGACTATGTATTAAACTTCACTGACTTAAGGGCAGCTTTCTTCACTGGGTGGTTCTCAAAGCAAATGCATCTGCCAGCCCTACAGGCCAGGGAGGGTCTGGCCTGGACTCCAGGAAGGAAAGCTGTGAGGACAGGATCTGCAGCCCTAGTCTCAGAGGCCTGACCTCATATCTTTCATTCTTTTTCTGGTATCTGTCCATTCTCCAAAAATACATTTGCATACTGTTTCTCTCATTAGATCTTGCATATATCTTTAAAAAGTTGATTATCTTGAAAAAGTAGTGGAAAATACTGAAGTAACCAGCTAAAACTTAAGTTGATTAGAAAACAACCTAACAGCTATTCTTTTGTTTTGGGTCACTGTGGACTTGATTAGCAACATTTACAGTGAGAACATGGACTATGAGGACGCCATCATGGAGTATGCGGAGGACGACATCATTGTAAGTGTTTCTAAGACTAGAACATACATTCCAAGCTCCTGCCTTGGACAGAAAGAGGTCTAGAGTTGAGGGAAGAATCCAGAATGTACCAGACAGGAAAGTGTATTTTCCTGCAGACACACAGGTCTGTGTATACACAGAAAAGGAAGCTGGGACTATATGCAACAATAATTAATTTGACTTAAACATGGAGAGACCATGGCACCTGAAATGTCACAATTTTTTCCAGAAGGCTTCTTGTGTCAATCCTTGATGGCTCTTGTACTGAACTGTTTTCAGGAGACAGCTTTTCTATTCACATGGGTTTTTTTTCCCAATTGACCATTGTGTATACAGAGTGGTCTGTGTTGTTTCCAGTAGATTATTTACCCCTGGACAGGATGACACTTTTAAGTGAAGAGAAAATATTGACCCCAATTTTCCTTATTCAACTGGAAAAAAGCAAGAAAGGGTGTAGGGGGAGACACTGGTGTACCTGGTAGAGTGCACATGTCACCATGCAAGAGGACCTGGGTTCAAGTCCCTGGGTCCTACTTGCAGCAAGGGAGACTTGGGAGCAAGCAGGAAGAAATCTACATATCCTTGTCAATAAACTTCTGAAAATGCACTGAAAACCCAAGGATTCACTCAAATCTACAGTGTAGACTCTAAACCACTCACCCCACCACCCCCTGGGGGTGAAGTAGCTTTGCTACTGACACAGGGCTCTCTCTGGGGAAACAGAGCTGCTGGGAAATGTGTTCTACCACTGCTCACTGCAATGATTATTGTGACCCTGACTTCTTTCTCTTCCAGGACTCTGAGAAAGATGATCAGGGACCTGTGAGTTCCAGGATGGAGGAAACCCCAGATCCACCTGCCGGTGAGTGTCAGAGCAATCTGAGAAGAAGCTGATTGGAGTGAGATATTAACTGCAAAGACTCAGAGTAAATCAATGGTTTCCAGATTCACTTCAATACCATCTGACAGGGAAAAGCACAGGCAACAGGCCTCCGTGCATTCAGTAGACAGTGACCAACTCACTGCTCTGTAACAGGCTCTAGGGACAGTCCTTGCTTCTCTACTTCTTTCTCTGTGGCAGATTGGGCTGCTCTGTAGAGCTCTTCCTCATGAGGAATTCATGGCATTCCAGGAACAGGAATGTATAAGAGCATCTTCCTCTTTATTTTATCAACTCTTTTCTTGGGCACATGGGAGGGCTGGGAGGGTCTCCTGACAGATTCAGGGACACAGAGACACAGAGACACAGCCTTCTTAGCACAGAAGGTCCAGGAGAAGGCCCGTGTGTCATATTCTACATGAGGTGAGTCTCTTCATGGTCAGCCTGGACCTAGACTGAGGTTTCTCTCCATCTAGATGGCAAACATCTGCAGGAGCATGAAGTGGGCCAAATGCCAGCCACTGAGAAGCTTCCACGAGAAGCCGATGACTCCCCCAGCCTGGCATGTGGAGACCATCAGGGGAGAGGGGAACCCCTGGGTTCCTGTAAATTCATCCTACTAGGTCAGATCTTCCTTCCTGAAACAAACTCATGACCCTGAAAACCAAGTCCATGGGGGGACGATGGACTGGAAGGAACCCAGTAGCCCCTAGAAACCATGCACGTCTCCAAGAAAAACATAGCTCCCTTGCTAAGCTGTGGGCACATTCTGGGATCACAATGGGCTCATCACGGCACCTCAGCCTGAACCTATGCTTGGATTTCTCTCCTCACAGACTGTGACTATCACCATGAAAATGGAATGGCACCACCGCCCGTGACTGAGGACCTGTCACAGGACAGGAAGACTCCAGCTCAGTTTCCAGCTGCCAGGAGTTCTTCCTTCTGGAACAGCTACTAGAGGACACCCCAGGTCAGCTCCTCCTCAAGTCCAGGTCCCCAGGTCAGGTCAGCAGGGGAGAGGGGAACTGCACCCTTTGCTGCAAGTGCCACCTCTCTGGCCATCTATCCCCTCCTGAAAACAAGCTCAGGACACTGAAAACCAAACTCCCTGGGGAAATGGGACCAGAATATACACCAGAATTAACAATGACCCAGCATGATAACTTCCAGTGTCAACTTTACAGAAACCTCTTAAGTTATCAATTAAAAAGCCAACTCTAGTTCCACACCTTCAAATTCAGTAAAAATTAGTGAATCCTGGTCTCCTGTCTCAACTCCTCATTAAACATTTTCCTGCTGATATGCAGGAATCATCTCCAAGATTTTAGACTGGGTTTGCTCTCCCCATCAGTCCCTCTGCAATGGTGTCAGTGAGGTAGTGGACCCTCGGCCCCTTGGTTCTCCAAGTCCTTCATCCTCTCACTGCCTCTGCTCTGCTGCCTCGGGTGCCTCCTTTGTCCATTGCTAAACCCACTGCTATGTTCACAGGTCTCTGCGCTGGAGGTGACTCTATCTGGACCCTGGGCAGCTCTGTTGGCAGAGGCCACCAGAAGAGCATCTTGGTGGCTGTGGGCCAGAGGAGTGACACTGTCACCACCTTCCATGATGTGGAAAGCATCTGGCAGAGCTCCTTGTCCACCCGTCTGCACGGGGCCCTCTCATGGCTGCCTCTGCTGGACCTCACCACCTCTGAGCTCAGGGTTGACTATCTGATGGGCTATGGGGACAGGGCCACCCACAAGGTGTCACTCTACAACTATGCCCTGGGCAACCCCATCATCCCTGTGAACCTGGCAGTGGAGGATATCAGGGACTGTGTCCATCTGGTCCACCAGAAGGAGGAGGCCACCCGCACTCAGTTCTCCTGCCTCATGGCCGTGCTGTGCACCCACAACTATACAGGGATTAAGGAGGAGGAGAGGGAGGAGTGAGGCCCTCCATCCTGGCCCCTGTTCTGCTAGAGGTAGGCACCTTCTTCCTGACTGATGCCAGTGGTACAAAGGTGACCAGGCTCCTGGACACTGCTCATCTACACCATGAGTCTGGGTGAGCCTAGGCCATGTGAGATCAGTCTAGCAACCAGTCTGTGTGAGACACAAGGCGTTCTGGTTGTTTAAAACAGGACAAGAGAATCACATCCCAACAATGGCAGGACTTCATTCTTCTGGCAGCACAGTCTTCATGGAGGCTGCAGATTTTTGCTGTATTGATTTGAGAGGAAAGGTTTCTACTATGTGCTGTCTAGGTTTTAATATATTTAACTCCTGATAATGATTCAATTTACCTAATGGCTAGAGACACATTAAAATGGGAGAGAAAGACAGAGGGGAGAGAAGGAGAGATGCCTACACATCTGCTTTCCAGCTCCTGAAGCTTTCCCTTTTTGTAGGTGGGCACAGGGGCAAGAACCCAGGTCCTTGCTCACTGTGGCATTTGTGCTCACCAGGTGGGCAATACTCAGCCCCTTCATGCATTTATCTCCTTGGAAAAATTCTCTCCTGGGATAATTCATTTCTTCAGGAATCAAGAGGAAGCTACTGTCTGAGAATGTGACTTGACTAAGACAGCTCTCTGTGTTTCATTTCAGGCATGACAATAAGCCAGCCTCCTAATTCCAAGCTGGGAGAGTGACACATAGAGAAAGGCGCAGTGATGGACCATCTCAGACCTCTCTGAGCGGGGTCCAGGCAGCACCCTGTCTATCTACACCCTGCTCAGCTGCTAAGGAGCTCAGGGCTCCTCTCAGCACCTTGCTGGGGGCTCCCCTGGCAGGTCTGCAATCAGTAAGGCCACCTGGGTGTCTGATGGAATGCCTACAGCCAGCCTTCCCCTTCTGAGAACTGACCCTTTCTTTTTCCTGTTAGTTTATGATATACAATTGAGAACAATTATATGCTAATACTTTGCAGGATTTTGCATTGTTCCTCAGTCCTGCCATCCATGTGTAAACTTTCTGGTGGAAGACTTGAAGCCCTTTGACTAAGACTTTTAAACTTTTTGTCTAGTGGGATCACAATGGAAAATATCAGCATTCCATATCCAGATCATTTCATTTGAGTCTTCTTCCTTAATCCCTTACTCCCTGGTCTTTTCACAGAAATTTCTCACTCATTATTCCTTTCATGGTATATATGTAGTTATATAGTCTTTTACTGTATTTTCTTGCTTATTGCTATAACAAAGATCACTCCCTGACTCTGTTCCTTAGATTACCCCTCTCTTTGCTCGGGGCTCAGATCAGCCCTTGGTGGGCTCCTCAGGGCAGCTCTGCATCAGCTGAGGTCATGTGTGTCTGCAGGCAGCTAACAGCTCCACTGGAGCTACTATGTGTGTCTTGCCTGTTCCCCAGGCCTCCGCAGGGTGGCACCTAGCTTCCTCAGTGCTGGAAGAAGGGCTCCCCACAGCCAGACAGGCACTGAGGACTCTGCCTGATTCCCACCTGTCAATGTCCCAGGGGCCAGAGCAAGTACAGTAGCAGAGACTAGAGATGGTGCACTTCTGATTTCTGGATGGCTGTTACTGTCATCAGCACACTTCACAGCAAAGCTCAAGGTGACGCCTCTCCCACACTAGTCCCTCAGCTACTAGCCTTTTACTCCTTAGCCAGCACTTCCCAGACAGAGGCCAAGTGTGGGGACAATAGTTCATGGGATAGTCACTCATTCTGCTGACCTGTGCACCACATGCAGGTCAGAAGGTCACAGGTCAAAACTGGCATTCTGGGAAAATGAAGGGCACTTTCCTAATTGTCCTTTCTCTAATCTCATCATCTCCTGCTTCCCTCTCAATTTCTGTCTCTACCCAGGAAATAGATAAGTAAACAGAATATTAAAAAGAAACATTTCCCCCAAAGATGACATATAAAACTAAACTTGGGGTTCTCTGTGTGTGTCTCTCCATTCTTTCAAAAATAATATTAATAAAAAAAAGAAAATTGAGAAATTTAAACAAATAAATAAAATTTCCTCACACATAAACTCAGCAAAAAATGAAGATAAAGCATGCTTTTCAGGGATTTTTAGACACCTGCACATTGGGAGTACATTGGCCAAGTGAGTAAAAAAAGGAAGGGAAAAAAAAAAGACTTAATATGAATGTTCTATAGTGTTCAAACAAGAAAGAAATTATCCTCTACCCATCAGAGTTCTTCAGATACTGCTTAAGTAGGCATTCAAAAGATGGATTAGAGAAAAATAAAGGGTGATTAATAACATGCACACCACCTTCACATATGAGAGTCAGATATGGTGAGGAACTCACCATGTGTTCTTCGACGCCATCTTTAATAGCTTAGTTAACACAGAGGACATTGTGAGGGGGTAATAGAAGGCCAGCTCATAAGCTTAGCAAGAAGAGACATGGTGAATAAAAGGACATGACTACACATAAAATTCTGCTTTCCTCACTGGTCAACTTTTCCCAAGAAGTTGGCCTTATCTCTAAAAAGGAATCTCCATTATTCTCCTCCCTTGAAATTATTTTCCCCCAAAGACATACTTTTGAGGGTGGTAGATTTATTTTTTATTTAAATTATTTTGTTTTATTTTATTTTTATTTTACCATAGCACTGCTCAACTGTGGCTTACGGTGGTATGGCAGATTGAACCTGGAACTTCAGTGCCTTTTTGCCATTTTTCACAGGTGTGTGCCTTTGGATTTTGATGGAGAGTCAGCTTTAAATATGGTCCTGGAGGAGAATTAATTTACCTAATTCTATTTACAAAGAAAGTAGTCAAATAGCGAGTCAGGTGGTAGCACAACGGATTAAGCGCAGGTGGCGCAAAGCTCAAGGACTAGTGTAAGGATCCCGGTTCAAGCCCCTGGCTCCCCACATGCAGGGGAGTCGCTTGACAGGAGGTGAAGCAGGTCTGCAGGTGTCTATCTTTCTCTCTGCCTCTCTGTCTTCCCCTCCTCTTCCCTCTGTCCTATCCAACAACGATAGCATCAATAACAATAATTACAATAACAAAAACAAGGGCAACAAAAGGGAATAATAAATATTAAAAATAAAGATAATAAAAAAAGAAAGTAGTCAAGTCATTACTTGACTAATTGGGCTTAGGAATTTACTAATTAACAAAAGGATGAAAAGAACCCCTGGGCAAAAGCTTACCCTCTGGTCTTGAATTGTAGCTATTTCTTCAATAATCATAAGAAAAATAATCACCTACACTAGAAGAAATAAATACCTGTCTTTTCACTGAATCTTCAGGCTTTTGGAAGTAAAAGATATGATCATTTTCTCTTGAAAATTTCATTCTAGACTTGCTACTGGATTTGCTAATGAGCTGAACTTGGATGGGAAACGATGGGAAATTGAAAGCCATAGTAAATATTAAAAAGAAATGTTTCAGAGTGGAGCCAGACATGTTCATTCCTACTAGAACCTGGCTTATAAGTGACAAGCCATCTTCTGTTTCCCAAGGAGAAGATTGTAAAAGAGACCTTGGTTTTACATTTTTACTAACTTTGCCATATAATTTAATTATATAGAGATGAATTAATTTAAAAGTCTACTTTAATATTTATTAAATATGCTAAATATAGAAACTAACAATCATGTATTAATAATCACACTATGAATTCCAAGGTATGCATTTTCACATTTATTGAAAATATTTTATTAAAGATGTCCAGAGGGGAGTCAGCACCATAGCAGTCTAGCAAAAACCAAACAATGCATACATAACATTCCTGACTTCCATTGATGCTACAAAGCAATAGTAATTAATGTTACATACTGTACTGGAACAAAACCAATTTATAGACCAACAAAAAAAATTGAAATTCCATAAACAAACCCATATGTGTGTACATAATAAAGGTCAAAAACCTTTTCAGAGGAGGGTGGGAGGGAAAAAGGCCTCTTCAATAGCTGATGCTGGGTAGTCAATGAAAAATGAAACTGCACCAGCCTTTAACACCATATGCCAAATAACTCAAGATGGATTAAAGATCTGGTTATTGGAACTGAGACTAAAAATTATAGAGAAGAAAACATTGGTGAAACACGTCCACAATTTAACATCAGGCTCTATTTGGAGACTCGTCACACTATGGGTAAGCAAAACTAAAACAAGGTTAAATTACTGGGACTACATCAAATTTAACAGCTTCTTCACATTAAAAGAAAATTTCATACACACACACACACAAAGGTAACGTGGAAATTGGGAGAAGATACCTGGATGTCACAAAACTGACAAGAGACTGATCACAAATAAATCAAATTAATCATATGACTCAACAATAACAATAATTAAACCCATTATTAAATAACTAATAAAAATAGGAAAAAAAAACCAAGCAATGTTCCTCCAGCAACAAGTGTATAAAGAACATGTTTTCTTTAGTATTTGTGTTAAGCTAGCTAGAATAAACTCTTTTCTAAATATACTACAGAATGGATGTGATGCTTCAGAAAGTTACTAAGAAGGTAGCTAGCAGATAGTGTGCTTCTGTGTTTTTATAGATTTTTTATCTTTTTTTAAATTATTGATTTAATAATGATTAACAAGATTGTGGGATAAGAGAAGCACAATCCCATACAATTCCAGTCACCAGAGTTCCCTATACCCTCCCCTCCACTGGAAGGTTCCCTAATCTTTATCTCTCTGGGAGAATGGACCAAAGATTTCTTTTTTTTTTTCCTCCAGGGTTACAGCTGTGGCTTGGTGCCTTCACTACAGTCCACTGCTCCTGGAGGTCATTATTTTCCATTCTTTTGTCCTAGTTGTTACTGCTGTGGCTATTGTAGCCATTGCTATTGTTGTTGGATAGGACAAAGAGAAATCCAGAGAGGATGGGAAGACAGAGGTAGGGAGAGAAAAACAGATACCTGCAGACCTGCCTCACCACTTGTTAAGTGGCCGCCCTACAGTTGGGAGCTGCGGGCTCGAACTGGGATCCTTACTCCAATCCTGGAGCTTTGCACCATGTGCACTTAACACGCTGTGCTACTGCCCAACCACTGAAGCAAAGATTTTATGGGGTGCAGAAGGAGGAGTTCTGAATTCTGTAATTGCTTCTCCACTGGACATGGGCATTGACAGGTGGGTCCATACTCCCAACCTGTTTTTGTCTTTCCCAAGTGAGGCAGCAGGGTTCTGGGGAGGTAAAAGCCATATCTTTTTTAGTCTCCTATGATTTCACATGAAAAATGTTGATTTTTTTTTTACCTCTGAGGTTATTGCTGGAACTCAGTGCCTGCACTATAATCCACTGATCCTGGAGGCTATTTTCCCTTTTGTTGCTTATCATTGTTGTTATTAACAATGTGGTTATTGTTGTTGGATAGGACAGAGAGAAACTGAGAGAGGACAGGAAGACAGAGATGGAGAAAGAGAGAGAGACACCTCCAGTCCATCTTTACCACTTTTGAAGTGACCCCACCCCCCACAGGTCAGGAGCTAGGAGTTCAAATCAGGATCCTTAGGCCAGGCTTTGAGCCTTGTACCATGTACACTTAATCCACTGCACTACCGCCAGGCCCCCAATTATATATATATATATATATATATTACTTGTTAATTTTTAAAAAGATGCCTTCAAATTCTTTTTTTTGTTTATTTATCCTTTTGTTGCCCTTGTTACAAATTATTAATAATAGCTGACTCTATCTTTTCAAATAGTCTCTGAGTAGAGAATGTTTCTCTATTTTCCACCTGAGGAAGTTGGAAACTGAAATTGGGGCAGCTTGGACCATTCCTACTCATGACCACAGAATGTGAACTCAGGTCTATAGGGATGCAGCAGTCATATAGGCTCCAAAGCTTAAAATGGTCACCAGATCAGATCAAATTGATGTGGTTTACAGTAAAAAATATTTATACACCTATCCCATACTTGGGAGCTACTCTTTTCGCTGATCCAGATTTCTGGTCCTTTCTCCAGCCATGATATCATCTCCACAGACAATAACTTAGATCCACCTGCATATTAGATGTTAGGCTCAGGAAAAAAAGAGTAGTATAGTCATAGGCTCTTTGGAATACACCTAAAATAGAACTATAACTAACTCTAAAATGGATACCCCCCAACTCTTCATATGAACTTTTACAGCATTTAGGATAATGATTAGTCAACTTTTGTTTGTTTGTTTGTTTGTTTTATATGTTAACTCTTTTTTTAGACAACAGGTTCCAGATGCTAACATGATGCCAACTGGACTTCCGTGGGCAGAAAACCCCACACCAATGTGTCTTTGAGCTCTGCTTCCCCAGAACCCCGCCCCACTAGGGAAAGAGAGACAGGCTGGTAGTATGCATCGACCTACCAACACCCATGTTCAGTGGGGAACCAATTACAGAAGCCAAACATTCCGCCTTCTGTACCCCATAGTGACCCAGGTTCCATACTCCCAGAGAGAGAAAGTATAGGAAAGCTATCAGGGGAGGGGGTGGGATATGGCATTCTGGTGGCAGGAATTGTGGGGAATTGTACCCATCATATCCTGTGGTTTTTGTCAGGGTTTCCTTTTTATAAATAAAAATTTTAAATACTGTCTCTGAAACATGGAGGTGGAAATGAACATAAAAGGAAAGGAAATTTTCCATCATTTCTGAAGCTGTCTCTAGATCTGATTTATCTGAGGCAACTCCCATTTTAAACACAGTGCTTTGAATGGAGTTTCTGGTAATATTCCCAATGGATGTGACCAGTGGTGTTAGAGGGAACTCCTAGATGTCTTGCCCCACATCATCTATGGGGGAATCCTATGATCCTCTGGATAGGACCCTAGGTGATAAAAGTGGCTTGACACTGGCTAAAGAGACCATCATTGAGTGAGCTAGTCTCCTGCCCTTATCCAGCTTTTGGAGTCCCTTCTTTATCAGACAAGCTTAGACTTTCTCCCAGTTTTTACAGTGTTGAGTGGCTTTTCAAACCAATATTAGGTTTGTGAAATACAGGTTACAATCCTCTGGAGAACCTCAGGAGGTCTGGTCTCTATTCTGTGAAAAGGAACATGGCAGGTTTCCCAGTTCCATGAAACAGTCAAAGATTCACATCACACACACACACACACACACACACACACACACACACCTTATTCTTCCTGGGCCCTAAGGGTCTTTTATCCCCCACCCTGAGTGTGGCATGTGAGGAAGCAACAGAACAGAATGAAGTGGCATATGCACTTCAGACCACAGTAACACACTCTCCCACATGGTCTTCCAATCTGGTTAGATAAGGACAAACTCAGTCAGACGGGTTGACATAGTTAGACTGGTGTCAGGATTGAAAAGGATGACAGGTATTTGGGGTACAAGGGCCTGCTTTTCTTCACTGAGCACAGTATTTTGTATTAAACTTTCATCCTTTTAATGCATACATATAGTTTTCTTTCCCTTTTCTCTTCTTTTACTTTTCACACTGGCTTTATCCAATGGTTAATGCTATTTTCCAACTTCTTACAATGAACAAAGCTGAAGAGAACATCTGTTCAGCTAATTTTTTATAAATTCATGATAATTTTCTTAGGATATGTTCCCAGAAATGAAACAGCTGGATGCAGAAAGAATGGTGGTGGTATCCTTCCGCCACTGGAATATGTTACCTACACTACTTCCCCATTACAGGCAGACATTTCTTTAGAGAGTAAGAGACATAGAGAAAGAAGAATAGAGAGACACAGAGAAGGAGAGATGTCTGCAACACTGCTTCACAGCCCATGAAGGTACCATGAAGGAAGACACCAAGGACCTGAACTTGGGTCCTTGTGCTTGGTAGCGTGTGCTACCAATTCTGCCAGTTGAGCCACCACCAGGCCCTGGAATAGTAGTGCTTTTTAAATGTGTGCTATGACCCTTAGTACAATATCATTATAGAAACAAGGAAATATAAACAAATAGATAAATTGAAGACTAAGAAATAATGTTCAGACTTCAAAGAGCAATGTAACTTGCCTTACAAAAAATTAAAATCTGGGCCTAATGATGGTTGATGACATCAACAGCATAGTATAGACTTGGGAATATCTAGTTATTATGATGAAAGACTGAAAAGACAACATCAACAGTTTGTGAAAAATTCTAAATTGCTGGGGGGCAGGTAACATAGCAGGTTAAGCACACATGGTACAAAGCACAAGAACAGGCATAAGGATCCAGGTTCAAGCCTCCAGCTCCCCACCTGCACGGGATCACTTCACAAGCGGTGAAGCAGGTCTGCAGGTCCCTATCCTTCTCTCCCTCTCTGTCTTCTCCTCCTCTCTCTCGTGATTTCTCTCTGTCCTATACAACAACAATGACAGCAATAACAGTAAACAATAAGGGCAACAAAAGGAAAAACACAGCCTCCAGGATCAATGGATTGCAGCACAGGCACCGCGCACCAGATTAAGCCTGGAGGCAAAAAAAAAAAATCTGAATTGTCTATAGTATAGATTTCAGTACTACGTTTTTAATAGAACCAGAAAACAAATGTTGGGAAACTTGTCAAAATATTACAAAAGATTGAAGTTATTTTTAAAGAGTCAAAGGTATCCTATTACAAGCAAATAAAAAGTATTCATACCCACTAACATGCTCATGAGGTCCTCTAGCTCCATCTGTCTCTCTCACACAATTTATAGAAGAAATGTGAAAACATGCCATTAAGACACTTTCTAGTAGTGGACTATGGAGTTAGTTGGTTGTGGATTTATTTATTCATTCAAAATTATGTGGAAACTGGGAGACTGCCAAACTTGACCATTTACTGAATCTCAAACCCTAAAGACAGTGCCATACTCTAGCTGGGAAGCCTGGAGAACAAATCTTCCACAGAATGTTCCCTGAGACAGGCAGAGACCCAGGGCCACACAGATAGATTGACTTTTGGCAGTTAAGACCTGAGACACAGGCACAGCAGAAGTAGCTATTTAGTGAGGACATAAAGAACAAATGAGAAGAAAACACGGAAAAGGCTAAATAAATTTATTCATTAAATTAAAAATCAGGGAATCTTGTCCTTGTATAGGTGAGTCAGAAACTGGTACAGAGTAACAGTACCCAAGAGCAGAGTACTGGGCCCACAGGAATTGGCAGTGTTCACAAGACAAGGTCAGACAGATCTGGAGAATCTGTAATGTGTCCCACAGTCTCACTCACTCATCCACAGAATAGTATGACGTCTTCGGTCAGATCTTAGCTAAATAAGACCAGGCACTGGTTTGTTTTTTTGTTTTGTTTTGTTTAATTTATTTATTTTCCCTTTTGTTGCTCTTGTTGTTTAACGTTGTTGTGGTTATTGATGTTGTTGTTGTTGGATAGGATAGAGAGAAATGGAGAGAGGAGGGGAAGACAGAGAGGTGGAGAGAAAGACAGACACCTGCAGACCTGCTTCAACACTTGTGAAGTGACTCCCCTGTAGGTGGAGAGATGGGGGCTCTAAAAGGGATCCTTATGCTGGTCCTTGTGCTTTGTGCCACATGCACTTAACCCACTGCTCCACCGCCCAACTCCCCAGGCACTGTTTTTTAAGAGCTGTCTCTCCAGAAGAAAGGTGGCAGGGGCAGGGGGTCTGGGTGGATGGGGAGATTTTGATGATGAGATGCTATTCCATAGAAGGTGCAGAGTGTTACTTGGCCCACCCTGTGGATCAGAAAGTGGTACTGATATCACATCTAAGTTCTCATTGGGACACTCACCCTGCTTCCCAAGTGTTGGGGGGGGGGGCAGAAAAGTAGCTTGGATTTAGAGACAAAAGCTTAAGACTTCACCCACATGGTTTCACATTCAGAACCGCAGCCATAATTCTCTGGGAAAATAGCTCAACAACAGACCATGCTAAATGCCCAACAACAGACAGGTGGTTAAGAAAGTTAGCGTCTAGGGGTAGGCAGTGGTGCATCCAATTAAACACACATATTACCATGTTTAAAGACTTGGATTTAAGCTGCTGTTCTGAGGGGGGGGGAAGCGAGAGGAGGGGAGGGGAGGTGAGAGGAAGGGAGGGGAGGTGAGGGGAGGTGAGGTGAGGTGAGGTGAGGGGAGAAGAGAAGAGAAGAGTAGAGAAGAGAAGGATGAGGAGGAGGAAGGAGAATGGAATAGAAGAGAAAGGTAGTTGTGGTCTATATTCATAATGGAATACTATTCAGCTATTTAAAATGATGTAATAATCTCTTTTGTCCCATCTTGAATGGAACTTGAAGAAATCATGTTAAGTGACATCAATCAAAAGGAGAAGAATGAACACTATATGATCTCACTTATACGTGGAACTTAAGAAAGATAAAACACAGGGAGTCGGGTGGTAGCACAGTGGGTTAAGTGCACGTGGCACAAAGCGCAAGGACTGGTGTAAGGATCCCTGTTTGAGCCCCCAGCTACCCACCTGCAGGGGAGTCGCTTCACAGGCAGTGAAGCAAGTCTACAGGTGTCTGTCTTTCTCTCCCACCTCTCTGTCTTCCCCTCCTTTCTCCATTTCTCTCTGCCCTATACAACAACAACAGTAGTAACTACAACAGTAAAAAAGAGCAAAAAAAGGCAATAAATAAAATTTTTTTAAAAAGAAAGAAAGATAAAACACTGGGTGAAAACCAGACTAGATGTTATCCATTGTAGAAAGCCCAAGGAAGGGAGTTGAGTGGCTATCAGGAACCCAATGCACAGTGGTGGGGCAAAATTGATGGTGGGAATGGTGTGTAGATACCTATTATGGAAGGATGAAAAAGTAACTCATGTAAGAACTGTCCTGTAAATCATTATTTTCTGGGTGGATGGTAATATGAAGATGGCCTGGTCACAACCTATGCAAGATGGCTGCAACTGGGTCCCAATGAACCAGCTTCATTGAGCATGACTGTGAGCACTATGCTAAATGCTTTCTTTTTAAAATATGGAGACTGGGCAGTGGTGCACCCAGTTGAGCACACATGTTGTAGTGGCACTGGTGTTCAAGTCCCAGGTACCCACCTGCAGGAGGAAAGCTTCATGTGCAGTGACACAGTACTGCAAGTATTTCCTCTTTCTCTTTGGCTGTCTCCTCACCCTCCTCTCAATTTCTCTCTGTCCTATCAAATAAAAAGGGGGGAAAGTTCATTGTGTATGTATGTACTTATTTAGGAGAAAGAGAGAATCAGTAACAACTCTAGCATGTACATACCAGGGATTGAACTTGGGACTCTCACACACACAGGCTGTGTGTTCTACCTGCTGAGTCATCTCCGGAGCTTCTCTAAATTCTGTATGCTGTACAGCCACAGTTTCACTTCATCCTTGTGACAATCCTATCAAATCAGCATTGATTCTGTCCCCTTTTGAGTATTAGGATCAGAACTCAGTGATACCACTTGAACTGTCACCCCAGGGGGGCTCCAATTCATCCTCATGCAGGAGAGCAGGACAACTTTTCATGAAAGACAAGGGGATAATAAAATCTTGGCTGGCTTAACATATATACTTACAGGTTCTGGTGGATTAGTTCAGTACTTTTTTTCTTTTGTGCAGAGTATAGTACATCATTTTAAAGGTAATGTCTACCTAAACTTACAAAGTTACTATTAAATATTTTCTATGATTTTAAGGAAAGTCATGTTGCAAATGTTCCTTTTTAGCAATGACTCATTAAAATTTTTCTTTTTTGTTATTCTATGACTACACAAGATGAGAATATCAGATGAAGACTGAAAATCTTGCTCTTCAGTAGTTTTCGTGTAATTATTATTATTTTTTTTTTTAGAAAAACTCATACTTTACTGTGGTTGCCATGGACAGACAACCAGATTCTTGCCTGATTTCACATTAAAGTGGCCATGTTGCTCTGTGTACAGACAGTCACCATCTAAGCTGTTGGCACCCAGCAACAATTCTAGGCCCTACTCCCTTTCAGCCTTCCTCCCAAGGATTCCCTCTGCTCAAAAGGCATGTTTCTGTCTCAGCTCAAAAATAAATAAATAAATGTCATGTTATCTAATGCCTGGATACCAAAATTCTCAAACAGGAAGGGTTCTCATTAGACAAAGCAGAACCCATTTTGAAAATAGCAAGACTCTCAAAAAGACAAATATGATAGTCCATGGAAATTTACATGCAAATGTATATGGAGGGCCAATCACAAGGGCAAGAGTGCAGGACAACTTCTTCTAGCCAGAAAGAGAGTTTAAGAATAAAAGCTGGAGGCATCCATCATGGACAAATGACTGGGAATAATTCAGGAGAGGCAAATTTTCTCAAGAGTGAGCCCTATAATGTTCTCTCTGAGAAATGACAGATCAGCCCAAGAGGACTGTCACTCCAAGGGACTGAATGTGAGGACCAGGACCTGCTGACTGAGAAGCATCTCCACAGCATAGGGGCAGAAAGTAATGGCTGAAAAAGTAGAGCAGTGGTTACTGAACTCCAGCTGCTATGGACAGCTCAGCCCATTCCTTGTCACTACTGTTCAGGCTAGAAGGCAGGGTAAGTGCTCCTATCTGTGTTGGCACACGACAGGACAGAGCTGAGACTTGGCCTTTCAAAAGGAGAGACCTGACACCACACACACACACGCACACACACACACACACAAACACACAAACACACACACACACACACACACACACACACACACACACACACACACACACACCATCTTACACACTCCAGAACCCAGACAAAGAAAATTTCAGTCTTCTGGGAATGGACTGTTTGATAAAAACATCATTAAGTAAAACTATGGTGGATCAAGAATGACTTTTCTTTTTAATATGCAGAAGTAGAAAGAGTGAGAGAGACTGGAGAACTGAGGCTTTCTTCAATGCTATGGGGGCCTGGGCTCAAACAAAGCTCTGCATTATCCAAGTGAGCAACTTTGTCAGTCCTTACAAGTGATTGAACTGCACAAGAACACTCTGCTTGCTGACTTCCTGCTTATTTATTTGTTTTAATGTAGTGCCAGAAATGAGCTCTGAGCCTTGTACATATGCAACATCAATTTATGGTTTCATGCATGGCAGATAACACTACTGAGAGACCTCTTTGGCCCTTTTTCTTACTTCACTACCTGGGGGACAGGAGAGAAGAGGAGTATCACATCATCATTCTACCTCATCAGGGGAGCTACCACAGTGCTATCCATAGGACTCCCATGTGGTGCCCAGACTCAAACTCATGGTAAGGTATATGTGCTGCCCACTGACTCATCTTGTCCTTACGACTGACTTCCTGAACACAACTCTTCATAACCAATGTACTGGCAGTGCTGACACTGGACTCCCTTCTGCCCAGGACACAAAGGCATAGTTATTTTTATTGTGTCCAGTGAAAGACCAGGGCAAATCTATTCTGTGTGTCAATAAAATATATCTAATTAACACTCCTTTAAAATCTGTAGTCAAAGTGTCTATTATTCAATAACTTGGGCAACTGAGAAACTATGACTTCCATGTTTTCTTAAATCAATATTATATACTTACTTTTTTTCCACCAGTGTGTGCAAAAATCAACCACTCCAAGTAGACTATTATCTCTTTTTTTTCATACAGAGGATGGAATATAGAAAGGGGTAGAGAGACAGAGAGTGAGAGAGAGACAGAAAGAGAGAGGGGGAGAGAGGGAGGAGAAAGACCACAGCACTACTTTCCCACTCATGGAGTTTCCCCTCTGCATGGTGCTCCTATGAATACTTAGCATGGCAAAGTTTGTGCTCTACTAAGTGAGCTATCTCCTAGTCATCACCTCAATATGTTGTTTTAAATAACAAAAGCATCAAGGCATCTCTGGACCCTATGTGCATTTCATGAAAGATACTCTGTATACAGCAATAACAGATCCTCTAACAATAAAAAGAAAAGCCCCATTATAATCCTTTACTTTCAATACTGGTCAGGTTCTAGGTACCTGGAATACAATGTATTTAAATTATACAAAGCACTTTTTTTATAGGATAGGACAGAGTAATTTTTTTCTTTTTTTAATATTTATTTTTCCTTTTTGTTGACCTTGTTTGTTTTTATTATTGTTGTTATTGATGTCATCATTGTTAGATAAAACAGACAAAAATGGAGAGAGAAGGGGAAGACAGAGAGGGGGAAGAGAAAAAGAGACACCTGCAGACCTGCTTCACCACTTGTGAAGCGACTCCTCTCCAGGTGGGGAGCCAGGGGCTCGAACCGGGATACTTATGCCAGTCCTTGCACTTTGCGCCACATGTGCTTAACAAGCTGCGCTACCACCCAACTCCCTTTTTTATCTTTATTGATTTGTTTATTGGATAGAGACAGCCAGAAACCAAGAGGGAAGAGGGTGATAGAGAGGGAGAGAAACAGAGAGATACCTGCAGCCGTGCTTCACCACTTGTGAAGCTTTCCCCCTGCAGGTGGGGACCGGGCTCGAACCTGGGTCCTTGCACATTGTGACATGTGCACTCAACTAGGTGTGCCACCATCTGGTCGCAGGACAGAGTGAAATTGAGAGAGGAAGGGAAGATAGGGGAAGAGAAAGAGATTACTGCAGACCTGGTTCACTACCTGTGAAGCAACTCCCCTGTAGGTAAGGAGCTGGGGCTTGAACTGGGATACTTTCACAGGTCCTTGCACTTCGTACTATGTATGCTTAACCGGAAGCACTACTGCCGGACACCCCAAAGGACTTTTTCTATTGAGTATTATTATTAATTGCTATTATTTATTTTGTTACTTATACCATTTAAAAAAACCTAGCAACAGAGAGATACAGGATATATATGTCAAAGGGGAGAAATAACAAAGTAATCTGAATTCTATAGAAGGGTTTTATATGTTAAATTTCATTTCCACCACAAGTAACCTATAACATTCAGAAATACTGGAAAGTAGAATACATGTTTATTTTTGTCTCAAACAGTACCACTTAGGATAATTATACTATAAGTGCAAAATTCTTGCGAAGAAGGAGGAATAAATGCTAAAGAGTTTGAATCAATGACTTAGAATGCTGAACTGAGAACCTTTATTTCATCTGCTTGGTTACTGGACATAGTACTCATTTTGCTCACTCAAGTTACCTTTTAGTCTCAAGTGCAATACACAAGTTTGACATTACAAGTGACATAGATGACATCTGTGGCTTATATGAACTCTTAACCAAGAACAGAGAAACATGGAGGAAAGAATTACTGGAAAATTCTGATTAATGACATTTTTTGAAAACCCAGAGTAACAACTTGACCTGCCAAAAATTAGCATGTTTTTATCATTTTACCTTTTTTTTGCCTTGGTTAACTATTACCTTCTATCACCAGAGAAATAAAGCAGGTAAACTGAAAATTGTGCTGTAATGCAACTCAACCTCAAATCTGAATGAGTCACTCCCAGGGGTGAAAGTGGAGCTAAAAGGGGGTCTGTTGCTAACTGGGCTTTGGAATCTCTGAATGTGCCACAGGGACACTCTCCAATTGTCTCCTTGCTGAGAAGTCTTCAAGTCTTAGGAGACTAAAGCCCCTGAGTGTCAATCAGATGCACAGGCCTCCCTGCCCCCAAATTGATGACTGGGTGAGAACAGAGAAGTCCCCAGCCAGCAACCCCTTCCACCCCAGTTCAGTGGCAGGTGAGGTGTCCCGTCCCCCCCCCCCCCCCCCCCCCCCCCCGCACTCCAGCCAAAGGTGATGGAGAGGCAACAGTGCTTCAATCTCCCTAACACAGCCCCTGCAGAATCAATCAACAATGAAGATGGTTCTGCTGGCAATGGCCATATTGTTAATCCATACAAGAGTGACACCGCTGATAAATCATGGATTCTGAAACCCAAGACCTTCACCGAGAGCGACAGGCTGGTGGAGTCCCCCAGCCAGGAGGAGCCCAGAGTTTCCTGGGCCAGTGCAGGCAGGTCCCCTATGCTAGCCAACTCGCCCGAGTTCACCACCCCCTCCCCACCTCTTGCAACTCTTCTCTCCTTTAGGCTCCCCAAGTCTAATTCGTCCCAACACCCAGGGCGCATCAAAGGGATGGGTTTTGGGGGTGGGGCGAGGTGGTGGGCAGCGACCCCCCAACACACATACCTCAGCCAGCCCACCTGGCCGCACCCGCCGCCCCCTGGCCAAGGCGCACAGGGCTGTGCTCATCACATCATTATTTCTCCCGCAAGAGAGGGAAGGGACGCGAGCAGCAACAGCTGCTGCCAGGGGAGGCTTGGTTACAAAATCCTCTTCTGGGTAGCGCCTTGCTTAGCAACCTCCCCTAAAAAAGCCAGCGTGCTCCCTTGAACTTGGAAAGCAGGGCGTTGGACACCCCCTGCCGGCGCACGCCTTCCCTCCACCCCAGTCACAGCAGCTGAGGCCACCCCGCACCAGCGACCCCACACCTCTCCTTTTCTGCGGGTCCCAGAGAGCGTCACCACACGGAATTGACCAAGGAGGTTGGGGATGGGGGTGCAATGGGCCGCCTGCCCCACCACCACCACGGTGGTTGCTCCTCCGGCGCCAGAACCAACCGAGTCCCAGTCATCATGTAGGCCTCTCGCTGGTCAGCCCCTCCATGGGTCTCCTGGCTACTGGGCTCACAGGGCCGAGGAGGGACCATCGCACCTCCGTGGCGCCCACCCGAAGCCCGCCGTGCACCCCATAGCCTGGGACCCAGGGACCCGCCATGGTGCAGGACGCGAGTGCTGGCTCCAGGCACTCAGTGCCGCCGGGGCTCGGGGCCACGCTGCCGGGGGGACCTCGCTCTGGCTTGGGAGCAGCGACCTAAGCACTCTCGCCCCCAAGCAGTTTCCCGCAGGGTCCCCTGCCCACACCCACGCGCTCCACGGGGACCCTAACCCGCCACCTGCCACCTCCCCTCCCCCCGACAGCTCCTGCGGCCCACCCAACAGGGTCCCATAGTCTCACTGGCTCCGGGCACTCAGTGCCGCCGGGGCGCGGGGCCACGATGCCAACTCGGGGTCCCACGCACAGGTGCCAGGGGGCCTCGCTCTGGCTCGGAAGCAGAGACCTATGCGCTCCCGCCCCCACTCAGTCTCGCGCAGGGTCCCCTGCCCACACCCGCGCGCTCCGCGGGGACCCTACCCCGCCACCTGCCACCCCCTCCCCCCCCCCCCCCCCGCTCCCCGAGGGCACCCGCGCTCTGACCCGACCCGGCCCGCAGTCGCACCTTCCTCAGAGCAGACATCCTCGAGTGCTCCAGGTCACATGGCAAGCGGGCCTCTAGGCGGGCATCTTAGTCCCGTTGCCTTCGAGACTTGAGGCTCCGTTGGTCAGTCAGTCAGGGTTCCTGTTGGTCCAGCGCTGCCGCCACCACTGCTGCCTAGCGCTGTGACCTAGCTCCAGCCTGGTTTTGGTCTGTGCCAGAGGCTGGCGCCTGCGCACTCAGTGCCCAGGGAGGCACCTAGGCACTGGGGGTGAGGTGGGTGTGCGCGCTCCACCCAAGGGGCCAGCCCCCTGCACGCCTGGGGGGGGCTCAGCCCCTGGTGCTTCACACCTCGCGCCCCAGCCCAGGCCCCTGGCCCGCCCTCCTTCACCCCACCACCAGAGTCCCTCCATACAGACAACTGTTTTGCAGGGACCCGTGGGTCAAGCGGGGAAATGGGGACTGAGGAGGGCCCAGGGTGGATATCCTGCCAGGGCTGCGGCCTCCACCGCGGTGCGCTCAAGCCCAGCCCCTGGGCGCTGCAAAGTACCCTGCAGGACCACGCAGCCCCGCGCAGGAAGGCCCGCTGGGGACCCAAAGCTCCTGGGCGCGGAGCTCCTGTGCCCACAGAAGTCTTCACAGTGGCTGCCTGCTCCGTGCACCAGAGAGAGAGAGAAAGAAAGAAAGGACAGAGGGAGTAAGGAAGGGAGGGAGCCATGAGAGTGAGAGTGTGTATGCATGCTGGGAGAGTACAGTGATCAAATTGGAGTTGGGGACCCATAGTTGAACTCAACATCTGGAAGTATCTCTTTGAGATACAAGATAAAGCAATTCTCATTACTTCCTAGACATGTTCTATGCCCTCAGTTTAAAACATGGGCATTTCAACAGGACAATAAAAATAAAATACCATGATGTGGAGTGTGGTTCAAAAAGAGGAGAGATATAGACAGACATACAGATAGAGAGACACAGAAAGAGGAAGGAAACCTGGAGAAATATGAAAGTCTTCTATAAATTTCCAAAAAAGATGATGCTAAGAAACTGCTCTCAACCCCTGTCCCCTAAACCTGTAGCCTGGAAGGCACTGTCCAGTACAGCTTTGGGGGTGTAAGGGGGCTATGCTCACAGAGGAATGAGTGCACTTTCCATGTAAATATGTTGAGCTCCTCTCATGAGCTGAACAAGAAAAAGGAGGAGACACAGCATAACAGAATGAAAATGAGGAGGCACCACCCTGCACTTGTGAAGCCTCATTTACCTTCCAAGTTCAAATATCTAGAAAACGATTAAATCATAAAACCTAACAAGAAACACTAAAATGCTATTCCACATCATACAACATGTTGCTTTCAAAGAAGGTCCAGAAATCACCCCTTTCCCCATTCAATTACCAACCACCTGGCTAAGTGCACACATTACAGTGCTCAAAGATCTGGGTTCAAGCCCCAGGTCCCCACCTGCAGAAAGGAAGCTTCATGAGTAGTGAAGTAGAACTGCAGTTGTCTCAACTGGTAGAGCGCCAGACCTGCATGCCTAAGATTCCTAGCTTGACTCCTGGCAGCATATGTGCCAAAGTGGTGCTCTGGTGTTTCTCCACCCCATCTCATATGAAACTCTCTCTCAAGTATAATAAATAAAAAATGAACCTTGAATATTGGTTTAAGGATCTGGGGATATAATTCATCAGGTAAAGTGTGTGCCTTGTTATGTGTGCACAGTTCAGGTTTGAGTCCTGGCACTGCCTGGGAGATGCTACAGCACTAGAGGAAGACCTGGTGCTGTGGTGTTTCTCTATCTGAAAGAAAAAGGGGGTTGGGTGGTGGTACAGTAGGTTAAGTGCAGGTGGCTCCAAGTGCAAGGACCTGCGTTAAGGATCCCAGTTTGAGCTGTCAGCTCTCCACTTGCAGGGGAGTCACTTCAGAGATGGTGAAGCAGGTCTTCAGGTGTCTGTCTTTCTCTCCTCCTCTCTGTCTTCCCCTCTTCTCTCCATTTCTCTCTGTCCTGTCCAACAACGATGACATCAATAACAACAACAGTAATAACTACAACAATAAAACAAGGGCAACAAAAGGGAAAATAAATAAATATATATATTTTTAAAAATATTTTTATTTATTATTTATTCCCTTTTGTTGCCCTCATTGTTTTATTGTTGTAGTTATGTTTGATGTCGTTGTTGTTGGATAGAACAGAGAGAAATGGAGAGAGGAGGGGAAGACAAAGAGGAGGAGAGAAAGATAGACACCTCAAGACCTGCTTCACTGCTTGTGAAGCGATTCCCCTGTAGGTGGGGAGTCGGGGGCTCGAACCGGGATTCTTCAGCCAGTCCTTGTGATTTGCTCCACCTGTGCCCAACCCACTGTGCTACCACGGACTCCCAATAACTAAATATTTTTTAAAAAGAAAGAAAAAGGAGCCCAGTTTGGTGAAATCATGCATGTAGAAGGCCCTGTCTCCTCAAAAAGAAATTGTGCAAAATATCATATGCTTCGAATTTCACAAATAGCAGCAGGGCATAGTAATCAGGAAAAGATGCAAGAGGAAAGCATGCTTGTGCTCACAACTTCTGCTTTTTGCAGACTGGTTTTTAAATTTTCTGAATATTAAAAATAGAACATATTTTGACTTTAGGGGAGCTGCTATTATTTTTACCTGTTAGGGGGAATGGGAATGGGAGACAAGAGATCATTTCCAATTGGAAATACTGGATTTTGAGAGGTTGTTTTTCACTGCTAATGAACACTCATGCTGATGGTTTTCCACTTGATATATGGTGGTGTCTGTGCAGCTGTTTGTTCCAGGATGAAGTTTCTGCTGTAAATAGGAGATTCTGGGATGAACAGACATAGGACATGGTTTGTGGGTCCGCAAATTGGGAGGGAGTTAAGACACAGCTGTATGGTCAGGGCCAAACGTGCACGTAGGACCTTTCTTTGTTGGGGCTGTTTGTAATCAGATGTCTGCTCATCTCTATTTCTGATACACAAAAGCTGGGTCTGAGGGCTGGACAGTAGCACAGCAGGTAAAAATAATAATAAAAAGAGGGGGAAATGGCCTCCAGGAGCAGTGGATTTGTAGTACAGGCACCAAGCCCCAGAGATAACGCTGGAGACAAAAAGAAAAAATAAAGAAAGGTTGGGTACTACTATGCAATTCCTGCAAACTCCTGCTTAGAGATTCCTGTCAAGCCCTGTGTGTCATCATATATATATATATATATATATATATATATATATATATATATATATATATATATACCTCCAGGGTTATTATATATATATATATATATATATATATATATATATACCTCCAGGGTTATTGCTGGGGCTCAGTGCCTGCACCAAGAATCCACCACTGCTCCTAGAGGACATTTTCCCCATTTGTTGCCCTTATTGTTGTTGTTATTGTTGCCATTGCTATTGTTGTTGTTGAATAGGACAGAGAGAAATGGAGAGAGAAGGGGAAGACAGAGAAGGAGAGAGAAAGATAGACACCTGCAGGCCTCCTTTACCATCTGTGAAGCGACCCCCACACAGATGTGGAGCCAAGGGCTCAAACTGGGATCCTTAGGCCTGTCCTTGTGTTTCGTGCCATGTGTGCTTAACCCAGTGCGCTATCCCCAGCCCTTGTGTCTTATATACTTATGTGCATTACATCACAATATGTGCTTTACATGTGCTGGACACTGCACAGTGCAGTAAATGTACTCACAGCGCACTGTGTGCTGTACGAGGTATAGCAAATGTGTGTGATGCACTAGTAGTCTGCACCACACCGTGCATATATGTATATGGTCCACACAGGAGTGCAGGCTGCATGTACAGTTCATACTTCATAGATCATAAAATATAAGGCCTTGCCTCTTCATGCTGCAGATGAATAATCTGAGCTCAGAAAGGAAGCATCCAAGCAGGTAAAGTGGAGGTGCCTGCTTCCATCACACGTTCAATTCCATCCTGGCTCCCAAGATGTCACAGAGCATCTTCCTTACTGCATAAAGTGTTCTACATGCATCTCCCAAGCACATCACCCCACCTTCTTGTGATGCTGCCATTACTGTGATCCCAATTTTAAAGGTGAAATGGAAACTCAGAGAATTTAAGTAAATGTCAAGAGTCATAAAATAAGTAGCAAAACTCAGACACGGAGCCAAGTCGTCAAGCTCCATGCTCCGTGGTTTTTCCAGGCTCCTGCAGATTCATTGAGATTCCGTGTGCTATGCAGCTTTAATGCCAACCACGGCACTTTGATTTGAAGGATGATGATTCCCTTAAAGTCCTGGAATTCTTTGTTGCTGGTGGTAGGGCTGCATGTGGGGGTCAGAGCACTCACATGCAGCCATGTAGCCATGATGACCTCATGTCCCATCACATAAGCCCCGAGTCCAGCTCCCCATGGAAGCAGCCCCCAGCCCATCATAGCCCCTGCCAATAATAACCTAGTCACCATGGTCACCAGGATGTCTGTATCTTGCTTTCTGACAATGGCTGTTTCATTGCTTTATCACAGGCTAACTGCAGAAGTCCTGAATATACAGATTTTATTTTCATAGGACAGGTGCCCTTTGCTTGGTCCAGGTATCACTGTCATGGCCTCTTTGGGATGAGTGCAAGGCTCAGAGCTTCCTTAGCCTCTGACACACAGAGGACACAGAGGGCTCTCTCATCTGAAAGCCCCACGGGCTATGCAAATGACAGGAAACTACCCATTACACATGTCTTCAGATTTGAAGGCCCTCTTCTGTCCTTGTGTCCACACACTGCCTTCTTCCCTATCTGTTCACCCTTTTACCCACACTTGAAAATGCCCCTCCCCTCTCAGGAAAACTTGCTGGACTAATGTGAGCAGAAGGAATTGTTTATCTTTCTAGTTGCTACCCTCACAATCTCAGACACTGTATAAAACTCACGTCTAACGCTTCCTAGCCCCATGGGCTCATGTTTCTGACAGCAGGATTCTGTGCATGTTCTCTGCACCCAGATAGCACTGACACCTACTCAGAACTAAACATAATATGTGTCAACATGACAAAGTGCCACATTTAGATGTTGGTCCATTCTCTTTGTCTACAGGGTGGTCTCACCTCTGGGTGAAGGCTCTCCTTATCTGCTCCTCTCAGAGGAGGTTTTAACAGACACATCTCAGGCTTTCTTAGGGAAAAGATCTAATCACAACTAGTTACTGCACTTCAACATCATCTGAGAGAAGTGATGTAGCAGATGTATGTACTAAGGACAGACTGAACTAGTTAACATGAAAAGTCACCACCACCCTATAGCCTGAGACAGGCCTCAACTGGGAATACTGCACTGTGTGTATCTAGTGGAGAGATAGAGAGACAGACACAGAAAGAGAGAGAGAGAGAGAGAGAGATGGAAGGGTCAGGCACAGCAATAGTGCTTATCTGGTATGCAAAGGACGGGAGAATATATGAGAGTGGAAAACATGAACATGATCTCGACTCCCCTTGAATGATCACTGGAGTACAGGAGGGTCTGAACATCTGGTCCCTCACAACCCAAACACCTGTGACCTGATCTGAGAATCACAGAGACACAGAATACAGGACTTGAAAGAGCCCTGAGGGTCATCTGGTTGAACACCTATGAGCCTCAAAAATGAGAGATGCTGAGATATTGCTCAGCTGAGGACCAGATAGGAAGAGAGGTCCTTTACTGAGGGATACACAAGGGTCAACCCCAAGCCCTGGCCCTTTGGAAATGAGTGAGCCACAGGAACAGGAAGAGAGCCCACCAACTCTCTCACAGGGATGGATGTGATCCTGAGCCTTCTGCCTACCACGCGCCTCACTCAGGCCTTGTAGGGACGTATCCTCCAGAGGGCAGGTATCCTGTTATTCCAGAAACCTTCTATCCAGTGTGGAGGGTTTGCTTTATGATGCAGGTGACATTCAAATAAATACACATTAACTGACATCTTTTGAAAGTGGCTTCCCTGGGGAACACGTCATTTCTGAAGAAAAGAATGATCATTAGACCCAGTCTCTAAAGAGTGGAATTGATGGGAAACTTGAAGCATCAGCTTTGTTGGATGTGACAGGTGCATATTTGATGTCCATTGACGGGTAATGATGGCACAAGATGTGCAGCACAACTGACAGCTGCTGCTGGAAGCAGGGATATAAAATGTACCTCTGTACCTCGCTCATGTCTGCCCCTGGATAGCTCCCCATAGGCAGGGGAGCACCAGAGTTGTTACGGGCTTTGGGACAAAGCACTGCTGCTATTCAGGCAGAAAAGCTTCCTGGGAGTGTTGCTGCCCAGGCTCTGACATTCAGAAAACTTCCAGAGAAGGTCAGCTCACTTGAAGGCCTGACCACCAGCTCTGTGGCATGTGTCTCTTCCTTTTTCTTGTTCAGCTCATGAGAGGAGCTCAACATGTTTACATGGAAAGTGCACTCATTCCTCTGTGAGCATAGCCCCCTTACACCCCCAAAGCTGTACTGGACAGTGCCTTCCAGGCTACAGGTTTAGGGGACAGGGGTTGAGAGCAGTTTCTTAGCATCATCTTTTTTGGAAATTTATAGAAGACTTTCATATTTCTCCAGGTTTCCTTCCTCTTTCTGTGTCTCTCTATCTGTATGTCTATCTATATCTCTCCTCTTTTTGAACCACACTCCACATCTTGGTATTTTATTTTTATTGGCCTGTTGAAATGCCCATGTTTTAAATTGAGGGCATATAACATGTCTAGGAAGTAATGAGAATGGCTTTATCTTGTATCTCAAAGAGATACTTCCAGATGTTGAGTTCAACTATGGGTTGCCAACTCCAATTTGATCACTGTACTCTCCCAGCGTGCATACACACTCTCACTCTCATGCCTTCCCTCCCTTCCTTACTCCCTCTGTCCTTTCTTTCTTTCTCTCTCTCTCTGGTGCACGGAGCAGAGCAGCCACTGTGAAGACTTCTGTGGGCACAGGAGCTCCGCGCACAGGAGCTTTGGGTCCCCAGCGGGCCTTCCTGCGTGGGGCTGCGAGTTCCTGCAGGGTACTATGCAGCGCCCAGGGCTGGGCTTGAGCGCACCGCGGTGGAGGCCGCAGCCCTGGCAGGGTATGCGCCCTGGGCCCTCAGCGGTCCCCATTTCCCCGCTTGACCCGAGGGTCCCTGCAAAACAGTTGTCCGTTTGGAGGGACTCTGGTGGTGGGGTGAAGGAGGGCGGGCCAGGGGCCTGGGCTGGGGCGCGAGGTGTGAGGCACCAGGGGCTGAGCGCCCCCCCAGGCGTGCAGGGGGCTGGCCCCTTGGGTGGAGCGCGCACACACCCCCACCCCCCAGTGCGCAGGTGCCCCCTGGGCACTGAGTGTGCAGTCGCCAGCCTCTGGCACAGACCAAAACCAGGCTGGAGCGAGGTCACAGCGCTAGGCAGCAGTGGTGGCGGCAGCGCTGGACCAACAGGAACCCTGACTGACTGACCAACGGAGCCTCGAGTCTCGAAGGCAACGGGACTGCGATGCCCGCCTAGGGGCCCGCTTGCCATGTGGCCCGGCACCTGCGGAGCCTGGAACACTCCAGGATGTCTGCTCTGAGGAAGGTGAGACTATGGGACCCTGTTGGGTGGGGCGCAGGAGCTGTCGGGGGGAGGGGAGGTGGCAGGTGGCGGGGTAGGGTCCCCGTGGAGCGCGTGGGTGTGGGCAGGGGACCCTGCGGGAAACTGCTTGGGGGCGAGAGTGCTTAGGTCGCTGCTCCCAAGCCAGAGCGAGGTCCCCCCGGCAGCGTGGCCCCGCGCCCCGGAGGCACTGAGTGCCTGGAGCCAGCACTCGCGTCCTGCACCATGGCGGGTCCCTGGGTCCCAGGCTATGGGGTGCACGGCGGGCTTCCAGTGGGGCGCCGCGGAGGTGCGATGGTCCCTCCTCGGCCCTGTGAGCCCAGTAGCCAGGAGACCCATGGAGGGGCTGACCAGCGAGAGGCCTACATGATGACTGGGACTCGGGTTCCGGCGCCAGAGGGGCAACCACCGTGGTGGTGGTGGGGCAGGCGGCACATTGCACCCCAACCCCCAACCTCCTTGGTCAATTCCGTGTGGTGACGCTCTCTGGGACCCCCGGGAAAGGAGAGGTGTGGGGTCGCTGGTGCGGGGTGGCCTCAACTGCTGCGACTGGGGTGGGGGGAAGGCGCGCGCTGGCAGGGGGTGGCCAACGCCCTGCTTTCCAAGTTTGAGCAAGCTTGCTGGCTTTTTTAGGGGAGGTTGCTAAGCAAGGCGCTACCCAGAAGAGGATTTTGTAACCAAGCCTCCCCTGGCAGCAGCTGTTGCTGCTTGCGCCCCTTCCCTCTCTTGCAGGAGAAATAATGATGTGATGAGAACAGCCCTGTGCGCCTTGGCCAGGGGGCGGCGGGTGCGGCCAGGTGGGCTGGCTGGGGTGTGTGTGTAGGGGGGCCGCTGCCCACCGCCTCGCCCCTCACCCACCACCCATCCCTGAGATGTGCCCAGGGTGTAGGGACGAATCAGACTTGGGGAGCCTAAAGGAGAGAAGAGTTGCAAGAGGTGGGGAGGGGGTGGCGAGCTCGGGCGAGGTGGCTAACAGAGGGGACCTGCCTGCACTGGCCCAGGAAACTCTGGGCTCCTCCTGGCTGGGAGACTCCACCAGCCTGTCGCTCTCGGTGAAGGTCTTGGGATTCGGAATCCATGATTTATCAGCGGTGGAACTCTTGTATGGATTAAAATATGGCCATTGCCAGCAGAACCGTCTTCAGTGTTGATTGATTCTGCAGGGGCTGTGTTAGGGAGATTGAAGCACTGTTGCCTCTCCATCACCTTTGGCTGGAGTGCGTGGGGGGGGGGGGACGGGACACCTCACCTGCCACTGAACTGGGGTGGAAGGGGTTGCTGGCTGGGGACTTCTCTGTTCTCACCCAGTCATCAATTTGGGGGCAGGTAGGCCTGTGCTTCTGATTGACACTCAGTCCTAAGACTTGAAGACTTCTCAGCAAGGAGACAATTGGAGAGTGTCCCTGTGGCACATTCAGAGATTCCAAAGCCCAGTTAGCAACAGACCCCTTTTAGCTCCACTTTCACCCCTGGGAGTGACTCATTCAGATTTGAGGTTGAGTTGCATTACAGCACAATTTTCAGTTTACCTGCTTTATTTCTCTGGTGAAAGAAGGTGATAGTTAACCAAGGCATAAAAAAAGGTAAAATGATAAAAACATGCTAATTTTTGTCAGGTCAAGTTGTTACTCTGGGTTTTCAAAAAATGTCATTGATCAGAATTTTCCAGTAGCCAAATTGCCTTGTGCAGGCGGCTGTGACTCAGAGATTTTGGCTCTAATAGTAGTTGTAGAGTGTGCACCATTTCCTTTAGATGGGGTGACTTTTTCATTGCCTGCAAGAGAACAAAAGAGAATTATTTTGTACCCCACATCTGGCATTATGGCTAGTGGGATTCAGGGTGTATGGTGTACGTGGGTACATTTGGACTGAGAGGTAGGGCCTTGCAGGCCTGCAGGGACAGGAACAGGAACTACACGCACCAAAGACACTATCTTCTCCACCAACATTTAGAGTCGATTTATCCTCTATCAGTAGTTCAGCAGATCTGAGGGTTCTTCTCAGTAAAAGTTGTTCAAGGGAACTGCACTTTATACATGCAAATCACTCAGTTCCCTTTAGTAACTCTTTCCTCCATGTTTCTCTGTTCTTGGTTAAGAGTTCATATAAGCCACAGATGTCATCTATGTCACTTGTCATGTCAAACTTGTCATGTCAAACTTGTGTATTGAACTTGAGACTAAAAGGTAACTTGAGTGAGCAAAATGAGTACGATGTCCAGTAACCAAGCAGATGAAATAAAGGTTCTCAGTTCAGCATTCTAAGTCATTGATTCAAACTCTTTAGCATTTATTCCTCCTTCTTCGCAAGAATTTTGCACTTATAGTATAATTATCCTAAGTGGTACTGTTTGAGACAAAAATAAACATGTATTCTACTTTCCAGTATTTCTGAATGTTATAGGTTACTTGTGGTGGAAATGAAATTTAACATGTAAAACCCTTCTATAGAATTCAGATTACTTTGGTATTTCTCCCCTTTGACATATATATCCTGTATCTCTCTGTTGTTAGGTTTTTTTAAATGGTATAAGTAACAAAATAAATAATAGCAATTAATAATAATACTCAATAGAAAAAGTCCTTTGGGGGGGCGGCAGTAGTGCTTCTGGTTAAGCATACATAGTATGAAGTGCAAGGACCTGTGAAAGTATCCCAGTTCAAGGCCCAGCTCCCTACCTACATGGGAGTTGCTTCACAGGTAGTGAACCAGGTCTGCAGTCATCTCTTTCTCTTCCCCTATCTTCCCTTCCTCTCTCAATTTCACTCTGTCCTGGGACCAGATGATGGCACACCTGGTTGAGTGCACATGTCACAATGTGCAAGGACCCAGGTTCAAGCCTGGTCCCCACTTGCAGGGGGAAAGCTTCACAAGTGGTGAAGCAGGGCTGCAGGTATCTCTCTGTCTCTCTCCTTCTATCACCCTCTTCCCTCTTGATTTTGGCTGTCTCTATCCAATAAATAAATCAATAAAGATAAAAAAGGGAGTTGGGTGGTAGCGCAGCGTGTTAAGCACATGTGGCGCAAAGTGCAAGGACTGGCATAAGAATCCCAGTTCGAGCCCCTGGCTCCCCACCTGGAGAGGAGTCGCTTCACAAGTGGTGAAGCAGGTCTGCAGGTGTCTCTTTTTCTCTTCTCCCTCTCTGTCTTCCCCTTCTCTCTCCATTTCTGTCTGTCCTATCTTAACAACGATGACATCAATAACAACAATAATAAAAACCAACAATGGCAACAAAGGGAAAAATAAATAAATAATAAAAAAATTCACTCTGTCCTATCCTATAAAAAAAGTGCTTTGCAGAATTTAAATACATTGTATTCCAGGTACCTAGAACCTGACCAGTATTGAAAGTAAAGGATTATAATGGGGCTTTTCTTATATTGTTAGAGGATCTGTTATTGCTCTTAACAGAGTATCTTTCATGAAATGCACATAGGGTGCAGAGGTGCCTTGATGCTTTTGTTATTTAAAACAACATATTGAGGTGATGACTAGGAGATAGCTCACTTAGTAGAGCACACACGTTGCCATGCTAAGTATTCATAGGAGCACCATTCATAGGGGAAACTCCATGAGTGGTAAAGTAGTGCTGTGGTGTTTCTCCTCCCTCTCTCCCCCCTCTCTCTTCCTCCTTCCCCCTCCTCTCTCTCTCCCCCTTTCTATATTCCATCCTCTGTATGAAAAAAAAGAGATAATAGTCTACTTGGAGTGGTTGATTTTTGCACACACTGGTGGCAAAAAAGTAAATATATAATATTGATTTAAGAAAACATGGAAGTCATAGTTTCTCAGTTGCCCAAGTTATTGAATAATAGGCACTTTGACTACAGATTTTAAAGGAGTGTTAATTAAGTGTATTATATTGACACACAGAATAGATATGCCCTGGTGTTTCACTGGACACAATAAAAATAACTATGCCTTTGTGTCCTGGGCAGAAGGGAGTCCAGTGTCAGCACTGCCAGTACATTGGTTATGAAGAGTTGTGTTCAGGAAGTCAGTCGTAAGGACAAGATGAGTCAGTGGGCAGCACATATACCTTACCATCAGTTTGAGTCTGGGCACCACATGGGAGTCCTATGGATAGCACTGTGGTAGCTCCCCTGATGAGGCAGAATGATGATGTGATACTCCTCTTCTCTCCTGTCCCCCAGATAGTGAAGAAAGAAAAAGGGCCAAAGAGGTCTCTCAGTAGTGTTATGTGCCACGCATGAATCCATAAATTGATGTTGCATATGTACAAGGCTCAGAGCTCATTTCTGGCACTACATTAAAACAAATGAATAAGCAGGAAGTCAGCAAGCAGAGTGTTCTTGTGCAGTTAAATCACTTTTAAGGACTGATGAAGTTGCTCACTTGGATAATGCAGAGCTTTGCCACATGTTTGACCCAAGTTTGAGCCCGGGCCCCCATAGCATTGAAGAAAGCCTCAGTGCTCCGGTCTCTCTCACTCTTTCTACTTCTGCACATTAAAAGGAAAAGTCATTCTTCATCCACCATAGTTTTACTTAATGCTGTTTTTATCAAACAGTCCATTCCCAGAAGACTGACATTTTCTTTGTCTGGGTTCTGGAGTGTGTAAGATGGTGTGTGTGTGTGTGTGTGTGTGTGTGTGTGTGTGGTGTCAGGGCTCTCCTTTTGAAAGGCCAAGTCTCAGCTCTGTCTTGTGGTGTGCCAGACACAGATAGGAGCACTTACTCTGCCTTCTAGCCTGAACAGTAGTGACAAGGAATGGACTGAGCTGTCCATGGCAGCTGGAGTTCAGTAGCCACTGCTCTGCTTTTTCAGCCATTACTTTCTGCCCCTATGCCCATTCGTGTTTGAGAATTTTGGTATCCAGGGATAAGATAACATGACATTTATTTATTTATTTTTGAGCTGAGACAGAAATATGCCTTTTGAGCAGAGGGAATCCTTGGAAGGAAGGCTGAAAGGAAGTGGGGCCTAGAATTGTTGCTGGGTGTCAACAGCTTAGGTGGTGACTGTCTGTACACAGAGCAACATGGCCACTTTAATGTGAATTCAGGCAAGAATCTGGTTGTCTGTCCATGGCAACCACAGTAAAGTATGAGTTTTTCTAAAAATAATAATAATAATAATAATTACATGAAAATTACTGAAGAGCAAGATTTTCAGACTTCAGCGGATATTCTCATCTGGTGTAGTCATAGAATAACAAAAAGAAAAATTTTAATGAGTCATTGCTAGAAAGGAACATTTGCAACCAGCCTTTACTTAAAATCATAGAAAATATGTTAACAGTAACTTTGTAAGTTTAGGTAGGCATTACCTTTAAAATGATGTACTATACTCTGCACAAAAGAAAAAAGTACTGAACTAATCCACCAGAACCTGTAAGTATATATGTTAAGCCAGCCAAGATGTCATTCATTATCCCCTTGTCTGTCATGAGAAGTTGTCCTGCTCTCCTGCATGAGGATGAATTGGAGCCCCCCTGGGGTGACAGTTCAAGTGGTATCACTGAGTTCTGACCCTAATACTCCAAAGGGGACAGAATCTATGCTGATTTGATAGGATTGTCACAAGGATGAAGTGAAACTGTGGCTGTACAGCAGACAGCATTTAGAGAAGCTCCGGAGGTGACTCAGCAGGTAGAACACAGATAGGACAGAGAGAAATGGAGAGAGGAGGGGAAGACAGAGAAGGGAAGAGAAAAATAGACACCAGCAGACCTGCTTCACTGTGTGAAGCGACTCCCCTGCAGGTGGGGAGCCGGTGGCTCGAAACGGGATCCTTATGCTGGTTCCTGCACTTTGCGCCACATGCGTTTAACCCACTGTGCCACCGCCCGACCCCCTTGTCATTTTTTTATTTGACCTTTATTAACAGATACTTGCAGCTTGGTGACTTTTTTTTTAAATCAAGTTGTAAACTTTTATTACAAATTAAAAATGAGGTTCTTAAAAATCTCAACTTGACCAGATATGAAACAATTTAAAAACCTTTAAAGATTTACTGAGAAAAACCAGGCCTTTAAAAACACACACACACACACACACACACACACACACACACACACACACACACACACACACGTTTGTCATTACCAAAAAGAGACATCTTTAGGTAAAAATAATAAAAACCCCATGCTGCATAGATAATGCAGATAGTCTGGTTATCTGCTCAAGGGGCAAAAAGCAAGCACTTAAGGTCTTCAGCTCATTCCTGTTGTTGAAACCATGTCCGTTCCTTACATTGAACCATTTTACTGTTACCATAACCTTCGTTGCCTTGAACTTCTTGTCCCTGCCAGCAGGCACCACTGATGTGAGGCTGCCTGGGCAGCCGCTCCCTGAGCCACTGCCATTGTACTGGGCTTGGTGTCAGTGGAGCTGAGGGCAGGGGCAGCTGGCAGCTGCTGGGTCTAGGCCACCCTGCTCATGGTTGTGGTGATGGTGACTGGGGCCAGCTGCTGCAGCTGCAGCTTCTCCCAGGGTGTGATGGTAACTAGGTGGCGGTGGCAGTGGGGCTGCTCAGGGCTCTCTGGGGTCAGCTCTCAGCTTGTCATTTTTAAGCCAGGTTCTAGTAGGAATGAACATGTCTGGCTCCACTCAGAAACATTTCTTTTTAATATTTACTATGGCTTTCAATTTCCCATCCTTTCCCATCCAAGTTCTAAGGCACAGAGTCATGAAGTGATATTTATTATAGCAATAAGCAAGAAAGTACAGTAAAAGACTATATAACTACATATATACCATGAAAAGAATAATAAGTGAGAAATTTCTGTGAAAAGACCAGGGTGTAAGGGATCAAGGAAAATGACTCAAATGAAATGAGCTGGATATGGAATGTTGACATTTTCCATTGTGACCCCACTAGACAAAAAGTTTAAAAGAAGTGTCTTAGTCAGATGGCTTCATGTCTTCCACCAGGAGTTTTACACATAGATAGCAGCACTGAGGAATAATTCAAAATTCTGCAAACTATTAGAATATAATTGTTCTCAATTGTATATCATACTAATAGGAAAAAGAAAGGGTCAGTTCTCAGAAGGGGAAAGCTGGCTGTAGGCATTCCAGCAGACACCCAGGTGGTGTCACTGATTGCAGACCTGCCAGGGGAGCCCCCAGCAAGGTGCTGAGAGGACCCCTGAGCTCCTTAGCAGCTGAGCAGGGTGTAGATAGACAGGGTGCTATCAGAGAGGTCTGAGATGGTCCATCACTGCGCCTTTCTGTAGGTGTCTCTCTCCCAGCTTGGAATTAGGAGGCTGTCTTACTGTCATGCCTGAAATGAAAAACAGAGAGCTGTCTTAGTTAAGTCACATTCTCAGATAGTAGCTTCCTCTTGATTCCTGAAGAAATGTATTAGCCCAGGAGAAAATTTCTCCAAGGAGATAAATGCATGAAGGGGCTGAGTATTGCCCACCTGGTGAGCACACATGCCACAGTGAGCAAGGACCTGGGTTCTTGCCCCTGTGTTCACATGCAGAAAAGGAAAGCTTCAGGAGCTGGAAAGCAGAGCTGTAGGTATCTCTCTTTCTCTGTCTCTCCCTCCCATTTTAATTACTGTCTCTAGCCATTAGGTAAATTTAATTATTATCAAAAGCATTAAATATATTAAAACCTAGTCAGCACATAGTAGAAACCTTTCCTCTCAAATCAATACAGCAAATGTCTGCACCCCCACCCAGACTGTGCTGCCAGAAGAATGAAGTCTTGTCCTTGCTGGGATGTGATTCTCTTGACTTGTTTCAATCAAGCAGAACACTGTGCGTCTCATACAGACTGGGTGCTAGATTAATCTCACATGGCCTAGGCTCACCCAGATTCATGGTGTAGATGAGCAGTGTCCAGGAGCCTGGTCACCTTTGTACCACTGACATCAGTCAGGAAGAAGGCGCCTACCTCTAACAGGAACAGGGGACCAGGATGGAGGGCCTCACTCCTCCCTCTCCTCTTCGTTAATCTCTGTATGGTTGTGGGTGCACAGCACGGCCATGAGGCAGGAGAACTGAGTGCGGGTGGCCTCCTCCTTCTGGTGGACCAGATGGACACAGTCCCTGATATCCTCCACTGCCAGGTTCACGGGGATGATGGGGTTGCCCAGGGCATAGTTGTAGAGTGACACCTTGTGGGTGGCCCTGTCCCCATAACCCATCAGATAGTCAACCCTGAGCTCAGAGGCGGTGAGGTCCAGCAGAGACAGCCATGAGAGGGCCCCGTGCAGACGGTTGGACACGGAGCTCTGCCACATCATGGAGGGCGGTGACAGTGTCACTTCTCTGGCCCACAGCCAGCAAGATGCCCTTCTGGTGGCCTCTGCCAACAGAGCTGCCAGGGTATAGGTAGAATCACCTCCAGCACAGATACCTGTGAACATAGCAGTGGGTTTAGCAATGGACAAAGGAGGCAACCCAGAGAGCAGAGCAGAGGCAGTGAGAGGATGAAGGACTCCGAGAACCAAGGGGCCGAGGGTCCACTACCTCACTGACACCATTGCAGACGGACTGATGGGGAGAGCAAACACAGTCTAAAATCTTGGAGATGATTCCTGCATATCAGCCAGAAAATGTTTAATGAGGACTTGAGACAGGAGACCAGGAGTCCCTAATTTTTACTGAATTTGCAGGTGTGGAACTGGAGTTGGCTTTTTAATTGAGAACTTAAGAGGTTTCTGTAAAGGTGACACTGGAAGTTATCATGCTGGGTCATTGTTAATTCTGGTGTATATTCTGGTCCCATTTCCCCAGGGAGTTTGGTTTTCAGTGTCCTGAGCTTGTTTTCAGGAGGGGATAGATGGCCAGAGAGGTGGCACTTGCAGCAAAGGGTGCAGTTCCCCTCTCCCCTGCTGACCTGACCTGGGGACCTGGACTTGAGGAGGAGCTGACCTGGGGTGTCCTCTAGTAGCTGCTCCAAAAGGAAGGATTCCTGGCGGCTGGAAGCTGAGCTGGAGTCTTCCTGTTCCTGTGACAGGTCCTCAGTCACGGGCGGTGGTGCCATTCCATTTTCATGGTGACAGTCACAGTCTGTGAGGAGAGAAATCCAAGCATAGGTTCAGGCTGAGGTGCCGTGATGAGCCCATCATGACCACATAGTGTGCCCACAGCTTAGCAAGGGAGCTGTGTTTTTCTTGGAGACGTGCATGGTTTCTGGGGGCTACTGGGTTCCTGCCAATCCTGCGTCCCCCCCATGGGATTGGTTTTCAGGGTCATGAGCTTGTTTCAGGAAGGAAGATCTGACCTGGTAGGAGGCATTTACAGGAACCCAGGGGGTCCCCTCTCCCCTGATGGTCTCCACATGCCAGGCTGGGGGAGTCATCGGCTGCTAGTGGAAGCTCCTCAGTGGCTGGCATTTGGCTCACTTCATGCTCCTGCAGATGTTTGCCATCCAGATGGAGAGAAACCTCAGTCTAGTTCCAGGCTGACCATGAAGAGACTCACCTCATGTAGAATGTGACACACGGGCCTTCTCCTGGACCTTCTGTGCTAAGAAGGCTGTGTCTCTGTGTCTCTGTGTCCCTGAATCTGACAGGAGACCCTGCCCTCACATGTGCCCAAGAACAATGTTGACAAAATAAAGAGGAAGATGCTCTTATACATTCCTGTGCCTGGAATGCCATGAATTCTTCATGAGGAAGAGCTCTACAGAGAAGCCCAATCTGCCACAGAGAAAGAAGTAGAGAAGCAAGGACTGTCCCTAGAGCCTGTTACAGAGCAGTGAGTTGGTCACTGTCTATTGAATGCATGGAGGCCTGTTACCTGTGCTTTTCCCTGTCAGAAGGTATTGAAGCAAAGCTGGAAACCATTTACTCTGAGTATTTGCAGTTAATGTCTCACTCCAATCAGCCTCTTCTCAGATTGCCCTGACACTCACCTGCAGGTGACTCTGTGGTTTCTTCCATTCTGAAACTCACAGGTCCCTGATCATCTTCCTCAGAGTCCTGGGAGAGAAAGAAGTCAGGGTTACAATAAACCTTGGGAGTGAGCTCTGGAAGAACACATTTCCCAGCAACTCTGTTTCTCCAGAGAGAGAGAGAGCACTGTGTCCAGCACCAAAGCGACTTGAACCCTGGGGGTGACGGTGGTTTGAGTCGACACTAGAGTTTAGTGATTCCTTGGGTTTTCAGTGCATGTTCAGAAGTGTGTTGACAAGGATATGTGGATTTCTTCCTGCTTGCTCTCTAGTCTCAGGATATACACACAGGTAACTCCCAGTTGAGTGAGTAATTTGTAATTTGAAGTGCCAACTATCTTGGAAGTCGGGCCTTAGTGCCTCAGGTTAAGCACACTTGGCACTAATCACAAGGACTGGTGTGAGGATCCCGACTCGATTCTCGGGCTCCCACCTGTAGAGGAGCCACTTCACAAGCAGTGAAGCAGGTCTGCAGGTGTCTATCTTTCTTTCCCCCTCTCAGTCTTCCCCTCCTCTCTCCATTTCTCTCTGTCCTATCCAATTACGATGACAACAACAATCATAACTACAGACATATAACAAGAGCAACAAATGGAATAAATAAATATTAAAAAAATTTAAACTTTAAAAAATATGTCAGCTATCTAATCAAATTATTGGAAAGCAAAAACCCACAATTCCCCCAACGTGATGAGAAGCATTGCCTGGTATATGAAGAAGCAGGAAAGTGTCATCAATGCTGCAGAGTGAAGACCAACCCTGACATGATGCAGATGCTCAAATTATGCAAAAGAAAAAAGAAAAACCCACAAACTTCTACTCCACCTATTGACATGATATAAACAGAAATATGTTCATGATGGATAAAAATTAGCGAAGAAATTGAAGTAATTTAAAACCAATCATTTAGTAGCTTAAAAAATATCTGAAAGTCACATATATTCAGTCCTTATTTAGTCCCACCAGCATTATTTAGGCAGACACCACTGCCAGTGGCCATTTTTTCCTTTCTATTTTATTTGATAGGACAGAGAGAAATTGAGAGAGGAGGGGGACAGAGAGGGAGAAGAGACAGAGAGAGACACCTGCATGACTGCTTCCAGGCTTGTGATGTCTCCCCTCTGGGTCACTGTAGATGAGGACTTGTGTGTTCAACCCGCTGTGTTAACCGCCCAGCTGGAAAGGCTTATTATTAATTTAATTTATTTATTGGAGACATCCAGAAATAGGTATGGGGTAAAAGAGGGGGGGAGAGAGGGGGGAAAAGAGAGAGAGAGAACTGCAGCTCTGCTTCACCACTCACAAAGCTTTTTCCCTGCAGGTGGGGAAGAGGGCTGGTACCCAGGTCCTTACACATTATAATCTGTGAACTCAAACAGGTGCGTGGAAGGCATATTCTTGACACACTAAGTTGCTAGTGGAGACAAGAGTGGAGGAGGAATTGGTTTTATAATAGATCAGTATAAATCATTCCACCATAAAGGCTATAGAGAATTGAACAAAGAGCACACAGTGCCCAAGGAACCTGCATGCATTATCAAAGGGTCTAATATATCTGTAAGCAGATCTCATGAGAACAATACAGAAAACAGGGAAGAAGAACTACCTGAGCTCATAATGACTAAGGATCCTAACACAGTGAGAGAAGTAAATTGACACATTTGAGACAGATACTCAAAGTTTCTATGCTCAAGTTCACATGACTCATTTCTCTGTATTCCATAAATGTGTGAAGCCACCTAATAGCTTTCACCTTTTCACTTCACTAAGCGTAATCACGTTCAGTCCCCCTCCCCCAAATGGAAGTGTCAAATTAGCTCAATGTTTGTGAGAACTATGGAGTTATTTGTTATGGGAGACACAGAGCTTTGGAGTGGGGTGAGCATGGAAATCTACCCCTATATTTATGTGAGATTATTAACTATTATTCAGTCACTAGAGAAAATGTAGGCAAGAGAATGTTTTGGGAGGGCCAGGCAGTGGCACACCTGGTTCAGCACATGTAGTATTAAACACAAGGACCAGAGCAAGAACTAGGGTTCAAGGCACAGACTCCCTAGTTGTAGGTGGATTGCTTCACTAGCAACAAAGAAGGTCTGCGGTTGTCTCTCTCCTCCCCACTCTCAATTTCTGTCTGTCCTATCCAGTAAAATGGAGGGAAAAATACGGATTCCAGGAGCAGTAGAATTTTAGTGCTGGTACTTAGTCCCAGCTATAACCTTGGAGACTAAAAAAAAAATTTCTTCATTATAAATGTCTTGGATACAGCACTGCAATTCTAGAAATCAAATGATACACAAAGAACTATATTGCCACCAGGGCTTGGTGGCTGCATCATGACTCCACTGCTCCTGGCTGCCATCGTCCTCTTCTTTTTTCATTTTATTTCGTAGAGAGGAAACAAGGGGGAGAAAGGGGCAGAGGACTAGACAGACACCTGCAGTACTGCTTCACCTCACAGGAAGCTCCCCTGCTGCAAGTAGGACCCAGGGACTTGAACCCAGGTCCTCTTGCATGGTGACATGTGCACTCTGCCAGGTGCACCACTGTCTCCCCCACACCCTTTCTTGCTTTTTTCCAGTTGAATAAAGAAAACTGGGGTCATTATTTTCTCTTCACTTAAAAGTATCACCCTGTCCAAGGGTAAATAATCTACTGGAAATGACACAGAACACTCTGTATATTCAAAAAATCCATGCGAATAGAAAAGCTGTCTCTTGAAAACAGTTCAATACAAGAGACATCAAGGATTGACACAAGAAGCCTTCTGGAAAAAAATTGTGACATTTCAGGTGCCATGTTCTCTCCATGTTTAAGTCAAATTAATTATTGTTGCATATAGTCCCAGCTTCCTTTTCTGTGTCTGCAGGAAAATACACTTTCCTGTCTGGTACATTCTGGATTCTTCCCTCATCTCTAGACCTATTTCTGTCCAAGGCAGGAGCTTGGAATGCACATGTAAGTTCTAGTCTTAGACACACTTACACTGATGTCATCCTCCGCATATTCCAGCATGGCGTCCACATAGTCCATGTTCTCACTGTAAATGTTGCTAATCAAGTCCACAGTGACCCAAAACAGAAGAATAGCTGTTAGCTAGTTTTCTAATCAACTTATGTTTTGGCTGATTACTTCAGTATTTTCTGCTACTTTTTCCAGATATCAACTTTTTAAAGATATATGCAAGATCTAATGAGAGAAACAGTATGCAAATGTATTTTTGGAGAATGGACAGATAGCAGAAAAAGAAAAAAAAAGCTATTTTGTCAGGTCACTGAGACCAGGGCTGCAGATCCCGTCCTCACAGCTTTCCTGCCTGGAGTCCAGGCAAGAACCTCACTGGCCTATAGGGCTGGCAGATGCATTTGCTTTGAGAACCACCCCACAGAGAAACCTGCCCTTAAGACACGGCAGTTTAATACATGGTCCGGGGTGATGTTAGCTCCCATCACAGCATGGAGAGAAGGGGGACAAGAGGGAGAAGCACTGACTGCTAGGACTCTGCGTTCTGAGAACTTGAAGATTTGAAGTACCATGGCCTGGGAGATGGCACAATGGATAAAGTATTGGACTCTCAAGCATGAGGTCCTGAGTTCAATCCCCAGAAGCACATGTACCAGACTGATACCTGGTTCTTTCTCTCTCTCTTTCTCCTCCTTTCTCATTGATAAAATAAACAGAATATTCTTAAGAAATGATTTGAAATATGTGAACTAATGACATACCTACAAAGCTCCTTATACCATTGCTCCATCCTCTGAGCTGATCTGAAATCCAAGAGGAGAAAGAATGTTAGAATGCATAAAATTCACACAAACATATTGTGATTGCTGGCCAGTGTAAACATCGACGTGGTGGTTATTGGTGGGACTGTGTGAGTCTGGAGGCCTGTCCTGCTACTGGGTGGTAAGGGCCCTGCTCTTTGACAGACAGCTTGCTGGGTTGGAAAGAAAAAATTCGAGATGGAGGATAAATTGTGTTGGGGGTTGGGCAGTTATACTGGTGGTTAACTGCACATGTTACCATGCACAAGGACTTGGGTTCAAGCCCCTGGTCGCCACCTTCAGAGGGCTTAGCAGTTGTATGTGTTTGCCTGAATCTGATCCATTGGGGACAGTTGACAGCACACAGATGTATTTGAGGGGGTCAGCACACGTTTGGCTAATAGACCCCCTGATGGAGCTGTGCTCCCCCTTGAGAGTCATGAGGCGAGAGGGCTGGGCTGCAGTCTTACTTAAAAGTAACAACGAAGCTGCAGTCAGCCCAGCCCAAGACCAGCGATGGGTGGATTCTTGAGACTTTCTTGGGTTTCTACATGTTGGGTGCCACCCAAATGTCCAGCAGGGGCACCCAGTACTTGATTCTGAAGTGACACTTGAACCTGGAGAGGGAACAGAGTACAGTGCAGTTAGCTTGCATCTCCAGCATTCTGGGAGCAGCTGGGTTTCTCCTGGGGAGATGGTGGGTGTGTTTCTGTGGCTCCTTGTCCTCTGAGCTGAGCCTTGAGAGCACAGCAAAGGGAGGGCTGGGGCCTGTGTGCTGTGTGCTGACGGGAGCCCAGCCCAGGATGTCCCTGAACACTCCTTACCAGTGGGAGAAAAACAGCCATTTTCCTGAACATTGTAGAACAATTATATATCCCCCCTATATTTATGAGCTCGCTAAGCGAACCTTGCACTCATTTAGCATCTTTCCATATAGTGTCTTATTTGTTAATCATAATGATCCATGATCATATTTCCCTTATTAATTGTATGAAAATTATAATTAACTTATTAGGTAATTATTGTCACCCTGAAAGTGCTTGAGGATACTAATGAAATAAGTCATGCATTATAAGTTAAATTAAATATATTTTCTATGAGACTGAAAGAATTAAGATGTATTTTCCATGTCACTTTGTTTTAATTGCCACTGGGGTTATCACAGTGGCTGCCTGATGAATCCACTGTTGTTACTGATCATTCCCCTGTTTCTGTGTGTTTGTTTTTGAGAGGACCAAGAGAAATTGAGAGGGTGGGAGACCCAGTTGAAGAGAGGAATGAATCTGCAGCCCTGCTAACTGCTTATGAAGCTTCCCCTGCAGATGAGGAGTGGGGATTGAACCTACAACCTTGGGCATGGTAATAAGTATGCACACTGAACCAGGTGTGCCACCAGCCAGCCACCCAGTCTCAGTTTCTAAGGGCTTTGCATACCTTTCCATAAGTTAGAGGGAAAATATTTACCTCAAAGAAAGCGTGCACATGTTTACAATGAGTCAATAAGTGCAACAAGCAAGTAGAACAAAAAATAAAGACACCATAAAGTATTTAATCAAATAGTTTATACTTAGACCTAGATACCTCTTCACCCACTTCCTATTTCACTTCCTTGATCACACTAAGGCTAAACTTGTCAGACAAAGTAAGGACAACAAAAGTTGAATAAGGGCAAGAGACCAGCAGACTTCAATGATGGCTCTCTTGGTCACCACCAGGCCACCCCATCATCTGGGGCCCAAGTCAGGGAATCCTGGGATTCCCACATAGACACGGTGGGCCTAGACCTCTGACAGAGACCTGTCTGCACTGTCACTGGTCATCTCCATCAGGAGCAACACCATAACCTCTTGTGGGCCTCTACAGGACCTTGCCCTCAATGTGGAACAGCAATGGTAGGGACTGCCCCACCCTCTGAAGGGAGGGTGACTCAACATACTCTGCCACTGGAGGAAGACTGGTCCTGAAATGAGTGCAGCCTAGAAATGTAAAGGAATCATGTGAGATAAGCCAAAAGGGGAAGGATGAGTAGAGATGATCTCACTTGTAGGCAGAACATAAGGTTCAACAACAGAAAGGAGAAACACGTAACAAAACGTGGACTGGTTTGGTGTATTGAGCCAAAGGAAAGGACTCTAGGGAGGGAGGGCAGGGAGAGGGCTAGGTTGGGGGTGGGGGACAGGGGGTGATTTTGGAGTCCTGGAGCATGATGAGAAAGGACCTAAGTCAGTGAAGAGTGTGTTTTGCAGATACATATCAAGGTGCAATATCAAGATTACCTTTGTGTCAAGAACTGTACAAAACCATAAACCTACAATAATATTAGTTTAAAAGATAAAAAGTCAAGTTATTTCAAACTTGCTTTATTAGTGTTTTATTTATAATATTTCACTTAAAGTCTGGCCAAATGTAAAAAGCTGCCTAAATGCTGTGCCCATCATAAAGCCAGGTAGAGGCTCATGTACCATGAAAAGGACCTTGTGCATAAGCAAAGGGAACTGCCTAGTGGGAGCTGTTACTGGGTGTCTCTCCTCTCTGTTCCATTCCCCATATCCTTCGCTTGTCTCTCAGGTACTTTCAAAAGAAATTTGAAGAGGACTTTGCTCAACAGTGTTGTCCACTGACTGAATTCATTGCCTCGTGTCACACAAAATAAATTCAGTTAATGAATTACTCATTCCCTCATTCCCAGGTCCCTGTCACCAGGTGCAGGCTGTGAATAGAAACACTTTGCAGAAATTCAGTGTGAGTGTCTGTGAGTCCTGGGAAGCATGTCTGGCTGTGGCTTGTCCTATCTCCCTTGTGCCCAGTTGGAAGAGCAGGCCAGTGGTGGGTCCTCCAGGCTGGGTCCCTGCTGGCCTCTGACTCTGCATCCCTCCTTCAGCTTCTCCACCCTGGATGCCCTTCCCCAGAACTCGGGGCCCTGCCCCGTCTCCCTGCTTCCCCTCTGCTGCCTGCCCAGTGCTGGACAGAAACCTTGCAGAAAAGCCACCTCTTCTGTCCTCGGGGCAGCAGAGAAGCAGCAGCTGTGGGGTAAGGAGCAGGGGGAGCAGGTACGCACTTTGTGTTGGAGATGAGCAGCAAGTTGGAATATAAGATCATTTGTCTTTTCTGCCACTTCCAACCCTTCTGGAATTTGGCAGGGCCAAAGAGCAGGATGCGGCCACGAGGCATCACTGGGATGTTCTTCTCTTGCGGGCCACTCTCTTCCACAGAAGTCCTGCAATGCAGCAGACCCACAGGGCAGCCTGTTAGCCAGCATTCCGGATGCAGGGGCTCATGCTGATGCCAGCACTCACAGCATTACAGAGGAGTCTTAGTCCCCTAGAAGGACTCAGCACCCCAACTCAGGAGTCCTGAGCTACACAGAGCTCCTGTGAGAGTTGAGCTCACTGAGAGCCAGTGGAGATGGAGGGCAGCTTGAAGTACAGGACACAGGGACTGTCACGTTAGTGTCAGGGGACAAGGAAGCAGCCGAGTCACTGGACCTGGGAGAAAGGAGACACTAAGAGGGAGTGAGGGGGAGTGAGGGTTGGGGTCCTGGTGTTTGGTGCTGGGGAAGGAGCTGAGTGAGGGGTGAAAGTGTTCTGCAGATCCCTCTCATGGGGAAATGAGAAATCTTACCTGTGTCAACAATCTGCACTGTAGTGAATTAACACTGGCTCCCAATATAAGAATAAAAAATAAAAGGAGAGAGGATGAGAAATGTTTCAAAGAACCAGCTCAGGGCCAAGGCCTAAAGGCAACAGAGTATATAGAGTGTTGTGGGAAAATCAGCAACCCCAAGTATCATCTGCAGTTTTTGCCTGTGACTCTGCTTCTCTCTCTACCCATTTATCTCCCCCTTTTCTTTCCTCTTTGCTTCTTTTATCTTATCTTCTCTGTCTCTCTTCCTCTGTCATAAAAATAATTTTAAACAGATCCACGTGGGAGCTATAGAGGTCAGATTGCATGGCATCCAAGAGAGTGAAGAGGTCATTCCATTGTGGTCTCACATTAACATACACACTTAGATAACAGGATTATTGAAAACTGACACTAATCTTTAAGTCAGTCTTCACTTTGGGGTTGAGGGGGGCAGGAATCCCACAATCAGCAAATAATAAATCAAACATCCAAATGTTTCTCAACTCAAGGAAGTACTAAGGTATTCCTGGCTGTGCCCTGAGTAAGCCCACAGGACTCTGATCCTAGCAGGTCAAGTCTGCTCTCTGGTATCAGCAGGAGGGAATCTCATGAGCACAAGTAACCTTTCATGAGACCAGGGCTGAAGCTGAGGATTCTGTCAGTGGGCATCACACAGAGCACGTCCTGGGACTGCCCTCCTCCTGCTCTGCTGGTCACACAGGGCATGTGAACAGACTCTACCTGAAGCAGGACAGACAGCCCAGACACCCTGAAAGCTGCGAAGACTTTCTGGTAGACTCAGACATCCTGTATTCTTCACTCCTTGACGCTAAAGAGAGAGCTGGACACAGAACTGGTTGCACTGTCAGCTCAGTCTTCAAGACTGAAGATTCCGCTGTAGCCAAGGCCCCTGGGCTGTGATGTCATCGGTCAAAGGTCAGTGTCATAATTGACCAGCTGACAGCATGACTGACTCCCTGAAGCATGTTACACCACGACTCTTCACTATTAAAATAGTTTTCTTTTGAGATGACTGTAGACTTTCAGGCTTTTACTAGAAATAATAGAAATGTCACAAGCCTTGCCCCATTTCACACAGTAGTTATATCATTATATAATTCTAAACAGTAAATATCACAGCCAGATATTCACATGGGTGCTGTCAGAGACACACTATTTCCAGGAGCATAAGTAGTTGTGGAGTTGGATAGGGGCCCCGAATATTGAAAGCAGCTTTTGACGTGAAGCCAATTGTTCCTTGTGGATATTTCCAGCTGTGCCCACCTTGTGGTAACTCTGAAAAGGTGAGACGAGATAGTATTGGGGTTTCAGACTCTCCCCTTGCTTGGAAGGGTGTTGGCCTAAGCTTAAGCTTCCTAATAAAGGCTCTTACTATTGCATGTGATTCTGGTCTTTTTTGTGTGAGATCGGGACTCGAACTTCTGGGTATAACATTAGAATGTGTGTGTGTGTGTGTGTGTGTGTGTGTGTGTGTGTGTGTGTGTGTACACAAAGGAAATGTTATCTCCATAAACTCATTTTTAAAATAAACAATCTAATAGAAAATGAGTTGTAGATACTCTTCTTTTTTAGTTTTATTTATTTTTTGAAATATCTTTAATGGTGAATTACTGTTTTACATTGGATAGTAAATATAATAGTTTGTACATGCATAACATTTCCCACTATTCCATATAACAATACAACCCCCACTAGGTCCTCTGTTACCCTTTTTTAAACCTGTATTCTCCCTTCCACCCACCCCAGTCTTTTACTTTGGTGCAATACGCCAATTTCAGTTCAGGTTCAAGTTGTACATATTCTATGATGTCCTTCAACTCTAGTATAAAGATACACATCCGAGTAACCACTAGAGGACTTGATGTAGCTTATAATAGATAGATGCCTTAGCTTTTTGCTATATTTTTCTGTTTTTTATTATTAGGTCTTTCATTTTCTTTTTAATTTGCTATTAATTTTGTTACAAGATTGTGATCACAGTGCACAGTTCCGCACCACCAGAGTACTGTATCCCCTCTCTCCCAAAGACAACCACCAGAGTTCTCACAAGTCTCACAGTTTGCTTGCTTCTGTTTTGTTTGAATTTTTTTTGACAAGTTTGTAAATCAAATCTCCAGATTCCACATATGAGTGAAACCATCTGGTGGTTGTGTTTCATATCTTCACTTATTTTGGTAAGTATGATCACTTCAGTTCCATCCATTTTGTCGTTTTTGATTGCAGAGTAGTATTTCATGGAACATCTATCCCATGACTCCTTATTCAGTCAAGTCATCTCATGATGGGAATCTAGGTGGCGTCCACTCTTTTTCATTTTCTTTTTAATAATCATTTTACTATAGTTCACTGGACAGGGACAGAGAAAGTGAGAGTGAATGAGCAGATGGAGAGATAGAGAAGGAGAAGGAGAGACACCTGCTGCACTGATTCAACTGCTTGTGAAGCTCTTCCTCTTCAGGGGGACCAGTGTCTTGAACCCAGCAGCTTGTAACTAGTGCTCTGAGTCAGGTGCGCCCCACTCTGCTCCACCCCTACAGCACTTCTTGTCTTAAACAGCCCTGGTAAGATGCACTCCATCTGATCACAGACAAGAAACATACAGGTTAACATCAGAGAGATAGTCACTGGTCAGAACAATCAGGGTGCTGAGCCCCAGACAGGTGTGTTTGTGTCTGTGTCTGTGTCTGCTTGTGTGGGGAAGAGATGGGGAGAAGCCTGTTCTCACTGCCATGCTGCCTGATCTGAGTGCTTGACCAGTCTGAGGGGTTCCTCAGACTCCTCTTTCTTTCTTACCTTTTCCTTAGTATCTCATAAGCTATTTGAAAGAAAATATGCTGTGATGCTTGAACAGTGCTTTCCTCACTCAACTCATGAAATATGAGACCCTTCCAGCACTGCTCATCAGCTCATAAAGCCTTCTCTCTCTCTCTCTCTCTCTCTCTCTCTCTCTCTCACACACACACACACACACACACACACACACACACACACACACATACACACACACACACACAGGTAGGGACCCGGGACTTGAACGCAGCTGCACTGTGGTGATAACACGTGCACTCTTCCAGCTGAGTCACCAACTGGGGCCTGGTCTTTGCACTGAGCCCTCTGTTTGCACAAACCAAGGGCAATTTGTGCACTGTAGTGGGTGACTGCCCAGGTGTGAGACACACACAGACAGACACACAGACACACACAGCAGGCTGGCAGCAGGCAGGCCTCTTCCCTTGTGTCCTTCACAGTGGAAGCGGCCTCACTCTCAGGCCTGCAGTGAGAGTTCTGTTTCTCCTTCCCTGTACCTTCTATCTCATAATCTCTCAGCCTATTTCTCTCTGTCTCTGTCATAAAAAGATAATGAGTAAAAAACAATGAAAGGAAAGCTGGCCGCTGGGAGCATTAAATGTATCACACAGACAGCAACCCCCATAGAAAACACATGCGGCAAAAATGAAGAAATAAATGCATTTAAAATTTTATAAAATCAGACTTCATATGACAATTAAATGTGTTATATTGAAGAGGTATCAATACAACTAAATATTAGGATGAACTCTGTGTAGGAAATTGTTGCTTCCACCAACTAGGTTGTTGGCCTGTGGATACAAAGGTACTCAAGGAAGTACCACTCTCTCTCTCTCTCTCTCTCTCTCTCTCTCTCTCTCTCTTTCTTCCATAATATCTCTATGTTTATCATGCCTAGGGCTTCACTACTCCAAGGCTGTTTTTTTTCTCTCTCTCTCAGATAAGGACAGAGCGAGGGGGGAGCTCTCAGCGCTGTCGTCTTCTACAGTGTGGTGAGACCCAGACCTGAGCCCAGGTGGTGCACAGGGCAAAGCAGGCAACTGACTGGCTCGGCCATCTTGCTGTTCCTGAAGGGTCTTTGCTATCTCTGTTCTAGCTTTTACCTCATTTTATAACACTTCAACATACTAACTGCCAGACAGTTCTCATCTTTCTTACTTACTTTTAAAATGTATTTTTAATTTTTTATTAGAGAGTTAATATTCATTTACAAAACTGTAAGGTAATAGGGGTACAGTTCCACAAAGTTCTCACCACCAGAATTCAGTGTCCTGACTCCTCCATTTCACCTGGGTGATGTTGGGAGTGTTTGTCACCATGAATCTTGTTTTTATAGCTTCAATGAGAGGGAAGCTAATGTGCAAAACACCAGAGAAAACTATGCACAGTTTCACTTATCTGAGAGAAAAGTTCTCCCAAGATCACCAATATAGGCTGATTCTATGACTAATCTATCTGTATGTGTGTGTGTATATATATATATATATATATATATATATATATATATATATATGGGATATATATATTGGGGATATATATATATATATATGGGATATATATATATATATATATCCCTGTCCCCAATTTTTATAGTGGTCCTGCATTTACCCCCTTTCTAGTTCACCCCCTGGCATCTATTACTACTTCCAGGAGTCTTTCCCCCCCTTCTCTCTCAGATAAGTAAAACTGCAAAGCTTCCTTTGGTGTTTTCCAAATTCACTTCCCTTTCATTGATGCTATAAAAACAAACTTCCTGGTGACAAAAAGTTTGGATCCTGGTGGAATAGTGGTACAGAGCCCTCTGGTTCACTTCTGCTCCCATAAATCCCTCTGGGAGTCTGGACCAAAGATCATTATGGGGCGCAGAAGATGGGAGTTCTGGCATCTGTAATTGCTTCTCCACTGGACACAGATATTGGCAGGTTGATCCATACCCCTAGTCTGTATTTATCTTTCCCTGGTGGGGCAGGGTTCTGGAGAGCTGTATTCTGGGTCATGTTGGTGAGGTTGTCTGCCCAGGAAAGTCAGGATGGTAATACAGTAGCACCTGGAACTTTGTGACTGAAAGTCAGAAAGATGGGAAGCAGGACAAAACATTTAATGAATAAGAACCCTCAAGTACGTGTGATGCCTTCTTTAGACCCTTCCACTAGAATTCCAGGCTTGTGAGGTCTGAGTCTAATCGGGAAGGACTATGAAGGACTCTTGTCTGAGGCATGTAATTGCCCCTTATTTAGGGGGACATGTACACCTGTGCCCAGCATCCTAGGCCCCAGCCTATGTCTACTCTGTAACTTTGTTAGAAAACGTGCCGTGGAAATGGAACTAGGTGGTCTCATGTGTGAGGAAAGATCTCACCATAAGAGGAGATGGGAGGTTGACATCTCAGACTTGGTGTCTGTGGAGACAATCCACGGTAACAAGTCAGCAGCAGTGCGTAGTGGCCTGGTGGCTCAGGTAGTGTTGCTGAGCTTGTCTTTCTTTGAAATCCCAGTGATTGGGATTTACTCTAACATACTTGACCTCACTATGCTTTCTGCTGTTTAAGGCTGTCTGCTAATAACAGAATCTTAGATACTGACAAGGCCAATCGGTTTTGATCTCTCTGGCTAAGGTTATAGGTAAGTTAGGTACTTGTACACACACATACAAACATTCATCAAATGGTCTTTAAAGATTATAAACAGATTTTGTAAATATAGTGGTCAGTGGTGTAGATATGTCTCTCCATACCTTGTAATTGTCTAAATATGTGATATCTGTTTAAACTGTGTACAGTCTGGAGATTTCTTTATTGGGCAAATTCACTAAGAGAAGAAAACAGCCAGAAAAACTTGAAAGTCTCCAGAGTTTGCTGGGTCAGGAGTCAATGAATTTCAACTGCTATCCTTGTAGGCTTCCATTGATGGTCAGTTGCTCCCTGGGGATCCTCTTGCCAGTCCACTCTCCTTGTTGGGGATATTCTGCCTGATTCAGCAGCTGTTAGCTTTCATTAGTAGAACACATCTGCTAGTTTCTCCCCTGGGGCCCCATAGATGTCGGTAGGTCTTGCTGAGATCAAGCATGTGCACCAAAGACACAGTAAGTAGACCAGGGTCTGCTGATGCATTGGTAGCTTTCAGTTTGCCAATGCTCTAACCCTTTGTGACCTAAAGTTTTGTTCTAAAAAAAAATCCATCCTTATTTGTGAAATGTATGACATGTTTTAATAAGATGACTTTTACACACACACACAAACACACACACACACACACACATACACAAATATGTATGTAAATTTTCCATGGTAAGAAAAACCAAAATAATTGTGGAATTTGGGGCTATTGGATTGGGTTATCTTATGCCTTATAGGTTACATACACATATGCACAAAAATCCATAGACCTATAAGATGTACCTTACGGAAAACCATAAAAATTGTGGAATTTGGGGCTGTTGGCTGTTTGGCTATTGGCCAAGAGTAAGGTTGTTCAGTTTAGGACTTTTTTCTCCCCAGTGCTAAGAGAGGAGCTGCCGCTGGAGGGCAGTGTTAGACAATTAAAAAAAAAATCAATGCCTAGTATCCTTGCCTTTCTTTCAGAGAGAAGACATTTTAAATCCAACAGTACAGATACAGTTATCTTCTCATTCAACTGCATGAGTTTGACCTCTGAGGTTATTTCACTGTTTTGTTTGTCTCTAGTCTTTGCAGTCCATAGAACTCAGCTCTTCTAACCCCCCCCCCCCCAATGAGCCCCAGTGATTTCACCTACAGGTTATTTAGGAAACCTGAGTCTATGTATCTGCTGCTTTCTGACTTGAACTGCCTTGTCTTCAGCACTCAGATAATTAAAGAAGGAATGCTGCCTCAGGTGTTACTGTGAGTCTGGTTTTGAGAGGCTTCCTTGTGCCCGTATGAATGAGATACACTCTTTCTAGAGAGCTTACACAACAAGATTTCTTTCACCACCCACAAGGACATCTTTGGATTGCTCCAAATCTTTCATCTTTCCTGCATCCTAAAGTTGTCTATTTCATCCTAAAGTTGTGTATTTCAATAACCCTGGAGATTATATATATATATATCTCGGGTTATTGCTGGCGCTCAGTACCTGCATTGCGAATCCACTGCTTCTGGAGACCATTCCCCACATTTTTGCTGCCTTTGTTGATGCCATTGTTGTTGTTATTTTTATTGTTGCCATTGCTGTTGTTGTTGCTGCTGGACAGGACAGAGAGAAGTCGAGAGAGAAGGGGAAGACAGAGAGGGGGAGAGAAAGTATGACACCAACAGACCTGCTTCACTGCCTGTGAAGTGACTCCCCTAGAGGTGGGGAGCCAGGGGCTCGAACTTTTTTTGATCCTTATGCAGGTCCTTGTGTTTTATGCCATGTGCACTTAACCCACTGCACTGCTACTTCCTAGCCCCCTATTTTCTAGTTTTAAGGTCTTCCTTGCAAGGATATGGGTATGCTTACATGCTATTTTTTATAATGAGTGCTCAATTTAAAAATATAAAATGTCTGAATTTAAAATGAATTTTCAATTTAAAACTCATCCCTGGAGATGAATAATAATTGTATTTATATACTATTTGCACTTGTGTTTCATTTGGCTCTTACTCTTTTTTTTTCCTCCAGTGTTGTTTCTGGGGCTCAGTGCCTGCACCATGAATCTACTGCTACTGCGGGCATTTTTTCTATTTTATTAGGCAGGGCAGAGAGAAATTGAGAGAGGAGGGGGAGATAGAGAGAAGGAGAGAAAGATAGATACCTGCAGACCTGCTTTGCTGCTTGTGAAGCAACCCGTCTGCAGGAGGGGAGCCACTGGCTTGAACTGGGATCCTAGCACAGGCCCTTGCACTTTGTACTATGTGCGATTAACCTGGTGAACCACCATCTGGCCTGGCCTTTCGTCTTTAACTAAAATTAAAGTATGGTTTTTGTTATGATTGCCACTGTCCAATCAGTAAGGTGGTCCTGACTTTAATCTTGTGATACAGCTATTATCACTATCATTCCAATTTACAGTTGAATTTGCAGCTAGAGATATGTTTTTAACTAATCAGACACTGAAGAAATGTGACCACTAGCTAATTACAGATTGTGTTTATGTAATTGGCAGAGCTGCTCTTGCTGACACTGAAGTTGATTGCACTCACCTCTTAGACTTTCTGTATATTCTGACTTAGAAAGGTACATCAATACTCTGGTGACTGGTATGTGCCAAATAGGTATTCATAGGCTTATTAATATTTTCTCAGTAGTGTAAAGCCACCTGTATTCTAAGGCTCATTGGATCAGTCAGTCAGATGTGTACAACACTGGTAGGACCTGAAGGTTCACAAATGAGTAGGAGCACAGCACAGCGTCTGCTTGACGACTTAGCTTCCTACCCACCGCAGCATGTCCTGTCCTGGAGTGAATGGTGCTCTGGCCTGTCCCTTATACAAAATTACAACTTAATACTGTTTGACTCACAGGTTGGTTAGTTTTTTAAATCATTGATTCTATTCAGTGTGGGAAAGTGACATTCTTACCAGCATTGCTGAGTTGGTTGCAAATTGATGCACACTTTCAGGAGAAAATGTTCTCAAATGATTGTTAAACTAAAAAATCACATGGGCTTGGGAGCCGGACAGTGGCACCCCTGATTGAGCACAGACATGACATGTGCAAGGACCCCTGGCCAGGACTTAAGTCTCCACCTGTAAGAAAAAGCTTTACAAGTGGTAAAGCAGGGCAGGAGATCTATCTCTATCTATCTGTCTATCTATCTATCTATCTCTATCTCTATATCTCCTGTTCTCTCTCAATATCTCTTTCCATATTGATTTTTCTGGCCCTATTAAACAAAGAAGTAACTTATTAATAAAGAGTTGTAAAAAAAAAAAGAAAATACATAGACTCTTTGAATAAGAATATACGTTAAAAAACTTGTCCCAAGGAAGTCACTGGGCCTTTGCTCCAAAATTCAATACACAAATCCTGGTACTTCAGAGAAAAATAGACAAATAAGAAACTGGTTTAAAAAATGTTAAGTTCTGTGGACTGGGAGGTGGTGCAGTGGATAAGGCATTGGTTTCTCAAGCATGAGGTCCTAAGTTCAATCCCTGGCAGCACATGTACAAGAGTGATGTATGGTTCTCGCTCTCCTATAATTTATCATTACTCAATAAATAAAAGCTGAAAGAAAAATTGTTAAGTTCCAGGAAGATAACTCATAAGCAGAGCACAGAACATAGATGCATAAAATTCCCAGGTCTGGTGTGTGTGTGTGTGTGTGTGTGTGTGTGTGTGTGTGTGTGTGTGTGTGTGTGTGTGTCTGTGTTAGAAATAAGTGTATCTGGGGCTGGGTGGTAGCACACCTGTTTGAGCACACATGTTACAATGCTGAAGGACCCGGGTTGAGGTCCCTAACCCCCAGCTGTAGGGGGAAACCTTTGCAAAAGGTAAAGCAGTGCTGCAGGTGTGTCTCTGTCTCTCTGTCTCTCTTCCTCTCTAACTTCCCTTTCCTCTCAATGTCTGGATATCTCTGTCCAATAAATAAAGATAATATATATATATATATATATTTTTTTTAAACTGAGTGCCACAAAGGAAAGTCACAAATGGGCTGGGTGTATGGATAAACATGCCAACTCCCATGTTAAGAGGAGAAGCAGTTACGGAAGGTAGAATTCTTTTCTAAAATTTATTTCATTTATTTATTCCCTTTTGTTGCCCTTGTTTTTTTATTGTTGTAGTTATTATTGTTGTTGTCGTTGTTGGATAGGACAGAGAGAAATGGAGAGAGGATGGGAAGACAGAGAGGAGGAGAGAAAGATAGACACTTGCAGACCTGCTTCACCGCCTGTGAAGCGACTCTCCTGCAGGTGGGGAGCCGGGATTCGAACCGGGACCCTTATGCTGGTCCTTGTGCTTTGCGCCACCTGCCCTTAACCCACTGCGCTACAGCCTGATTCCCGGAAGGCAGAATTCTTACCTTCTGCACCCCAAAAGGAATTATGGTCCATACTGCCAGAGGTAGGAGAAATGTTATGGGAAGGTGACTTAAAGATGACTATTTACAGAAGGAATAAGTCAACTCATAACTTTAACCTTGGGAGAACCACTGCAGTTCCCAGTGAAGGGGCAGAGAAAGAATGGAATTGTACTTCTGTTGTCTCATAATTTTGTAAATCAATATTAAGCCACTAATAAAAACCTTTAAAAAATTGAATAGTCTGTGTTCAGGCAGTGACACTCCCAATTGAGTGCACATATTGACATGTGCAAGGACCTAGGTTCAAGCCCTTGGCCTCCATCTGCAGGGAAGAAGCTTCATGAGCAGTGAAGCCACGATGCAGGCATGTCTATGTCTTTCTCATTCTTTCTCCCCAACCCCTGCCAGTTTCTTTCTGTCCTGTCAAATATGAAGGAAACAAAAAAACAAAAAAAAAGGGAAGGAAAAATGAATGGTCACTAGGGTCAGTGGATTCATTGTGGAAGCACCATGCCCCAAATGATAACCCTGGTGGAAAAATAAAATCTGAAAATGGTAGAATTTTGTATTTAATTATCAAAATAATGTAGTAGCATAATTTTTTAAGTTTGGAAATAGATTAAAGATGCCATCTTAAGCAACAAAAGAAAATTAATATGTAAAGTATGATGGATTCCTTGTGCAGGCACCAATCCCCAGCAATAACCCTGGTGACGAAATAAACAAACAATAACAACAACAAAACTAAAAAAATGATGTTGAGATAAAGAAGTTAAAAGAATCTTTAAATCTAAAGCAAACAGGTAAACAGTAACAAGTCAGCCCACATATCTTTGTAGACACTATATAGAAGGCAATGTGCAGACATCAGATAAAACAACAGTGCTGTTGGGGGATGGTCTAGACGTGAATTGCAGTAGAAAATGAAAAATAAAATTGTTTCTAGAATGTAATTAGTAGTCTTTTTAGTTACATAGCCTTTCTTCTCATTGTACACATTCTAGTGTTAATGAATCTAGTTTCCTTGATACTTGATTAAAACCAAGGGTGAAGGACAGTGATAATGAGGAACAATAAATAACTTCCAAAAAGCCCCCAGGGTTGACTCACTCACCAGCTGGGCAGCCAGTCTCAGTGAAGATTCATGTGAACACCATACTTACCTCTGGACCTGTACGGAGACTTTGCATGAAGTCTTGGAAGAGTGTCTGTCACACTCATGCTTAATGTACCCAAGTGTGGATTAACTAGGGGACAGGTGACCCTTTCAAATCACATGTAGGAACAACTCCAAATTCAGTTAAACTCGGTCCTCTTGCTTGTCTCCTAGACATCCACGTAGCAACCCCTGGTCTCTTCCCTGGCTGACAAGTTTTTCCACCTGCCTGTTGCTGCTTCTGCTGTTCAGACCTCTTTTAATGTGGATGTCCATGTTCACTACAGGCTGTGTTGCAGAATAGACTCAGTGCTCTGTTTGTTTGTTTGTTTTTTTTTATTTAAGTTTCAGGTGATCTTCAAGGGTTTTACTCAACAGCTTCTTCTTTGGGACACCATCTTTGAAGTTTCTGAGTTTTCCTTGTGCTTTGATCTGATAAACTAGGCCTTGAAGACTGACTGCTCAGCCTCCTTACATGTTCCTGCTGTGCACTGTTTCCTCCTGGTGGAGGCCTTGGTGCTGTTGCCTGACCTCTTCAAAAGTCCTTTTCATCAGCTCAACTCCCACAACTTCCTGCACCTCCTTGTTTGAATGGGAACATTCCTCGTCCCCATCTCAGGAAGTTTTGCTGCTCCAAGAGTTTTCGTTTCCTCTTCCTCTCCTTTTGTTTGGCAGGGTTGGGAGGACCTCAGGCTTCTAGCATGTCTCCTCACTCTGGCTGATGTTGCCCATTCATATAGTGATAGACTGAAACACCACTGCTGGGGCCAGATGGTGGCACATATGTTACAATGTGAAAGGACCCGGGGTCACCACCAGGTCCCATCTGCAGGGGTGGGGGAGAAGCTTCACCAGTGGTGAAGCAGGGCTGCAGGTGTCTCTCTGTCTCTCTCCCTCTGTATCTCCCCCTTTCAGTTTCTGTCTATTCCTATCCAACAAATAAAGATGAAAGAAAGGAAGAATGAGGGACCTGGGTGGTGGTGCAGCGGGTTAAGCGCACAAGGGACGAAGCACAAGGACTGGCATAAGGCTCCAGGTTCCAGCACCTGGCTCCTCAGCTGCAGGGGGTTCGCTTGACAGGTGGTGAATTAGGTCTACAGGTGTCTTTCTTTCTCTTCCATCTCTGTCTTCCCCTCTTCTCTGGATCTTTCTCTGACTTTACCAATATTGACAATAGCAATAACAATAGAGAGAAAAGGAAGAGAGAGGTACAGAGATGGAGAGAGGGAGAAAGGAAGCAAGGAATAAAGAAAGAGAAAGAAAGAAAGAAAGACCACTCTCTGAAACTTGCTCTGGTGCTGTGCTCCCTCACTATGGTACTAGAACTTGAATGTGGACCACATGCATGGCAAGGTTCTTGTCCTGCCTGATGGAATACATCTCCAGTCCTCTTTCTTCACTTTTTATTTCAGTTTTATCTGATTGTTTTGTTTTTGATTTTTTTTAAATTTTTTAATTAATTAATTAATTAATTTTGTTGCCTTTGTTGTTTTGTTGTTGTTGTTGATGTCGTTGTTGGATAGGACGGAGAGAAATGGAAGGGAAGGGAAGACAGAGAGAGGGAGAGAAAGACACCTGCAGACCTGCTTCACCGCCTGTGAAGTGACTCCCCTGCAGGTGGAGAGCCGGGGGCTCGAACCGGGTTCCTTCTGCTGGTCCTTGTGCTTAGCGCCACCTGTGCTTAACCCACTGCGCTACCACCCAACTCCCTGTGTTTTTAAATTTTATGATTAGATTGTAAAATTCCAGTGTATAGTGCCATATCACACCCACCACGAGTCCTGAATCCCAACCACTCCACTACCCAAAGATGACCACTAGAGTTCTCACTAGAGTTTTACACTTTGCTTGAATCTGTTTTGTTTTTTCAGGTTGATATGTTTCAGTTCTCTATATTCCACATGAGTGAAACCATCTTAGAGTTGTCTTTAATGCCTTTATTTATATCTATAAACAAAATCATCTCCAGTTCTATCCATTTTGTCCTGACAGACACAATATCATCTTTTTGATTGCCGAGTAGTATTCCATTGAATATATATCCCCTAACTTCTTTAGCCAGTCTTCTGATGATGAGCATTTAGGCAGCTTCCACTCTTTGACTATTGTGAATAATGCAGCTATGAACATAAGAGTGTCTATGTCCCTTCACATTAGTGTTTAAGTGTACTTTGGATACATGCCTGTATGGAGTTATAAGACTTATATATATTGCATGGAATATTACTGTTCATTCAAAAATATGATTACATACAAAACTTTTAGACAATTTGTTCAATTTTCTTGAAATATGCCACTGAGTCTTGATAGGGGTTGCATTGTAATTGTAGATTACTTTTGGTAGAAAGACCATTTAATATTGTTTATTCTTCCAATATATTGGCAAGGAATGTTCTTTAATTCTTGTGTGTCTTTCTCTATTTCTTTTAACAGTGCCCAATAGTTTTCCTTTATGTGTTTGTGTGGTTTATTTTTTTAACCTCCTTTGTGAGACCATCCCAAGGTATTTTATGTTTTTGGTTTTGATTGTAAATGTAATGAGTCTTTTATTTTACTCTCTTCTAACATTTTTGTATACAGAAATGCCACAGACTTATGAGTATTGACTTTATATCCTGTTACTTTATGAAATTTATTAAATACTTCAGTAGTTTGTCCGTAGAGCCTTGAGGTTCTCCAGATATGTTATCAGTCAGTAGCAAATAGTGCTAGTTTAATTTTTCTTTCTAATTTGCATATATTTGATATCTCTTTCTTGTCTGCTTGCAGTTGTGAGGACCTCAGTGACTATAGTGAATAACAGTGGAGGTAGTGGACATCCTTGTTTGGTTTTCCCCATTGAGAATGATGTTAGCAGTGGGTTTGTCTTAATGGTGTTACTAGGTTGAGTAAATGTCCTTCTTTTCTCAATTTCTTGAGTGTCTTTATTATAAATGGCTAATGGATCATGTCAAATTATTTTTCACTATTAGTTGATATGACAGTGTGATTTTTTTCTTTTCCTTCTCTCTCTCTGTCTTTCTGGTATGATAGATTTTATTGATTGGCTTTCAGATATTGTTCCATTCCTGTTTCTCAGGGTTGAATCCCACTTGTACTTGGTGAATTATTTTCTTTTTTTTTATTTAACAAAGGATTAATGAACAAAAACATAAGGTAGGAGGGGTACAACTCCACACAATTCCCACCACCCAATCTCCATAACCCACCCCCACCCATGATAGCTTTCCCATTCTCTAGCCCTCTGGGAGCATGGACCCAGGGTCATTGAGGGTTGCAGAAGGTAGAAGGTCTGGCTTCTGTAATTGCTTCCCCGCTGAACATGGGCGTTGACTGGTCGGTCCATACTCCCAGTCTGCCTCTCTCTTTCCCTAGTAAGGTGTGTCGCTGGGGAAGCTGAGCTCCAGGACACATTGGTGGGGTCTTCAATCCAGGGAAGCCTGGCCAGCATCCTGGTGGCATCTGGAACCTGGTGATTGAAAAGAGAGTTAACATACGAAGCCAAACAATTTGTTGAGCAATCATGGATCCCAAGCTTGGAATAGTGGAGAGGAAGTGTTAGGGAGGTACTCACTGCAAACTCTAGTGTACTTCTGCTTTCAGGTATATATTTTGCAGTAGTTTATGGATATGTGTGAACATAAGCTCTCTCTCACAGAAACTGGTGTATATCTAGGTTATGGGACTTTGTTAGAAAGTGAACTACCTGAGATGAAATTAGAGTGTAATATAAAAGGAAAGGTCTCACCCAAGTAATGAACCTGAAGGGTTTTCCAGAAACAAAAATCAACTCCAAATGGATCAAAGACCTAGATGTCAGACCAGAAACAATCAAATACTTAGAGGAAAACATTGGTAAAACACTTTCCCACCTACACCTCAAGGACATCTTTGATGAATCAAACCCAATTGCAAGGAAGACGAAAGCAGAAACAAACCAATGGGACTACATCAAATTGAAAAGCTTCTGCACATCCAAAGAAACTATTAAACAAACAGAGAGACCCCTCACAGAATGGGAGAAGATCTTCACATGCCAAACATCAGACAAGAAACTAATCACCAAAATATATAAAGAGCTCAGCAAACTTAGCACCAAAAAAGCAAATGACCCCATCCAAGAATTATTTTCTTAACATGTTAGACTCATTCTTTCAGTGTTTTTTTAAAACAAATTGATTGTAATTTCTTTATTATTATTATTTTAATGTATTTATTTATAAAATGGTAACACTGTTACAAACATTTGTATGTTTATGGAATGGAGGAAATGATTCTTTAAGGAGAATAAAAAGAACTGCACCAGAAAAGGCAAAAACACAGAGTAAAACATCAAATTCATGCATTTCCTTTTAAGTTGCACATCACCTGTTCATACTTAGTTGAAGCTTTTCTCCCTTGGTCGAGATCAACTGCAGCTGCCATAAGTAAACATGTTTTCTGTGAGATCATAACTATTTGGTCAGAAGGACAAAACTGGGACATCTATGAGAAATGGCCAGAATACTATTAAATAGTAATAACACTTCCAGATGAACACAAAGAGTAAGAATGAATTAGATAATTCAGCTAAAAAAAACATCTCGCTAAGAATTATATAGACTATAGCATTGATTATTGGTTTCAATTTTATATTGTTTTCTCACTGATTTTAGCACCTCCATAGAAATAAAAACACTTTATTTACCTGAAAAAAATACAAATTGATTGAAAAACCTAAATGATTTCTTTCTCCCCATCATGTCAGTGCTTTAAAACATAACGTTAAACAATAGATCTTTGAGGGCTTTTAACTATTTGTCTCTCGTGTAGATTGTTGCTTCTTCTCTTCCTCACTTAATTCAAGTGCATGGTTTTTGTTAATTTTTGGTAATCTCTTTAAAAGTATGGGGTGTGTTATCTCCTTCCTGCCAGATCTCTTCCCTACATTCTGCACAAATCAGGGATTTAACTATCTCCTTGTGACAGACAGTTCATGTAAAAATACCTGCAAATATGTGCAGAGATATGATGAGTTAATGAGTTAAAGAGATGTCTTTGAGCCCGACATTCCCATGATCATTCTTGGTGCCTAATTTTAATAAGTATAAATAGTCATTTCTGTATTCTCATCTAACTCTTCAACTAAGTTTTCTAAAAAGAAATGTCACCCGCTAGTAGATCTAAAATTAAATTTCAGATTGATTATAAAAGTCAGTAGTAATTCAAGAGGTAGATTATGGGGGAAGATCCTGAAGATGATATCATGGCTGGAAAAAGGACCAGAAAGCTGGATCAGGGAAGAGAGTAGCTCCCAAATATGGGAAAGGTGTATAAATATTGTTGACTATAAGCCCCATAAATTTGATCTGATTCAATGCCCATATTCAGCTTAGGAGCCTATGTGACCTCTGCATCCCTGAGTTCACATTCTATGGTCATGAGTAGGAATGTTCCAAGCTGCCCCAACTTCAGTATCCAACTTCCTCAGGTGGAACATAGAGTATGTTGTCCAGCCTCCCTTAGGAGGATGAAAATTCTTAACTCAGAGACTATTTGAAAAGATAGAGTCAGCTGTTATGAAGAATTTGAAACAACAAGGGCAGCAAAAGGGAAAATAAATAAATAAAATTCAAAAAAGAATTTGAAAGCATCTTGTAAAAAAAACTTAACAAGTATATTATAAAAGAAAAAAAAAAAAAAAACGAGGGCCTGGCGGTAGTGCAGTGGTTTAAGCACACAGGGTGCAAATCTCAAAGACTGGCCTAAGAGTCCCAATAGGAGACCCTTGCTCCCCACCTGCAGGGGGATCACTTCACAAGAGGTAAAGCAGGATTGTAGGTGTCTCTCTCTCTTTCCCTGTCTCTGTCTTCCTGTCCTCTTTCAAATTCTCTCTGTCCTATCCAACAACAATGACAACAGTGTTAATAACAACAATGATAAGCAACAAAAATGGAAAATAGCCTCCAGGAACAGTGGATTATAGTGCAGGCACTGAGCCCCAGCAATAACCCCAGAGGTTTAAAAAAAATCAACATTTTTCATGTGAAATCATAGGAGACTGAAGAAAAGATATAACTCTTACCTCCCCAAAGCCCTACTGCCTCACTAGGGAAATACAGAAACAGGTTGGGGGTATGGACCCACCTGTCAATGCCCATGTCCAGTGGAGAAGCAATTACAGAAGTCACAACTCTACTTTCTGCACGCCATAAAATCTTTGGTCCAGGGGCTGGGTGTTAGGGCAGCAGGTTAAGCACACATGGCACAAAGCTCCAGGATTGGAGTAAGGATCCCAATTTGAGCTCCCAGTTCCCCAACTGCAGGGTGGGCACTTCATAAGTGGTGAAGCAGGTATCTGTCTTTCTCTCCCCACCTCTGTCGTCCCATCCTATCTGGATTTCTCTCTGTCCTATCCAACAACAATAGGAATGGCAATAATAACAACAGCAATAACAACAAGGACAAAAGAATGGAAAATAATGACCTCCAAGAGCAGTGGACTGTAGTGCAGGCACCAAGCCCCAGCTGTAATCCTGGAGGCAAAAAAAAGAAATCTTTGGTCCATTCTCGCAGAGGGATAAAGATTAGGGAACCTTCCAGTGGAGGGGAGGGTATAGGGAACTCTGGTCACTGGAATTGTATGTGATTGTACTTCTCTTATCCCACAATCTTGTTAATCATTATTAAATCACTAATTAAAAAAAACAAGATAAAAAATCTGTAAAATCAAAGAAGCACACTATCTGCTAGGTGCCTTCTTAGTAACTTTCTGAAGCTCTACATCCATTCTGTAGTATATTTAGAAAAGAGTTTAGTCTAGCTAGCTTAACACAAATACTAAAGAAAACATGTTCTCTGTACACTTGTTGAGGGAGGAACATTGATTGTTTTTTTCTATTTTTATTAGTGATTTAATAATGAGTTTGTTGTTGTTATTGTTGAGTCATATGATTTATTTATTATCATTTGTTATCCATCTCTTGTCAGTTATGTGACATCTAGGTATCTTCTGCCAAATTCTGTGTTACCTTTGTGTGTGTGTGTGTGTGTGTGTGTGTTTATTTTAGAAGAAGCTGTTAAGTTTGTAGAAGCTGTTAAATTTGTTATAGTCCCAGTAATTTAACCTTGTTTTAGTTTTGCTTACTCATAGCAATGAGTCTCCAAATAGAACCTGATGTTAAACTGTGGATGTTTTCCACCAATGTTTTCTCTATATTTTTTATTCTCAGTTCCAATAACCAGATCTTTGACCCATTTTGAGTTAATTTGGCATATGGTATTAAGGGGTGGTGAAGTTTCATTTTTCTCCAATTGACTACCCAGCCTCAGCTATTGAAGAGGCCTTCTTTCCACTCACTGAAAAGGTTTTAGTCCTTTATAATGTATGCACATGTGGGTTTATTTTCCCTTTTTGCCCTTGCTTTTTATTGTTGTAGTTATTATTGTTGTTGTTATTGATGTCATCATTGTTAGATAGGACAGAGAGAAATGGAGAGAGGAGGGGAAGACAGAGGGAGAGAGAAAGATAGACACCTGCAGACCTGCTTCACCACCTGTGAAGTGACCCCCCCCGGCAGCCTCTCTCCATTTCTCTCTGTCCTATCCAATGACAACGATGATATCAACAACAGAAACTACAACAATAAAAATAATAATAATAATCCCAGGCATTAGTAAGCTCTAAAAGACATGAGCCTATCATTCAGAAATGTGAAATTTGGTATGTATGGAACAGGCTTCCAAAAATTCTGACATCGAATGGAAAGAGATGCTTGCTAACACGCATGTACAAGACAGACTGAGAACACAACCAAATTTACCCTGAAGTTCATAAAATTTAAGCAGAGACACACATGACCTCGGCTGATTCCAGAACTGCCCAGGTGAGGCTTCAGCAAGGGACTTATGTGAGCCTTGAACAAAAAATAGAGGTCATATAAGTAGAGAATTATAGGGTGAATTTTATTATATCAATAAACAGAAAAATACAACAAATGACTATATACCAATATATGACATTATTGATGGGATAATGGGGCCTGTTAAGGGCCAGAGCAGTGCATTGTGGTGCATTGTGGGTGGCCCTGTCCCCACAGCCCATCAGAAACTCAGTGTTAGGCGCCGGGGCAGTCTGGGTCAATACAGGTGGCCGTGTCGGAGCCCTGTGCCAATGAATGAACATGGAGCACTGCCTAGTGCTCTCCACGTTATGGAAGATAGTGTCCTCACTCCTCTACTCCACAGCCACCGACATACTCTTGTTCTTGTCTCTGTCAACAGAGCTGTCCAGGGTCCAGGTAGAGTCACCCCCAGTGCAGAGACCTGTGAACAAAGAAGTGGGTTTAGCAATGGACAAAGGAGGGGCCCCAGGGAGCAGAGCAGAGGCAGTGAGAGGATGAAGGGCTTGGAGAACCAAGGGGCTGAGGGTCCACTTCCTCACTGAAACCATGGTAGAGGGAGAGATGGGAGAGCAAACCCAGTCTTATGTCGAGGAGATGATTCCTGCATATCAGCAGGGAAATGTTTAATGAGGAGTTGAGGTATATGACCTTATGCTTTACTGAATTTAATATTTGTAACTGGAATCCAGATAAATTCAATATGGAGTGTCAGCAGAAAGAACGCCTTGAGGAAGAATGCCACATCTCCTTACTCTCACTCTACACCCAGAAAGTCCTCTGAGGCTGAGCACAGGCAGCAGCAGAGAACCCGAGTCCTGTGTCACCCTGTCAGGCTTGGTCCTTCTGTGCTGGACATTATTTGGAGGAAGAGCTCATGATCCGTCAGTGACCAAACAAGAGAGATGCTCTATCTGTGGGGGCTGAGTGGGATGAATAAACAGTCTAGCTTATTAAATTGATCTGTCTTCTGGAGTTGGGCGGTAGCACAGTGGGTTAAACACACATGTTGCAAAACACAAGAACCAGATTAAGGATCTCAGTTTGAGCACCCAGCTCCCAACCTGCAGGGGAGTTGCTTCACAGTTGGTGAAGCAGGTCTGCAGGTGTCTATCTTTCTCTCCCCCTCTCTGTCTTCCTGTCCTCCTTCCATTTCTCCCTGTACTATGCAACAACAACAACATATATAATAACTACAACAATAAAACAAGGACAACAAAAGGAAATAAATAAATATTAAATTTTTTTCAATGTTCTGTCTTCAGTGTTTAGGCAAGATTTGTTTTATGAATACCTCAGGGTTGATGGGGTATGAATACAACCTTGAAAGTGTAAGTCAGTACTTCTGGATTAGAATTATCATAATAAAAATATCTTAACCCATTCTATTCTGATCCAAATAAATACCAACTAGCACTTTTCTTTAAGGCACAAAGATTGGTGGGAGAGTTTTAGCATTATATTGGGGAAAGGGGAGGGACTGGATAGAAGGACCATTTTAAAGACACCTGATAACACATAGACTTTCAGTCTACTGTCATGTTGATCTGGGCCTGAAGACAACTTGGGAAATGAGATTGCTTTGGGGGTGGAATTGAGAGTTTCACTGTAACAGGAATCCCAAGGCTTCTCCAATACAAGCTCGGAATAGAGTCCACTCCATTCCTGCAACTCTGAGTTGTTCCACCTCTACCAGAGTCAGTGGAGACGCGCATGGTTTCTGGGGCTTGTAGGTCCCTGCCAATGTTGCCCTCCCTCCCATGGGATTGGTTTTCAGTGTCATGAGCTTGTTTCAGGAAGGAAGATCTGACCTGGCTCAAGGCATACACAGGCACCCAGGGGGTCCCCTCTCCCCTGCTGGTCTTCACATGCTAGGTTGGGGGACTCCTGTGCTTCCTGTGGAAGCTCCTCAGTGGCCAGCAATTGGACCACTTCATGCTCCTGCAGATGTTTGCCACCTAGATGGAGAGAAACCTCAGTCTAGGTCCAGGCTGACCATGAAGAGACTCACCTCACTGTAAGTGTGACACAGGAGCCTTCTCCTGGACCTTCTGTGCAAAGAAGGAGGTGTCTCTGTGTCTCTGTGTCAATGTGTTTCTGTGTCTCTGTGTCCCTGAATCTGACAGGAGATCTTGCCCTCACTTATGCCCAAGAAAAGAGTTGACAAAATAAACAGGAAGATGCTCTTATTCATTCCTGTGCCTGGAATGCCATGAATTCCTCATGAGGAAGAGCTCTACAGAGCAGCTCAATCTGCCACAGAGAAAGAAGTAGAGAAGCAAGGACTGTCCCTAGAGCCTGTTACAGAGCAGTGAGTTGGTCACTGTCTACTGAATGCATGGAGGCCTGTTGCCTGCACTTTTCCCTGTCAGAAGGTATTGAAGCAAATCTGGAAACCATTTACTCTGAATCTTTACAGTTAATGTCTCACTCCAGTCAGCCTCTTCTCAGATTGCCCTGACACTCACCTGCAGGTGGCTTTCTGGTTTCTTCCAGCCTGTAATTCGCATCCTGGAAGAGAAGGAAGGCAGGGTCACAACAAGCCTTTGCAGTGAGCAGTGGAAGAACACATTTCCCAGTAGCTCTGTTTCCCCAGAGAGAGAGCCCTGTGTCCAGGATTAAAGCTACTTGACCCTTGGGGGTGACTGTGGTTGAGTCGACACTGTAGATTTGAGTGAATCCTTGGGTTTTCAGTGCATGTTCAGAAGTGTGTTGACAAGGATATGTGGATTTCTTCTTGCTTGCTCTCTAGTCTCAGGATATACACACAGGTAACTCCCAGTTGAGTGAGTAATTTATAATTTGAAATGTCAAATATGTCAACTATCTACTCAAATGCTTTGAAAAAACGCAGCTCTCCCCCACCTCCTTGAGGAGAAGCATTGCCTGGTGTATGAAGAAGCAGGAAAATGTCATCAATGCTGCAGAGTCAAGGCCAACCCTGACATGATGCAGCTGTTCAAATTATGCAAAAAAAAAAAAAAAAGAAATAATGAAAAGAAAGTGGGCTAGGAGGTGGTGCAGCTGGTTAGGCACACACCTTACCAAGTCAAGAACCCAGGGCTGAACCCTCACTCCCTACCTGTAGTGGGGAGGCTTCCTGAGAGTTGAAGCAGGTCTGCAGGTGTCTATCTCTCTTGAGTGGGGAGAAGTGTGTTATGGTGCACAAGGTTAAGAGTACATAGTACAGACTGCACGGACCTACATAAGGATCCTGGTTCAGTTCGAGCCCCTGCTCCTGATCTGCATGGGGGTCACTTCAAAAGTGGTGAAGCAGGTCTGCAGTGTCTCTTTCTCTCTCCTCTATCTTCCCCTCCCCTCTCAATTTCTCTTTGTCCTATCAAAAAAAAAAAAGGAAAAGTCAAAAAAATATCCATAAAAGCACTGGATCTGTAGTGCAGCAATGAGCCCCAGCAATAACCCTGGAGGGAGGGAGAGAGAGAGATAGAGAGAGAGAGAGAGAGGGAGAAAACAATGGGAAAGGAAAAAAGGAAAAGAAAGGAAAGGAAAGGAAAACAAAGGAAAAGAAAATTGAGGTCAGTATTTTCTCTTCACTTGAAGAGCCATCCTTGAATTGGGTTTGGTGTACTGCACCAAAGTAAATGACTAGGGAGAATGGTTGTTCCAATCCTGGTGCATGATGGGGGAGGAGGAGCTGGGCTGGGAGTGAAGTGTTTTGCAGAAAACCGATATACATATGTGCCAACAACTGTTTACTGTTTACTGTAAACCATTAATCTCCCCATGAATAAAAAGTAAAAAAAAAAATCCTGGCCAGGGATAAATTATCTACAGGAAACAATGCAAACCACGTTGTACATGCAAAAGTTAATTGGGAAAACAATCCAAGGTAATAGAAAAGCTGTCTTGTGAAAATTATTTGGTGCAAGAGACATCAAGGATTGATATTAGGGCAATCTGAAAAAAACGTTAACTTTTCAGATGCAATCTTCTTTCCAAGTTTAAGTCATGTGACCACTAAGGACTGTTGAATATAGTCCCAGCTTCCTTTTCTGTGTATACACCGACCTGTGTGTCTGTAGAAAGATACACTTTTCTATCTGGTACATTCTGGATTCTTCCCTCATCTCTAGACCTCTTTCTGTCCAAGGCAGAAGCTTGGAGTGTAAGTTCTAGTCTTAGAAACACTTACAATGATGTCTTCCACCTTCTTTCGGAGGGTGTTCTGGAAGTCCAAAATCTCATTCTGAATGTTCCTAATCAAGTCCACAGTGACCCAGAACAGAATAATATCTGTTAGATTATGTGCAAGTCAACTTACGTTTTGACTAGTCACTTCAGTATTTTGCACGCCTTTTTCAAGATATCAACATACTCAGCAAGATCTAATGAAGAGATATACAAACGTATTTCTGGAAAATGAGACCAAATCCTAGAAAACATATATTGTCAGGTCACTGAGAGCAGGGCTCCAGATCCTGTCTTCACAGCTTTCCTGCCTGGAGTCCAGGCCGGAACCTCCCTGGGCTGTAGGGCTGGCAGGTGCATTTGCTTTGAGAACCACCCCTCAGAGAAACCTGCCCTTAAGTCAGGGCAGGTGAATACATGGTCCAGGGTGATGTTAGCTCCCATCACAGAGTGGAGAGAAGGGGGACAAGAGGGAGAAACATTGACTGCTAGGACTCTGCATTCTGAGAACTTGAAGATTTGAAATACCATGGCCTGGGTGGTAACACAAAGGAAAAAGGTCTCAAGCATGAGATCCTAGTTCAATTCCTGGAAGCACATGTACGAGTGATGTCTGGTTCTTACTCTCTCTCCTCCTATCTTTCTCATTAATAAATTAATGTCTTATAAAAAAAGATTTGAAATACCTGAACTAAGGACATACCTATGAAGCTCACTGTACCATTGCTCCATTTTGTCGACTGAACTGAAATCCAAGAGAAGGGCAGAAAAGAAGTTAAAATGCACAAAATTCACACAAACATATTGTATTTCCCCCACCAATAAAAAGTAAAAAATAAATAAATAAAATAAAATAAAGTTATCCCTTCCAGGGGGAAATTATCTACAGGAAACAACAACAACAATAAAATCAACATGTAAACATCAACATCAGGTTGTTATTGGTGGGACTGTGTGAGTCAGGAGGCCTGTCCTGCTCACTGGGTGGTGAGAGGCCCAGCTCTCTGACAGATAGTTTGCTGCGGGTTGGCAAGGAAATCTTCTAGCTGGAGGAGAAATTGGGTTGGGGCTCAGGTGGTGGTGCCAGTGGTTAACTGCACATGTTACCATGCACAAGGACCCAGGTTCAAACCCCTGGTCCCCACCTGCAGAGGGCGTAGAAGCTGCATATGTTTGCTTGAATCACCACCATTGGGGGACAGTCGAGAACATACAGCTATCCTTGTGGGGGTCAGAGCACATGTGGCAAATAGACCCCCAGATGGAGCTGTGCCCCCCGCCCAGATGAATCATATGGAGACAGGGCCGGGCTGCAGTCTTACTGAAAAGAGACCACGAAGCTGCGGTCATCCCAGCCCAAGACCAGCGATGTGCGGGCTCTCCCTCCATTCCTTGAGTTGTGTGCCACCCACATGTCCAGCAGGGGCACCCAGTACTTGATTCTGCAGTCACTGTTGAACCTGGAGAGGGAACAGAGCACAGAGCAGTTAGCTTGCATCTCCAGCATTCTGGGAGCAGCTGGGTTTCTCCTGGGGAGATAGTGGGTGTGTTTCTGTGGCTCCTTCCCCTCTGAGCTGAGCCTTGAGAGCACAGCAGAGGGAGGGCTGGGGCCTGAGTGCTGTGTGCTGACTGGAGCCGGGCCCAGGATGTCCCTGAACACTCCTGACCAGTGGGAGGAAAGCAGCCATTTTCCTGAACATTGCAGAACAATTAGATACCCCCCTATATTTATGAGCTCGCTAAGAGAACCTTTCACTCATTTAGCATCTTTCCTGTTGCTTGCTTGTTAGCCATAATGGTCCATGATCATATTTCCCTTATTAATTGTATGGAAATTGCAATTAATATGTTAGTTCATTATTGTCATCCTAAAAGTGCTTGAGGATACTAATAAAATAAATCATGCATTACAATGTTAGTTAAGAATATTTTCTGGATGTCTACCCCTCACCACAGAGTTTTTACTTTGGTGCCTTACTTACAAGTTCATCAGGTCCTGCTTTTAGTTTCCCTTTCAGATCTTCTTACTCAACTTCTGTTGATGAGTGGGATCATACCCCTCCTACCCTATGTTTTTGTTAATTTATCCTTTCTTTAAATAAAAAAAAATTTAAAGAATATTTTCTGGGCTGGGCGGTAGTGCGCAAGGACCCGAGTTCAAGCCCCGTCCCCACCTACAGAGGGAAAGCTTCGCAAGTAGTGAAGCAGGGCTGTAGGTGACTCTCTGTTTTTCTCCTTCTCCCTATCACCCTCTTCCTTCTCGATTTCTGGCTGTCTCTATCCAATAAGTAAATAAAGATAATTTTTTAAAAAGTTAAAAAAAGAATATTTTCTATGAGTCCCAAACAATTAAGTTGAATTTTCCATATCTATTATTTTTAATTGCCACTGAGGTTATCACTGTGGCTTGGTGGCTACATGATGAATCCACTGTTTTTGTGGGTCATTTTCCTGGTTTTTGTTTGTTTGTTTTAATATATACTTATTTATGTATTTATTCCCTTTTCTTGTCCTTGTTTTTTTATTGTTGTGGTTATTATTGTTGTTGTTGATGATGATATTGTTGTTGGATAGGACAGAGAGAAATGGAGAGAGGAGGGGAAGATAGAGGGAAGAGAAAGATACCTGCAGACCTGCTTCACCGCTTGTGAAGCGACTCTCCTGCAGGTGGGGAGCTAGGGGCTCCAACCAGGATCCTAATGTTGGTCCTTGCACTTTGTGTCACCTGTGCTTAATCCGCTGTGCTACCGCCCAACTCCCTGTTTTGTTGTTTTTAAAAGGACTGAGAGAATTAAGATGGTAAGATGACTGAGTGGAAGACAGGAATGAAACCTACAGCCTTGCTAACTCATGCATCTTTCCCTCTGCAGATGGGGAGTGGGGATTGAACCTGGGTCTTAGGCCATGGATGCTCAACCAGGTGTGCCACCACCACCCAGCCACCCAGTCTCAGTTTCTAAGGGTTTTTCATGCCTTTAAAGCTTAAGTTATTGAAAATTTGCTTTCATAAATTTGTATTCGTAATTATCTCACTTAGAGTCTGGCAAAACATGAAAAGCTGCTTTAGTACTGTGCCCACCTAAACCAGGCAGAGGCTCATGTACCATGAGCAGGACCATGGACATGAGCAAAGGGAACTGCACGGTGGGAGCTGTGACTGGGTGTCTCTCCTCTCTGTTCCCTTCCCAATCTCCTTCTCTGTCTCTCAGGTACTTAAAAAGAAATTTGAGGGTGGTGGGTAGATACTATAATGGTTATGCAAAGATACTCTCATGCCTGAGGCTCCAAAGTGCCAGGTTCACCCCCACATCCCATCAGCCAGAGCTGAGCAGTGCTCTGGTTAAAAAAAAAATGAGGAGGACTTTGCTCAGCAGTGTTTTCCACTCACTGAATTCACTGCCTCTTGTCACAAGAGAATAAATTCAGTCAGTGAATGAATCATTCATTCCCTCAGTCCCAGGTCCCTGTCTCCATGTGCAGGCTGTGAATGCAAACACTTTGCAGAAATTCAGTGTGAGTGTCTGTGAGTCCTGGGAAGCAGAGACTGGCTGTGCCTTGTCCTGCCTCCCTCGGGCAGAGCTGGAAGGGCAGACACCTGAAGGAAGAGCAGGCCAGGGGAGGGTCCTCCAGGCTGGTTCCCCTGGGCTCTGTCTCTGCATCTCTCCTTTAGCCTCTCCACCCTGGCTGCCCTTCCCCAGGACTCTGGCCCTGCCCAGTCTCCCTGCTTCCCCTCAGATGCCCACGCAGTGCTGGACAGAAACCTCGCAGAAAAGCCACCTCTTCTGTCCATAGGGCAGCAGAGAAGAGGCAGCTGTGGGGTCAGAAGCAGGAGGAGCAGGTACGTACTTTGTGTTGGAGATGAGCAGCACGTTGGAATATAAGATCAGTTGCCTTTTCTGCCACCTCCGCCTCTTCAGGAATTTGCCAGGGCCACTGAGGAGGGTGCGGCCATGAGGCAACACTGGGATGTTCCTCTCTTTTAGGCCGCTGTCCTTTACAGAAGACCTGCAACACAGCAGACCCCCAGGGCAGCTTGTCAATGAGCAAGTGGGACACAGGGACTCGTGCTAATGTCAACACTCACAAGCATTACAGAGGAGTCTCGGTCTCCCAGAAGGACTCAGCACCCTGATTCAGGAGTCCTGAGCTACACAGAGGTCCTGTGAGAGTTGAGATCACTCAGGGCCAGTGGAGATGGAGGGCAGCTTGAAGGACAGGGCACAGGGTCTGTCACTTTAGTGTCAGGGGACAAGGAAGCAGCAGAGTCTCAGCAGGATCTGGTAGAAAGGAGACACTAAGAGGGAGTGAGGGGGAGTGAGGTTATTGGGGTCCTGGTGCTTGATGCTGGGAGAGGAGCTGAGTGGGGAGGAGAGTGTTCTGCAGACACCTCTCACTGGGAGATGAGAAATCTTACCCCATGTCAACAAACTGCCCCTCCACTAAATGAAGGAACAGTTAGAGGACAAAGGAGAAATGACAAATGTTTCAAACAAGCAACTCAGGTCCATAGCACAGTGTCTAGTTGAACTGAAAATCATGTAGCCCCAAGTGTCATCCCAAGTTTTGCATATGCCAGTGACTTTCTGGCTGTCTCCTTCCCCTCCCTCTTCTCCTTCCTCTTCCTCTTCCTTTCCCCATCTCCTTCACCCCTTCAGTTTCTCTTTCTTATGCTTCTGTCTGTCTCGCAATAATAAAAAAAATTATGTAAACAGATATATGACCTTATAGAGATCAAATTGCAGATTACAAGACATCCAAGAGTGTGAAGAGGTCATTTCACTGTGGTCTCAGGTTAACATACACCCTTAGATAACAGGATTCTGGAAAACTGACTCTAATCTTAACTCAGTCATCACTTTGGCCTTGAGGGAGGCAGGAATCCCAAGATCAACAGATAATAAATCAAACATCCAAATGTTTCTCAACTCAAGGAAGTACTAAGCTATTCCTTGACTGTGCCCTGAGTAAGCCCACAGGACTCTGATCCTAGCAGGTCAAGTCTTCTCTCTGGCATCAGCAGGAGGGAATCTCATGAGCACAAGTAACCATTCATGAGACCAGGGCTGAAGCTGAGGATTCTGTCCGTGGGCATCACACAGAGCACATCCTGGGACTGCCCTCCTCCTGCTCTGCCAGTCACACAGGGCATGTGAACAGACTCTACCTTAGGCAGGGCAGCCAGCCCAGACATTCTGAAAGCCGCGAAGACTTTCTGGTAGACGCAAACATCCTCTATTCTTCACTCCTTGACGCTAAAGAGAGAGCTGAACATAGCATTGTGTGCACTGTCAACTCAGTCTCTAAGACTGAAGATTCCACTGTAGCCAAGGCCACTGGTCTGTGATGTCAGAGGTCAAAGGTCAGTGTCATAACTGACCAGCTGACAGACTGAGTCCCTGAAGCAATTTGCATCTTCAGCTTTGAGTTTTTTAATTAGTCCTTTGAAATTTTGTTCTGATAACTATAGACTCCGATGCATTTTTTTAAACCAGTACAGTGTTCAGCTCTGGCTTACAGTGGTGTGGGGAATTGAACCTGGGACTATAGAGCCTCAGGTACAAGAGTATGTTTGCATAAACATTGTGCTATCTACCCTCCACCCAACTGCCATGCATTTATTAGAAATAATAGAGATGCGACAAGCCTTGCCCCCATTTCAAGCAGTGGTCATATAATCCTAAAGAGTAAGTATCACAGTAGGATATTTACATGGATGCTGTCAGAGACACACTATTTCCAGGAGCAGAAGTGTGTGTGTGTGTGTGTGTGTGTGTGTGTGTACAAAGGGAATGTCACTTGGCAAGTGGAATGGCAAAAGAGTTGATATTCTTTGATGACCTTCAACTGTAGTGTAAAAAGTGTACATTCAAGTAACCATTAGAGGACTTGATGTAGCCTAGAATAGATCCCTTCGTTTTGTTTTGTTTTTTTATTTTTTATATTTATTTACTTTCCCTTTTGTTGCCCTTGTTGTTGTTATTGATGTTGTTGTTGTTAGATAGGACAGAGAGAAACAGAGAGGAGGGGAAGACAGAGAGGGGGAGAGAAAGATAGACACCTGCAGAACTGCTTCACAGCCTGGCCTGTGAAGCGACCCCCCTGCAGGTGGGGAGCCAGAGGCTGGAGTCTGGCTCTTTAGGCCTCACAACTGCGCTTAACCTGCTGCGCTACCGCCCGACTCCCAGTTTTGTTTTTTTAAAGAATTTCTTTATTCATGAGAAAGATAGGAGGAGACAGAGAAACAACCAGTCATCACAGGGGCTACCAGGATTGAACTCTGGAACTTCACCTCCAAAAGGTTCAGGCAGATTTGCTTTAGCTGCAGTTTTGGGATTCAGCCACCTGAGGGCACTCATCCCCTACACATAGCAGCAAAATAAACAAAAATCACTCAGTGTTCTTCAGTACCTAGAAACCAGATTCTACTAATAGGTCCATTCACATATTTTAATTGTGAATGATCAACTTATGACAGTGCATAATGTTAAATAAGAATCATAGATAGAAACTACATGTAGATTGATATTACGGCTCAGCTAGAGGCATTCAGCAATTTTTAATTCTATTGATTTGTTATTGGATAGAGACAGAGAGAAATTGAGAGGAGGAGAGAGAGAGGGAGAGAGACAGAGAGACACCTGCAGACCTGCTTCACCACTTGCAAAACTTTCCTCCTGCAGGTGAAGAATGGAGGCTTGAACCCTGCTCCATCAGAGCCATCACGGCCACCCATCCCGGAGCCCAGACCCTCCCTGGGCCATGTGCCCCATGACAGCAGGGCTGCACTGCAGGTCTGTGGACTGAACAAGGGAGAGGATGCTGAGGAACTCTGTTAATAATCAAGACGACCGAAGCCCAGGTGGGTGTAGGAGGAAAGGAGCCTTTTATTCCTGCTTGGGCCAGGGGCTCAGATCTTTCTGATAAGTCTGGCACAGGATGGAGGGGAAGCACAGGCTTATATGGGGCGCAGGATGGAGAGCAAAAAGCATCATCCCAGAAGCAGAGGCTGCAGGTTAAGGGGTGGGACTTGGACCTGCTGCTCAGGGTCTGGTTGCCTTATCTGGTTACTGTTATCTTTCCTGCAGAGCTGTGCCTGGGAAAGTTGAGCCTCCACATAAGAGACCCCACTGGGGGTGTGGGGGTCCTCTAGGAGACAGGAGCTAGTGGGGTTACTAAGTGCCTTCTCAGTAAAGGTTCAGCCCGGCCTTCACCGGCTCCACCTGTCGTCCCTTGCTCACCCGGGAAGGCCAGCCTGCACTACACACCTGCACTGCTTCAGACCTTCTACACTTCCTAATTCTTTATTACAGTCTCAGGTTTGTGGTTGTTGTTGCTGTTTTGCCTTCAGGGTTATCACTGGGGCTTCAATCCATTGTTATTGTTATTGCTGTCGTTGGATAGGACAGACAGAAATGGAGAGAGGAGGGGAAGACAGAGAGGGGGAGAGAAAGACAGACACCTGCAGACCTGCTTCACTGCCTGTGAAGCGACTCCCCTGCAGGTGGGGAGCTGGGGGCTTGAACCAGGATCTTTGCGCTTGGTGCCAAGTGGGCTTATCCCGCTGCACCAACGCCTGGCCCCCTATATTTTCAGTCTTTCTGTCCTGTATTGCCGCCCACTTACAAATGCATCACAGGCAGATTATAAACACAAAGTACAAGCAGGCCAGGGGCAAAATCTGGGCATTCCCCATCGGTGAGTGAGTCCCACCTCAGCCCCTGCGGCCAACTTCCAAGCCCCAATGGCTCCCAGCAGGTGCTGGACACATGTGTGCAGCTGAGGACAGACCCGTGGCTTTCACACATGCCTGATCTGCGGCTCCTGCTTGGGCCCCTTCCAGGAGACTCAGCCCCCAGAAAGCTCACAGCAAGAGCTCTGCCCCCGCCCTCACCGCACACCAGGCACCTTTGCTGGCAGCTCTCACAAGAAGCCCAGCGACCCCCCACCTGGGCTTCCTGAGGGCTGAGACCTCAGGGCAAGTGTCAGGGAAGCAGCCTTGTGTGCCCTGTGCCTGTGACCTTCAGGAAATGCCACGGGGCGGCTGCACACTGCTGCACCTGGCTAAGCGCACGTGGAACCACGAGCAAGGACCCTGGTTCAAGCCCTGGCCCCACTGCGGGTTGGGGGGGCTCAGCTTCAGTAAATACATAAATACACAAGTGCCTTCAGAGAACACCCTGGAGACTCTGAACTAAAATGTCACTGCTTCCACTGTGTGGGGAGAACTCGCTTAATAAAATCAGGACGCTGAGCGTACATGTTACAGTGTGCAGGGACCCGTGTTCGAGCCCCTGCTCCTCACCTGCAGGGAGAAAGCTTTGCAAGTGATGAAGCAATGTGTCAGGTGTCTGCCTCGCTTCCTTTTTTTTAAATATTGATTTATTTTTCCCTTTTGTTACCCTTGTTTTTTATTTTGATAGTTATTATTGTTGTTATTGATGTCATCATTGTTGGATAGGACAGAGAGAAATGTAGAGAGGAGGGGAAGACAGAGAGGGGGAGAGAAAGAGAGAGATTCCTGCAGACCGGGGCCGGGTGGTGGCGCACCTGGTTGAGCGCACATGTTACAATGCACAAGGTCCTGGTTTCAAGCCCCCACTCCCCACCTGCAGGGGAAAACTTCACAAGTGGTGAAGCAGTGCTCGATTTCTGACTGTCTCTATTCAGTAAATAAAGATAATTAAAAAATTAAAAAGAAAAATACACCCACAGACCTGCTCCACCGCCTGTGAAGCAACCCACCTGCAGGTGGGGAGCCAGTGTCTCGAACCAGGGTCCTTATGTCAGTCCTTGCGCTCTGCTGCACGTGCCCTTAACCCTCTGTGCTACTGCCCGGCACCCAATATTTTTTTGTAATACTGCAGGGCGCTGGGTGGAGCTGGGCCCTTCTCCTTGTGAGGGTGTTGGAGAGCTGCAGCCCCTCCCCTCCCCACCTGCCCTTCGGCCTTGAGCAGAGTCGCCACTGCCCTTCCTGTGGTCACACACGCGGCTCTTGCTCACCCTCACCCGCTGACAACCTCTCTCTCCGTCTACAGCCCGCAGTGACCGCGCCAGCTGGGCCTGGGACAGAAGTGCGGCTGCAGCCAGGCCGGCGCAGCGCTGGGAGAGCAAACCCAGAGAAGAGGCTGCAGACAGGTAGGCGGACAGGCTTCCTCCCCCGCCCTCACACCCCATCCCCAGACATCGATTTAGTGGCATCTTTGCAAAGCGGCCAGAACTAGAAACTGTGTCAGCTCTACTGTCATCCGGATCATTGTGGATGATGGGATAATTCCACAGTGGAATGATCTACAGTGATGGAAAGACAAATGTACATGTACATGGCAACCATTGGATGAATGTCACAACATCCTTTAAGAGAATGAGGATCCCATCAAACATTTCTATTTGCACAAAGTACAAAATAGGCAAAAAGCATCTGAACTGTTGAGCAGGGACCTGAAGGAGACAGAGGAGCCCTGAGTGCTGCTATGCAGGTGTCTGAGGTGATGCTGGGTTTGGAGGTCAGGTTACTGTATGCAGTTTCGTGGAACTCATTATGACGCGTGCTTTTCATACGTTTATTATTCTTTGAGGAAAGTTTAAATTTTCTTTAAAGGAGGCTTGGTACTCTTCTCTTTTCAGACCCATTAGAATTTTTTTTTTTTGCCCATTGTATTGTCAGCATCCTGAATTTCATTGGTTGGTAGCCCAATACTAATTCTTTATAATCATTGCTGCTTGGATGTTAAATAAATTATAATTTATTACATATGAATTGTAAACTTCTGTTGAGCAGAAACTGTAATTTTTTCTCAGTGTCTTAAGTGAGATTAGATGGTAGCAACTGTTAAATCACTGATACCTTCTCCAACCTCATTTCTCTTCTCTGTACTTTATTGATTTAATAATGATCAACAAGACCTTATTGAAGAGGGGCACAATGCCACACAACTCCCACCACCAGAGTTCCATATCCCATCCCCTCCATTGGAAGCTTCCCTATTCTTTATCCCTCTGGGAGTATGGACCCAGGATCACTGTGGGGTGCAGAAGGTGGACGTTCTGGCTTCTGTAATTTCTTCTCCGTGAGACATGGGGTTGGCAGGTCGATCCACACTCCCAGTTGTACTTTCTTATTTGTTTAATAGAGTGTCCTCTGGCTCTGTACACATTTTCTTTTTTTTAATTTTTTTGTAAATTATCTTTATTTATTTACTGGATAGAGACAGAGAGAGATCAAGAGGGAATGAGGATATAGAGAGGGAGGCAGACAGCTGCAGCCCTGAATCTCCACTAGGGAAGATTTTCCCCTGCAGATGGGGACCAGGGCCTGAGCCTGAGTTCTTGTGCACAGTAGCATGTCCGCTTAAGCAGGTGCGCCACCACCCAGACCCTGTGCACATTTCCTCATTTATAAGGAATTTGGTGTGTGAGTACCGTGTGGGTTTTCTTTTTGTTTTGTTTGTTTGTTTGTTTTGTGTGTTTTTATTTTTTGTAACTCAGAAGTCTAAATTTGTTTGCCTTTGCGATAGCACCTGAGGTTATAAAATATATAAATAAATTGGTTCTTGAGGATTTCAGCTCAGTGGATAAGAGCCAGTAGTCATGATAAAATTTGAGAGTTTCTCTACTGTCATATTGATTTTGAGAGCTCTGCCAAGGTCATCTATCTCTTAGGGCACTATCATGTGAATGGAAAGAATGATGGGCTCTCCTGCTCTCAGGGCCACATCACTGTGCAGATGATGGGGCTTAAATCCAGTTTCTTGTCCTTTATAATGCAAAGGCCCACAAAGCTGCTCCCCCAGTTCTACTGGCAGATGCTGATTGTCTTCCTAGTGCTCACTGACAGACGAGAGAAAGCTGAGACGGCTGTGCTCCATCGCTCCCTTCAGCTAGTCTTTGAGACAGTGGGTCTCATTCCCTGCAAGGCAACGTGTCAGTAACTCCTACACACACACACACAGGTGCCCAAGGAGCATATTTCCACTTGCCCTCAGGAAGATTTTCACTTTTGCTGGGAAAGGAGTGCTTCAACTTGACTGACTAGGCAGCGGGCTCTCAAAAGTGCTTGAATGCAAAACACTGTATGTGTGGGTGCCTGCCATGGATTTGCACAGGATTATTGTGAAATCACTTTTAAATGTTCACTGTGCAACTTAGACATGTGCTAAAAACATTTATAGTGAGGGTGCTGGGCAGTAGTGCAGCAGGTTAAGCGCAAAAGGCACAAAGCACAAGGACCAGCGTAAGGATACAGGTTTGAGTCCCCAGCTCCCCACCTAAAGGGGGGTCACTTTGCAAGTGGTGAAGCAGGTGTCTATCTTTCTCACCCCCTCTCTGCCTTCCCCATACAAAGCCAAACATACAAAGCCAAACAAATTGTTGAGCAATAATGGACCCAAAGCTTGGAATAGTGGAGAGGAAGTGTTAGGGGATACTCACTGCAAACTCTAGTGTACTTCTGCTTTCAGGTATATATTTTGCAGTAGTTTATGGATATGTGTGAACATATGCTCTCTCTCACAGAAACTGGCGTATATCTAGGTTTTGGGACTTTGTTGGAAAGTGAACCACCTGAGATGGAATTAAAGTATACTATGAAAGGAAAGGTCTCTCCCGAGTAATGAAGCTGAAGGGTTGTCATTCCACGCGTGAAGTCTCTGGACACAGTCTGAAGTGAAGCATCACTGTGTTGATTAGGTAGTGATTGGCAGATGCAATATTATTTTATACGGATTGGGAGAGGCATACGGGAAAGTGGGCCCTATCCAAGGGTTCCAGAACTGGGGGAAGTAGAGGCTCTATAGTGGAGATGTGAGGTTCCTGCTGTCTTAGGGTTCAAAAAGACAATCGATAGTTAATGTTATCATCACATTATTTGGTAATTGGGTTAACTTTGAAAAGGCATTTTGTTACGGTTTGCTGTACAGTACCCAGTATCTTGTATATAGCTGTGCTATTGGATGCTTCTGATCTACTTGGTCTAGGCTTTTGAGAGAGTCCACCTATCAAATACACAGCCTATATATTAAAAAGATTCAGTCTGTGTTTTAAAAAACTTCGAGACATACAATTAATTTTCCCTCTCTCATATTAATTAACTAGTGATTCATATGACTACATTTTACTAGGAGTGTACATAAACACCATTCTCACCACCAAAAGACTGTGACCCATCCCTCCCACCCACTCCCACCCCCCACTAGCCCAGGAAGCTGTATGTCTACCCCTCACCACAGGGTTTTTACTTTGGTGCCCTACTTACAATTTGGTCAGGTCCTGCTTTTAGTTTCCCTTTCAGATCTTCTTCCTCAACTTCTGTTGATGAGTGGGATCATCCCATACTCGTCTTTATCTTTCTGACTTAGCTCACTTAACATAATTCCTTCTAGTTCTGTCCAAGATGGGTCAGAGAAGGTGGGTTCATTATTCTTGATAGCTGCATAGTATTCCATTGTGTATATATACCACATCTTTCTCAGCCACTTATGTGTTGTTGGTCACCTGGGTTGCTTCCAGGTTTTAGCTATTATGAATTGTGCTGCTATGAACATAGGAGTACACACCTCTTTTTGATTGGGTGTTATGGAGTCCTTGGGGTATAATCCCAGGAGAGGAATTACTGGATCATATGGAAGGTCCATGTCTAGCCTTCTGAGAGTTTTCGAGACTGCTCTCCACAGAGTCTGTACCAGTTTACATTTCCACCAGCAATGTAAAAGGGTTCCTCTGTCCCCACAACCTCTCTTGCATTTGTTGCTGCTGTCCTTTTTGATGTATGCCATTCTTACAGGAGTGAGGTGATATCTTAGTGTTGTCTTAATTTGCATTTCTCTGACAATCAGTGACCTAGAGCAGTTTTTCATATGTTTGTTAGCCTTTTAGATCTCCTCTGAGGTGAATGTTTTGTTCATATCCTCTGCTGTAATGTATTACACAAATACTCATGTAATTGCAGCTACACAGTGACAAGGCCATGACTTAGGATCAGTTCAAATGAACCTTCTCTTCTAGAGAGTCCACTAGTTCATTTATTAAAATATGAGTGTCTATTAACACTGTTTTGGCTTGTCACCAGTGTGTTGTGGATGACTATAGATTGGAAGAGGAGAATGTGTGCATTTGAAATGAATGACCATGAAACATTTTCAATTTATGGTGAGTTGTTGGAGTATTTCACTTGGGATCAGTCCAGATGATTTACGGGCATCTGTCAGTGACTATTTTTGTTCAGAGGATGGTAACATATCTAGTCAGGCTGTTGATGCCAAGGTCTCCTAGATTGTAAGGGAAAGAAGATGGTGAGGTTAGTCATTTCTGAAACTCCAGCAAGTCAATTCATGGTAATACCCCCATGCTCCACTTTTTTTCTTTATACTCAGAATCTCATACAGATACAAGTTCAGTTTCCAATAGCTTTTAATCCAGTTAGAGAGACACACAAAGAAAGAGAGGGAGAGGGAGAGGGAGAGGAAGAGAGAGAGAGAGAGAGAGAGAGAGAGAGAGAGAGAGATACTGACTTACCACAGAACCAGAGCTTTCCCTGGTGCCATACTGTTACCACGGGGGTGTTCAAGCTTGAACCCAGGCTGCAAGTATGGCAAGGTATGTGCCCAATCTGTTGAGCTAACTTTCTGTCTAACCCAGCTCCTGTTCTTTCACAACATGTGGAAAGATGTGTGTAATCCTCAAAAAATTAAAAATATATGTTGTATATGGCCCAGTTATCCTCCTTCAAAAAATGCATAAACAGTAATTCAAGAGCCACCTACATCTCCATGTTCATTTCAGCACTATTTACAATATGTGAGAACTGAAAACAACCTATTGCCTATAGAGAGGGGAGTGGATAATGAAAATGTAGTCTGCATACACAATATATATTCAGATCAAAGGAAAAGAAGGCCTGCTATTGGCAGTAGCCTGGATAGACTTTGTAGATATTATGTTTAGGTGGAGAAAGACAAATGCCTCATGATTTCACCCATTTGTGATAGAGAAAACAAATGGATGAGTTACACCTCTCCATAGTCTTCCCTTATTAGGGATAGATAAAGACAGGCTGGGGATATGGATCAACTAGCTAACATCCCTGGCCAGTAGAGATTCAATCATGGAAGCCAGAGCTCCTTCCTTCTGCACCTCAAAAAGAATTTGGGGTTCATACTTCCAGCGGTGGGGGGATGTTAAGGGAAGAAGACCAGAGAACTTTGAACCCCAATTCCATCAGGCCAGGAAATGTTTGTCACCAGGAATCTTTGTTTTTTCCCCATCACTGAAGGGGAAAAAAATCTGGAAATCACCAGAGGAAGTCAGGCAGTGTTTTGCTTATCTGAGAGGGAAGAAGAAAATGAAAATTTGGAAGTAGTAATGGGTGTAGGTGTGACTTAGAAATGGTAATAGAAATGTGTGTAAGTGTGACTTAGAAAGGAAGAGAAGACAGGGTCATATAAGTGAATATAAATGGAAAAAATATATAGAGATAGGTAGGTAGGTAGGTAGATAGATAGATAGATAGATAGATAGATAGATAGATAGATTGGATGATAGATAATAGTCAGTCCATCCCTGGGCAGATGACCTCATAAATGTATCCTGTAACCTCATCTCTCCTGAGCCCTAACCCACTAGGGAAAGATAGAAACAGGTTGGGAGCATGGATCAACATGTCAGTGTCCATGGCCAGCAGAGAAACAATTACAGAAGCCAGAGTCCATGGCCAGCAGAGAAACAATTACAGAAGCCAGACTGTCCACATTCTGCACCCCAAAAAAGAATTTTGGTCCATACTCCCAGATGGAGAAACAATAGGAAAGTTTCCAATAGAGGAGATGGGACACAGAACTCTATTGATGGAAGCTGTATGGAATTATTCTCCTATTACAATTATACCTTTTACAATCTAGTAAATCAATATTAATCACTAAAAAAAACCATAAAAATATATAGTCAATCCATATCTGTGACTTTGGGAGAACTATTATAATTTCCACTGGAGGGCTGTGGGGACCCAGAACTCTGGTGGTAGGTAGGAACAGTGTGGAATTTTACCTCTATTATCTTTTAATTTTGTAAATCACTATTAAATCATTGATAAGCATAAAAAATCAAGTAGATGAACTAAATAAAACAGCAATATACTTCTAGGCTCTGAAAAACAACTATATGGTAAAAGGAAAGTGTTGGTGAGTGATTGGAGAAGCACACCTTTGATTTTTTTGTGTGTGTGTTTGTGGAAGAGAATACTCCTTGCTGTATTATAATTGAAACAGGGAAATTGCAGAAGGGAGAGAGATAAGAACCTGCTGGCCACCTGTCCCAGAGCCTACTGCCTTGAGGAGCTCAGGCCCTGATGCTTTTCTGCCAGTTGTGTTATTCCACAGGGCAGGGCGGGGTGGATCTGAAACCCTGGTCATACTCCTTTGCTTTATCCTTCAAGAATGTGTCTGAAAGGAGAAGATCCTTTTCTCTTGAAAAAAGAAACCCATAAAGGCAAATCAGCATTAGTTTTGCTGCATTGGGACCATGGGGCAGCCAGGAGGCTCCCACCTAGTGGTATTGAGAAGAAGACGACCATCTCACACCGAGATTCGTTCCACACATCATTTAACCCTAATTTGAATGACCTCCAATGTACACCTAAGTGAACAGCACAACTGCAGTGCATGGAACTCCATGAAATTACCTTTGTCTTTTTGGTACTTTTTTTCTTCCCTCAGAAGTGTGTTATATTTCCCTCACTTTTTATTCCAGTTTCTACATTGTGTTTCTAGAAGAATGGATTCACTCTGAGTCCTGACTTTATTGTGCATTTCAGTTCAGGACACTGATGTATTTACATGAGTTGCAGAAAGAGTCCTGACTCCTATACACAACAATCCTGGTATCTTATTTTTACACTGATAGAATCAGAGAGGGTTGAAAGCAAAGCCACATGGCCCCTTACCTTCTAAAAGAATGAAGGCAGCAGAATCCATCTGCTTCTATAGATCCAGCATTCACTGAATGTGTGCAGTGCTCATGTCTCTACTAGAGATATAAATAGAAGGCAACCACAGCACATGAGAGAGTTGTCTGCAGGATGAAGTAGCTACTGTGAAAAGAGGAAGTGTTCTGGCTGCTTGAGAGCCAGGGTTTATGAAGGCTCTTTCAAGAGGAGGCTGGTGGGTGGAAGGGCTTCCAGAAGAAAGTGCCTGGGACATAGCTGTCCCAGGTGGGAGAGGAGCTGCAAGAAGTTTTTGAAACAGCTCAACAAACACTGGGGGGGGGGGGTGGAGGAGCACGGGTGTCATGCTGAAATGAGTATTTTTCTAATTTCTAAATCAACTTTCCAACTGATTCTCCACCAAATAAAACCTCTCCCAGGGAGAACACAGAGGAGCTTCCCTCCAGTCACCACTAGTAGCTTGGGCCTTTTAACATTTCAAAGCGAGGCCACTGTGCAATCAATTCCACCCTTTCTAAATCTACACTTACTTTAAAATTCTTCACATGCCACAGAGCTGGTGGTCAGGCCTTCAAGTGAGCTGACCTTCTCTGGAAGGTTTCTGAATGTCAGAACCTGGGCACCAACACTCCCAGGAAGCTCTTCTGCCTGAATAGCAGCAGTGCTTTGTCCCAAAGCCCATAACAACTCAGGGGCTCCCCAGCCTACAGGGAGCTCTCCAGGGGCAGACATGAGCAAGGTATAGAGGTACATTTTATATTCCTGCTTCCAGCAGCAGCCGTCAGTTGTGCCACATATCTTGTGCCGTCATTACCCGTCAATGGACATCAAATGTGCACCTGTAACCTCCAACAAAGCTGATGCTTCAAGTTTCCCATTAATTCCACTCTTTAAGAGATTGGGTCTAATGATCATTCTTTTCTTCAGAAATGACGTGTTCCCCAGGGAAGCCACTTTGAAAAGATGTCAGTTAATGTGTATTTATTTGAATGTCACCTGCATCATAAAGCAAACCCTCCACACTGGATAGAAGGTTTCTGGAATAAAAGGATACCTGCCCTGTGGAGGATACGTCCCTACAAGGCCTGAGTGAGGCGCGTGGTAGGCAGAAGGCTCAGGATCACATCTATCCCTGTGAGAGAGTTGGGCTCTCTTCCTGTTCCTATGGCTCACTCATTTCCAAAGGGCCTGGGCTCGGGGGTGACCCTTGTGTATCCTTCAGTAAAGGACCTCTCTTCCTATCTGGTCCTCAGCTGAGCGATATCTCAGCATCTCTCACATATGAGGCTCATAGGTGTTCAACCAGATGACCCTCAGGGCTCTTTCAAGTCCTGTATTCTGTGTCCCTGTGATTCCCAGATCAGGTCACAGGTGTTTGGGTTATGAGGGACCAGATGTTCAGACCCTCCTGTACTCCAGTGATCATTCAAGGGGAGTCGAGATCATGTTCATGTTTTCCACTCTCATATATTCTCCCATCCTTTGCATACCAGATAAGCACTATTGCTGTGCCTGCCCCCTCCATCTCTCTCTCTCTCTATCTTTTTCTGTGTCTGTCTCTCTATCTCTCCACCAGATACACACAGTGCAATATACCCAGGTGAGGCCTGTCTCAGGCTATAGGGTGGTGGTGACTTTTCATGTTAACTAGTTCAGTCTGTCCTTAGTACATTCATCTGCTACATCACTTCTCTCAGAGGATGTTGAAGTGCAGTAACTAGTTGTGATTAGATCTTTTCCCTAAGAAAGCCTGAGATGTGTCTGTTAAAACCTCCTCTGAGGGAGTCGGGTTGTAGCTCAGCGGGTTAAGCGCAGGTGGCGCAAAGCACAAGGACCGGCGTAAGGATCCTGGTTCGAACCCCGGCTCCCCACCTGCAGGGGAGTCGCTTCACAGGCAGTGAAGCAGGTCTGCAGGTGTCTATCTTTCTCTCCTCCTCTCTGTCTTCCCCTCCTCTCTTCCATTTCTCTCTGTCCTATCCAACAACGACAACAACAATAATAACTACAAAAAAAAAAACTACAAGGGCAACAAAAGGGAATAAATAAATAAAATAAATATTTAAAAAATCCTCCTCTGAGAGGAGCAGATAAGGAGTGCCTTCACCCAGAGGTGAGACCACCCTGTAGACAAAGAGAAGGGACCGACATCTAAATGTGGCACTTTGTCATGTTGACACATATTATGTTTCGTTCTGAGTATGTGTCAGTGCTATCTGGGTGCTGAGAACATGCACAGAATCCTGCTGTCAGAAACATGAGCCCATGGGGCTAGGAAGCATTAGACGTGAGCTTTATACAGTGTCTGAGATTGTGAGGGTAGCAACTAGAAAGATAAACAATTAATTCTGCTCACATTAGTCCAGCAAGTTTTCCTGAGGGGGGAGGGGCATTTTCAAGTGTGGGTAAAAGGGTGAACTGATAGGGAAGAAGGCAGTGTGTGGACACAAGGACAGAAGAGGGCCTTCAAATCTGAAGACATGTATAATGGGTAGTTTGGTGTCATTTGCGTAGCCCGTGGGGCTTTCAGATGAGAGAGCCCTCTGTGTCCTCTGTGTGTCAGAGGCTAAGGAAGCTCTGAGCCTTGCACTCATCCCACAGAGGCCATGACAGTGATACCTGGACCAAGCAAAGGGCACCTGTCCTATGAAAATAAAATCTGTATATTCAGGACTTCTGAAGTTAGCCTGTGATAAAGCAATGAAACAGCCATTGTCAGAAAGCAAGATACAGACATCCTGGTGACCATGGTTGACTAGGTTAATATTGGCAGGGGCTATGATGGGCTGGGGGCTGCTTCCATGGGGAGCTGGACTCGGGGCTTATGTGATGGGACATGAGGTCGTCACCGCTACATGGCTGCATGTGAGTGCTCTGACCCCCACATGCAGCCCTACCACCAGCAACAAAGAATTCCAGGACTGTAAAGTAATCATCATCCTTCAAATCAAAGTGCCATGGTTGGCATTAAAGCTGCAGAGTACACGGAATCTCAATGAATCTGCAGGAGTCTGGAAAAACCACGCAGCTTGGAGCTTGAGGACTTAGCTCGGTGTCTGAGTATTGCTACTTATTTTATGACTCTTGACATTTACTTAAATTTTCTGAGTTTCCATTTCACCTTTAAAATTGTTATCACAGTAATGGCAGCATCACAAGAAGGTGGGGTGATGTGCTTGGGAGATGCATGTAGAACACTTTATGCAGTAAGGAAGATTCTCTGTGACATCTTGGGAGCCAGGATGGAATTGAACGTGTGATGGAACCAGGCACCTCCACTTTACCTGCTTGGATGCTTCCTTTCTGAGCTCAGATTATTCATCTGCAGCATGAAGAGGGAAGGCCTTATATTTTATGATCTATGCAGTATGAACTGTACATGCAGCCTGCACTCCTGTGTGAACCATATACATATATGCACGGTGTGGTGCAGACTACTAGTGCATCACACACATTTGCTACACCTCGTACAGCACACAGTGCGCTGTGAGTACATTTACTGCACTGTGCAGTGTCCAGCACATGTAAAGCACATACTGTGATGTAATGCACATAAGTATATAAGACACAAGGCCCGGGGATAGTGCACTGGGTTAAGCGCACATGGCACGAAACACAAGGACAGGCCTAAGGATCCCAGTTTGAGCCCCTGGCTCCACATCTGCGTGGAGGTCACTTCACAGATGGTAAAGAAGGTCTGCAGGTTTCTATCTTTCTCTCCCCTTCTCTGTCTTCCCCTTCTCTCTCCATTTCTCTCTGTCCTATTCAACAACAACAATAGCAATGGCAACAATAACAACAATAAAGGCAACAAATGGGGAAAATGGCCTCCAGGAGCAGTGGATTCGTAGTGCAGGCACTGAGCCCCAGAAATAACCCTGGAGATATATATATGATGACACACAGGGCTTGACAGGCATCTCTAAGCAGGAGTTTGCAGGAATTGCATAGTAGTACCCAACCTTTATTTTTTCTTTTTGTCTCCAGGGTTATCTCTGGGGCTGGGTGCCTGCACTACAAATCCACTGCTCCTGGAGGCCATTTCCCCCTCTTTTTTGTTGTTGTTGTTATTTTTAACCTGCTGTGCTACTGTCCATCCCTCAGACCCAGCCAGTGTATATCAGAAATAGAGATGAGCAGGCATCTGATTTCAAACAGCCCCAACAAAGAAAGGTCCTACGTGTACGTGTGGCCCTGACCATACAGCTGTGTCTTAACTCCCTCCCAATTTGCAGACCCACAAAATATGTCCTATGTCTGTTCATCCCAGAATCTCCTATTTACAGCAGAAACTTGATCCTGGAACAAACAGCTGCACATACACCACTATACATCAACTGGAAAACCATCAGCATGAGTGTTCATTAGCAGTGAAAAACAACCTCTCAAAATCCAGTATTTCCAATGGGAAATGATCTCTTGTCTCCCATTCCCATTCCCCCTAATGGGAAAAAATAATAGCAGCTCCCCTAAAGTCAAAATATGTTCTATTTTCAATATTCAGAAACTTTAAAATCCAGTCTGCAAAAAGCAGAAGTTGTGAGCACGAGCATGCTTTCCTCTTGCATCTTTTCCTGATTACTATGCCCTGCTGCTATTTGTGAAATTCCAAGCATATGATATTTTGCACAATTTCTTTTTGAGGAGACAGGGCCTTCTACATGCATGATTTCACCAAACTGGGCTCCTTTTTCTTTCTTTTTTAAAAAATATTTATTTATTGGGAGTCCGTGGTAGCGCAGTGGGTTGGGCGCAGGTGGCGCAAAGCACAAGGAAAGGCTGAAGGATCCAGGTTCGAGCCCCCGGGTCCCCACCTGCAGGGGAATCGCTTTACAAGAGGTGAAACAGGTCTGCATATGTCTATCTTTCTCTCCTCCTCTTTGTCTTCCCCTCCTGTCTCCATTTCTCTCTGTCCTATCCAACAACAACGACATCAATCATAACTACAACAGTAAAACAATGAGGGCAACAAAAGGGAATAAATAATAAATAAAAATATTTTTAAAAATATATTTATTTATTTATTTTCCCTTTTGTTGCCCTTGTTTTATTGTTATAGTTATTACTGTTGTTACTGATGTCATCGTTGTTGGACAGGACAGAGAGGAGTGGAGAGAAGAGGGGAAGACAGGAGTAGAGAAAGACAGACACCTGCAGACCTGCTTCACCGTCTGTGAAGCGACTCCCCTGCAAGTGGAGAGCTGATGGCTCAAACTGGGATCCTTAACGCAGGTCGTTGCACTTGGAGCCACCTGCACTTAACCTGCTGTACCACCACCCAACCCCCTTTTTCTTTCAGATAGAGAAACACCACAGCACCAGGTCTTCCTCTAGTGCTGTAGCATCTCCCAGGCAGTGCCAGGACTCAAACCTGAACTGTGCACACATAACAAGGCACATACTTTACCTAGTGAATTATACCCCCAGATCCTTAAACCAGTTTTCAAGGTTCATTTTTTATTTATTATACTTGAGAGAGAGTTTCATATGAGATGGGGTGGAGAAACACCAGAGCACCACTTTGGCACATATGCTGCCAGGAGTCAAGCCAGGAATCTTAGGCATGCAGGTCTGGTGCTCTACCAGTTGAGACAACTGCAGTTCTACTTCACTACTCATGAAGCTTCCTTTCTGCAGGTGGGGACCGGGGGCTTTCTGCAGGTGGGGACCAGATCTTTGAGCAATGTAATGTGTGCACTTAGCCAGGTGGTTGGTAATTGAATGGGGAAAGGGGTGATTTCTGGACCTTCTTTGAAAGCAACATGTTGTATGATGTGGAATAGCATTTTAGTGTTTCTTGTTAGGTTTTATGATTTAATCGTTTTCTAGATATTTGAACTTGGAAGGTAAATGAGACTTCACAAGTGCAGGGTGGTGCCTCCTCATTTTCCTTCTGTTATGCTGTGTCTTCTCTTTTTTCTTGTTCAGCTCATGAGAGGAGCTCAACATGTTTACATGGAAAGTGCACTCATTCCTCTGTGAGCATAGCCCCCTTACACCCACAAAGCTGTACTGGACAGTGCCTTCCAGGCTACAGGTTTAGGGACAGGGGTTGAGAGCAGTTGCTTAGCATCATTTTTTTTGGAAATTTATAGAAGACTTTCATATTTCTCCAGGTTTCCTTCCTCTTTCTGTGTCTCTCTATCTGTATGTCTGTCTATATCTCTCCTCTTTTTGAACCACACTCCACATCATGGTGTTTTATTTTTATTGGCCTGTTGAAATGCCCATGTTTTAAATTGAGGGCATAGAACATGTCTAGGAAGTAATGAGAATGGCTTTATCTTGTATCTCAAAGAGATACTTCCAGATGTTGAGTTCAACTATGAGTCACCAACTCCAATTTGATCACTGTACTCTCCCAGCGTGCATACACACTCTCACTCTCATGCCTTCCCTCCCTTCCTTACTCCCTCTCTCCTTTCTTTCTTTCTCTCTCTCTCTGGAGCACTGAGCAGAGCAGCCACTGTGAAGACTTCTGTGGGCACAGGAGCTCCCCGCGCTGGAGCTTTGGGTCCCCAGCGGGCCTTCCGGCACAGGGCTGCGCGGTCCTGCGGGGAACTTTGCAGTGCCCGTGGCTGGGCTAGAGCGCACCAAGGTGGAGGCCGCATCCCCCACAGGACATGCGCCCTGGGCCCTCCACCATCCCCATGTTCCTGCTTGACCTGGGTCCCTGCACAACAGTTGTCTGTTTGGAGGGACTGGGGGGGTGGGGTGAAGGAGGGCGGGCCAGGGGCCTGGGCTGGGGCGCGCGGTGCGAAGCACCAGGGGCTGAGCGCCACCCTAGGCATGCAGGGGGCTGGCCCCTTGGGTGGAGCGCGCACCAGCCGCCCCCCAGTGCGCAGGTGCCTCCCTGGGCGCTGAGTGCGCAGGCGCCAACCTCTGGAACATACCAAAACCGGCTGGAGCAAGGTCCAAGCACTAGGCAGCAGCGGCGGCGGCAGCGCTGGACCAACAGGAACCCTGACTGACTGACCAACGGAGCCTCAAGTCTCGGAGGAAACGGGACTACGATGCCCGCCTAGGGGCCCGCTAGCCATGTGGCCCGGCACCTGCTGAGCCTGGAGCACTGGAGGATGTCAGCGCTGAGGAAGGTGCGACTGCGGGGCCGGGTCGGGTCTGGGCGCCATCAGGGGCAGGGGGGTGGAGGGTGGCGGGTGGCGGGGTAGGGTCCCCGCGGAGCGCGCGGGTGTGGGCGGGGGACCCTGCGCGAGACTGCGTGGGGGCGGGAGCGCGTAGGTCGCTGCTCACGAGCCAGAGCGAGGTCCCCCGGCACCTGTGCGTGGGACCCCGAGTTGGCTGTGTGGCCCCGCGCCCCGGCGGCACTGAGTGCCTGGAGCCAGCACTCGAGTCCTGCACCATGGCGGGTCCCTGGGTCCAGGGCTCTGAGGTGCATGGCAGGCGGCAAGTGGGGCGCCATGGATGTGCGACGGTCCCTCCTCGGCCCTGTGAGCCCAGTAGCCGGGAGACCCATGGAGGAGCTGACCAGCGAGAGGGCTACATGCTGACTGGGACTCGGGTTCTGGCGCAGGAGGGGCCAATACTCAATAGAAAAAGTCCTTTGGGGGGCCGGCAGTAGTGCTTCAGGTTAAGTACGAAGTGCAAGGACCTGTGAAAGTTATCCCAGTTCAAGCCCCAGCTCCCTACCTACAGGGGAGTTGCTTCACAGGTAGTGAACCAGGTCTCTCTCCATTTTTGTCTGTCCTATCTAACAACGATGACATCAATAACAACAATAATAAAAACCAACAAGGTCAACAAAAAGGAAAAATCAATATTAAAAAAAGAAAAAATTCACTCTGTCCTATCCTATAAAAAAAGTGCTTTGCAGAATTTAAATACATTGTATTCCAGGTACCTAGAACCTGACAAGTTTTGAAAGTAAAGGATTATAATGGGGCTTTTTTTAATTGTTAGAGGATCTGTTATTGCTCTTAACAGAGTATCTTTCATGAAATGCACATAGGGTGCAGAGATGCCTTGATGCTTTTGTTATTTAAAACAACATATTGAGATGACAACTAGGAGATAGCTCACTTAGTAGAGCACACACTTTGCCATGCTAAGTATTCATAGGAGCACCATGCAGAGGGGAAACTCCATGAGTGGTAAAGTAGTGCTGTGGTGTTTCTCCTCCCTCTCTCCCCCTCCCTCTTTCTGTCTCTCTCACTCTACCCCTTTCTATATTCCATCCTCTGTATGAAAAAAAAAAAGAGAGAGAGAAAATAGTCTGCTTGGAGTGGTTGATTGTTGCAGACACTGGTGGCAAAAAAGTAAGTATATAATATTGATTTAAGAAAACATGGAAGTCATAGTTTCTCAGTTGCCCAAGTTATTGAATAATAGGCACTTTGACTACAGATTTTAAAGGAGTGTTAATTAAATATATTTTATTGACACACAGAATAGATATGCCCTGGTCTTTAACTGTACACAATAAAAAATACTATGCCTTTGTGCCCTGGGCAGAAGGGAGTCCTGTGTCAGCACTGCCAGTACATTGGTTATGAAGAGTTGTGTTCAGGAAGTCAGTCATAAGGACAAGATGAGTCAGTGAGCAGCACATATACCTTACCATGAGTTTGAGTCTGGGCACCACATGGGAGTCCCATGGATAGCACTGGGGTAGCTCCCCTGATGAGGTAGAATGATGATGTGATACTCCTCTCCTGTCCCCCAGATAGTGAAGAAAGAAAAAGGGCCGAAGAGGTCTCTCAGTAGTGTTATCTACCACGCATGAAGCCATAAATTGATGTTGCATATGTACAAGGCTCAGAGCTCATTTCTGGCACTACATTAAAACAAATAAATAAGCAGGAAGTCAGCAAGCAGAGTGTTCTTGTGCAGTTAAATCACTTGTAAGTTGTAAATCAACTTGTAAGTTGCTCACTTGGATAATGCAGAGCTTTGCCACATGTGTGACCCAAGTTTGAGCCCGGGCCCCCATGGCATTGAAGAAAGCCTCAGTGATCCGGTCTCTCTCACTCTTACTACTTCTGCCCATTAAAAAGAAAAGTCATTCTTCATCCACCATAGTTTTACTTAATGCTGTTTTTATCAAACAGTCCTTTCCCAGAAGACTGACATTTTCTTTGTCTGGGCTCTGGAGTGTGTAAGATGGTGGGTGTGTGTGTGGTGTCAAGGGTCTCCTTTTGAAAGGCCAAGTCTCAGCTCTGTCCTGTTGTGTGCCTGACACAGATAGGTGCACTTACCCTGCCTTCTAGCCTGAACAGTAGTGACAAGGAATGGGCTGAGTTGTCCATAGCAGCTGGAGTTCAGTAACCACTGCTCTGCTTTTTCAGCCATTAATTTCTGCCCCTATGCTGTGGAGATGCTTCTCAGTCAGCAGCTCCTGGTCCTCACATTCAGTCCCTTAGAGTGACAGTCCTCTTGGGCTGATCTGTCATTTCTCAGAGAGAACATTATAGGGCTCACTCTTGAGAAAATTTACCTCTCCTGAATTATTCCCAGTCATTTTTCCATGATGGATGCCTCCAACTTTTATTCTTAAACTCTCTTTCCTGCTAGAAGAAGTTGTCCTGCACTCTTGCCCTTGTGATTGGCCCTCCATAGACATTTGCATGTAAATTTCCATGGACTAACATATTTGCCTTTCTGAGAGTCTTGCTATTTTCAAAATGTGTTCTGCTTTGTCTAATGAGAACCCTTCCTGTTTGAGAATTTTGGTATCCAGGGATAAGATAACATGACATTTATTTATTTATTTTTGAGCTGAGACAGAAACATGCCATTTGAGGAGAGGGAACCCTCGGGAGGAAGGCTGAAAGGGAGTGGGGCCTAGAATTGTTTCTGGGTGCCAACAGCTTAGGTGGTGACTGTCTGTACACAGAGCAACATGGCCACTTTACTGTGAATTCAGGCAAGAATCTGGTTGTCTGTCCATGGCAACCACAGTAAAGTATGAGTTTTTCTAAAAATAATAATAATAATTACATGAAAACTACTGAAGAGCAAGATTTTTAGTCTTCATCTGATATTCTCATCTGGTGTAGTCATAGAACAACAAAAAAGAAAACTTTTAATGAGTCATTGCTAAAAAGGAACATTTGCAACCAGCCTTTCCTTAAAATCATAGAAAATATGTTAACAGTAACTTTGTAAGTTTAGGTAGGCATTCCCTTTAAAATGATGTACTATACTCTGCACAAAAGAAAAAAAGTACTGAACTAATCCACCAGAACCTGTAAGTATATATGTTAAGCCAGCCAAGATGTCATTATCCCCTTGTCTGTCATGAAATGTTGTCCTGCTCTCCTGCATGAGAATGAATTGGAGCCCCCCTGGGTTGACAGTTCAAGTGGTATCACTGAGTTCTGATCCTAATACTCAAAAGGGGACAGAATCAATGCTGATTTGATAGGATTGCCACAAGGATGAAGTGAAACTGTGGCTGTACAGCATACAGCATTTAGAGAAGCTCCGGAGATGACTCAGCAGGTAGAACACAGAGCCTGTGTGTGTGAGAGTCCCAAGTTCAATCCCTGGTATGTACATGCTAGAGTTGTTACTGATTCTCTCTTTCTAATAAATAATTACATACATACACAGTGAACTTTTCCCCCTTTTTATTTGATAGGACAGAGAGAAATTGAGAGGAGGGTGAGGAGACAGCCAAAGAGAAAGAGGAAACACTTGCAGTACTGTGTCACTGCACATGAAGCTTTCCTCCTGCAGATGGGGGACTTGGGACTTCAACACCAGTGCCACTACAACATGTGTGCTCAACTGGGTGCACCACTGCCCCGTCTCCATATTTTAAAAAGAAAGCATTTAGCGCAGTGTTCACAGTCATGCTCAATGAAGCTGGTTCATTGGGACCCAGTTGCAGCCATCTTGCATAGGTTGTGACCAGGCCATCTTCATATTACCATCCACCCAGAAAATAATGATTTACAGGACAGTTCTTACATGGGTTACTTGTTCATCCTTCCATGATAGGTATCTACACACCATTCCCACCATCAATTTTGCTCCACCACTGTGCATTGGGTCCCTGATAGCCACTCAACTCCCTTCCTTGGGCTTTCTGCATTAGAGAACATTTAGTCTGGTTTTCACCCAGTGTTTTATCTTTCTTTCTTTAAAAAAAAATTTTATTTATTCCCTTTTGTTGCTCTTTTTTATTGTTGTAGTTACTACTGCTGTTGTTGTATAGCGCAGAGAGAAATGGAAAAAGGAGGGGAAGACAAAGAGGTGGGAGAGAAAGACAGACACCTGCAGACCTGCTTCACTGCCTGTGAAGCGACTCCCCTGCAGGTGGGGAGGTGAGGGCTCAAACAGGGATCCTTACACCAGTCTTTGCGCTTTGTGCCACGTGCACTTAACCCACTGTGCTACCGCCCGACTCCCTGTGTTTTATCTTTCTTAAGTTCCACTTATAAGTGAGGTCATATAGTGTTCATTCTTCTCCTTTTGATTGATCTCACTTAACATGATTTCTTCAAGTTCCATTCAAGATGGGGCAAAAGAGATTATTACCTCATTTTAAATAGCTGAATAGTATTCCATTATGAATATAGACCACAACTACCTTTCTCTTCTATTCCCTTCTCCATCCTCCTCCTCATCCTTCTCTTCTCACCTCACCTCACCTCACCTCACCTCACTTCACCTCACCTCCTCTCGCTCCCCCCCCTCTCAGAACAGGGGCTTAAATCCAGGTCTTTAAACATGGTAATATGTGTGTTTAATTGGATGCACCACTGCCTGCCCCTAGACGCTAACTTTCTTAACCACCTGTCTGATGTTGGGCATTTAGCATGGTCTGTTGTTGAGCTATTTTCCCAGAGAAATATGGCTGTGGTTCTGAATGTGAAACCATGTGGGTGAAGTCTTAAGCTTTTGCCTCTAAATCCAAGCTACTTTTCTGTGCCCCCCCCCAACACTTGGGAAGCAGGGTGAGTGTCCCAATGAGAACTTAGATGTGATATCAGTACCACTTTCTGATCCACAGGGTGGGCCAAGTAACACTCTGCACCTTCTATGGAATAGCATCTCACCATCAAAATCTCCCCATCCCCCCAGACACCCTGCCCCTGCCACCTTTCTTCTGGAGAGACAGCTCTTAAAAAACAGTGCCTGGGGAGTTGGGTGGTGGCGCAGTGGTTTAAGTGCACGTGGCACAAAGCACAAGGACAGGCATAAGGATCCCTGTTTGAGCCCCCAGCTCTCCACTTGCAGGGGAGTCACTTCACAGGTGTTGAAGCAGGTCTGCAGGTGTCTGTCTTTCTCTCCACCTCTCTGTCTTCCCCTCCTCTCTCCATTTCTCTCTATCCTATCCAACAACAATAACATCAGTAACCACAACAACGTTAAACCACAAGAGCAACAAAAGGGAAAATAAATAAATTTAAAAAACAAAACAAAACAAAAACACCAGTGCCTGGTCTTATTTAGCTAAGATCTGACCGAAGAGGTCATACTATTCTGTGGATGAGTGAGTGAGACTATGGGACACATTACAGATTCTCCAGTTCTGTCTGACCTTGTCTTGTGAACACTGCCACTTCCTGTGGGTCCAGTACTCTGCTCTTGGGTCCTGTTACCCCGTACCAGTTTCTGATTCACCTATACAAGGACAAGATTCCCTGATTTTTAACTTAATGAATTAATTTATTTAGCCTTTTCCGTGTTTTCTTCTCATTTGTTCTTTATGATCTCACTGAATAGCTACTTCTGCTGTGCCTGTGTCTCAGGTCTTAACTGCCAAAAGTCAATCTATCTGTGTGGCCCTGGATCTCTGCCTGTCACAGGGAACATTCTGTGGAAGATTTGTTCTCCAGGCTGCCCAGCTAGTGTATGGCACTATCTTTAGGGGTTGAGATTCAGTAAATGGGCAAGTTTGGCAGTCTCCTAGTTTCCACATAGTTTTTGAATGAATAAATAAATCCACAACCAACTAACACCATAGTCCACTACTAAAAAGTGTCCTACTGGCATGTTTTCACATTTCTTCTATAAATTGTGTGAGAGAGACAGATGGAGCTAGAGAACCTCATGAGCATGTTAGTGGGTATGAATATTTTTTATTTGCTTGTAATAGGATACCTTTGACTCTTTAAAAATAACTTCAATCTTTTGTAATATTTTGACAAGTTTTCCAACATTTGTTTTCTGGTTCTATTAAAAACGTAGTACTGAAATCTATACTTTAGGCAACTTAGATTTTTTTTTTTTTGCCTCCAGGCTTAATCTGGTGCGCGGTGCCTGTGCTGCAAATCCATTGATCCTGGAGGCTGTTTTTTTCCTTTTGTTGCCCTTATTGTTTACTGTTATTGCTGTCATTGTTGTTGTATAGGACAGAGAGAAATCACGAGAGAGAGGAGGAGAAGACAGAGAGGGAGAGAAGGATAGGGACCTGCAGACCTGCTTCACCGCTTGTGAAGTGATCTCGTGCAGGTGGGGAGCTGGAGGCTCAAACCTGGATCCTTATGCCTGTTCTTGCGCTTTGTACCATGTGTGCTTAACCTGCTATGTTATCTGCCCCCCAGCAATTTAGAATTTTTCACAAACTGTTGATGTTGTCTTTTCAGTCTTTCATCATGATAACTACATATTCCCAAGTCTATACTATGCTGTTTATGTCATCAACCATGATTAGGCCCAGATTTTAATTTTTTGTAAGGCAAGTTACATTGCTCTTTGAAGTCTGAATATTATTTCTTACTCTTCAATTTATCTATTTGTTTATATTTCCTTGTTTCTATAATGATATTGTACTAAGGGTCATAGCACACATTTAAAAAGCACTACTATTCCAGGGCCTGGTGGTGGCTCAACTGGCAGAATTGGTAGCACACGCTACCAAGCACAAGGACCCATGGGCTGTGAAGCAGTGTTGCAGACATCTCTCCTTCTCTGTGTCTCTCTATTCTTCTTTCTCTATATCTCTTACTCTCTAAAGAAATGTCTGCCTGTAATGGGGAAGTAGTGTAGGTACCATATTCCAGTGGCAGCACGAATCCCACCACCATTCTTTCTGCTTCCAGCAGTTTCATTTCTGGGAACATATCCTAAGAAAATTATCATGAATTTATAGGAAAATAGCTGAACAGATGTTCTCTTCAGCTTTGTTCATTGTAAGAAGTTGGAAAATAGCATTAACCATTGGATAAAGCCAGTGTGAAAAGTAAAAGAAAAGGGAAAGAAAACTATATGTATGCATTAAAAGAATGAAAGTTTAATACAAAATACTGTGCTCAGTGAAGAAAAGCAGGCCCTTGTACCCCAAATACCTGTCATCCTTTTCAATCCTGACACCAATCTAACTATGTCAACCCATCTGACTGAGTTTGTCCTTATCTAACCAGATTGGAAGACCATGTGGGAGAGTGTGTTACTGTGGTCCGAATTGCATATGCCACTTCATTCTGTTCTGTTACCTCCTCACATGCCACACTCATGGGTGGGGGATAAAAGACCCTTAGGGCCCAGGAAGAATAGTGTGTGTGTGTGTGTGTGTGTGTGTGTGTGTGTGTGTGTGTGTGTGTGATGGATGTGAATCTTTGACTGTTTCATGGAACTGGGAAACCTGCCATGTTCCTTTTCACAGAATAGAGACCTCCTGAGGTTCTCCAGAGGATTGTAACCTATATCTCACAAACCTAATATTGGTTTGAAAAGCCACTCAACACTTTAAAAACTGGGAGAAAGTCTAAGCTTGTCTGATAAAGAAGGGACTCCAAAAGCTAGATAAGGGCAGGAGACTGGCTCACACAATTATGGTCTCTTTAGCCAGTGTCAAGCCACTCTTATCACCTAGGGTCCTATCCAGAGGATCATAGGATTCCCCCACAGATGATGTGGGGCAAGACCTCTAGGAGGTCCCTCTAACACCACTGGTCACATCCATTGGGAATATTACCATAAACTCCATTCAGAGGACTGTGTTTAAAATGGGAGTTGCCTCAGATAAATAAGATCTAGAGACAGCTTCAGAAAATGATGGAAAATTTCCTTTCCTTTTATGTTCATTTCCACCTCCACGTTTCAGAGACTGTATTTAAAATTTTTATTTATAAAAAGGAAACCCTGACAAAAACCACAGGATATGATGGGTACAATTCCCCACAATTCCTGCCACCAGAATGCCATATCCCACCCCCTCCCCTGATAGCTTTCCTATACTTTCTCCCTCTGGGAGTATGGACGCAGGGTCACTATGGGGTACAGAAGGCGGAATGTTTGGCTTCTGTAATTGCTTCCCCACTGAACATGGCTGTTTGTAGGTCGATCCATACCTACCAGCCTGTCTCTCTTTCCCTAGTGGGGCGGGGTTCAGGGAAGCAGAGCTCAAAGACACATTGGTGTGGGGTTTTCTGCCCACGGAAGTCCAGTTGGCATCATGTTAGCATCTGGAACCTGTTGTCTAAAAAAAGAGTTAACATATAAAACAAACAAACAAACAAAAGTTGACTAATCATTATCCTAAATGCTGTAAAAGTTCATATGAAGAGTTGGGGGGTATCCATTTTAGAGTTAGTTATAGTTCTATTTTAGGTGTATTCCAAAGAGCCTATGACTATACTACTTTTTTATTTCCCTAGCCTAACATCTAATATGCAGGTGGATCTAAGTTATTGACTGTGGAGATGATATCATGGCTGGAGAAAGGACCAGAAAGCTGGATCAGCGAAGAGAGTAGCTGCCAAGTATGGGATAGGTGTATAAATATTGTTGACTGTAAACCACATCAATTTGATCTGATCTGGTGACCATATTAAGCTTTGGAGCCTATGTGACCTCTGCATCCCTATAGACCTGAGTTCACATTCTGTGGTCATGAGTAGGAATGGTCCAAGCTGCCCCAATTTCAGTATCCAACTTCCTCAGGTGGAAAATAGAGAAACATTCTCTACTCAGAGACTATTTGAAAAGATAGAGTCAGCTATTATTAATAATTTGAAACAAGGGCAACAAAAGGATAAATAAACAAAAAAGAATTTGAAGGCATCTTTTAAAAAATTAACAAGTAATATATATATAATTGGGGGCCTGGTGGTAGTGCAGTGGATTAAGTGCACATGATACAAGGCTCAAAGCCTGGCCTAAGGATCCTGATTGGAACCCCTAGCTCCTGACCTGCGGGGGGGGGGTCACTTCACAAGTGGTAAAGATGGACTGTAAGTGTCTCTCTCTCTTTCCCCATCTCTGTCTTCCTGTCCTCTCTCAGTTTCTCTCTGTCCTATCCAACAACAATAACAACATTGTTAATAACAACGATGATAAGCAACAAAAGGGAAAATAGCCTCCAGTAGCAGTGGATTATAGTGCAGGCACTGAGTTCCAGCAATAACCCCAGAGGTAAAAAAAATCAACATTTTTCATGTGAAATCATAGGAGACTAAAAAAAGATATGGCTTTTAAATCCCCAGAGCCCTGATGCCTCACTTGGGAAAGACAGAAACAGGATGGGGGTATGGACCCACCTGTCAATGCCCATGTCCAGTGGAGAAGCAATTACAGAATTCAGAACTCCTCCTTCGGCAACCCATAAAATCTTTGCTCCAGTGCTTGGGCAGTAGCACAGCGTGTTTTAAGTGCACGTGGTGCAAAGCTCCAGGATTGGAGTAAGGATCCCAGTTCGAGCCCACAGCTCCCAACTGTAGGGTGGCCACTTAACAAGTAGTGAGGCAGGTCTGCAGGTGTCTGTTTTTCTCTCCCCACCTCTGTCTTCCCATCCTCTTTGGATTTCTCTTTGTCCTATACAACAACAATAGCAATGGCTACAATAACCACAGCAGTAACAACTAGGACAAAATAATGGAAAATAATGACCTCCAGGAGCAGTGGATTGTAGTGCAGGCACCAAGCCACAGCTGTAACCCTGGAGGAAAAAAAAAAAAAGAGGAAATCTTTGGTCCATTCTCCCAGAGGGATAAAGATTAGGGAACCTTCCAGTGGAGGGGAAGGTATAGGGAACTCTGGTGACTGGAGTTGTATGGGATTGTGCTTCTCTTATCCCACAATCTTGTTAATCATTATTAAATCACTAATTTAAAAAAAAAGATAAAAAATCTATAAAAACACAGAAGCACACTATCTGCTAGCTACCTTCTTAGTAACCTTCTGAAGCTTTACATCCATTCTGTAGTATATTTAGAAAAGAGTTTAGCTAGCTTAACACAAATACTAAAGAAAACATGTTCTTTATATACTTGTTGCTGAAGGAACATTGCTTGGTTTTTTTCCCTATTTTTATTAGTGATTTAATAATGGGTTTAATTGTTGTTATTGTTGAATCATATGATTTATTTATTGTCATTTGTGGTCAGTCTCTTGTCAGTTTTGTGACATCCAGGTATCTTCTCCCAATTTCAACATTACCTTTGTGTGTGTATATGAAATTTTCTTTAATGTGAAGAAGCTGTTAAATTTGATGTAGTCCCAGTAATTTAAACTTGTTTTAGTTTTGCTTACCCATAGTGTGACGAGTCTCCAAATAGAGCCTGATGTTAAATTGTGGACGTGTTTCACCAATGTTTTCCTCTCTATAAATTTTAGTCTCAGTTCCAATAACCAGATCTTTGATCCATCTTGAGTTATTTGGCATATGGTGTTAAGGGCTGGTGCAGTTTCATTTTTCATTGACTACTCAGCATCAGCTATTGAAGAGGTCTTTTTCCCTCCCACCCCCCCACTGAAAAGGTTTTTTTCCCTTTATTATGTACACTCATATGGGTTTGTTTATGAAATTTCAATTTCCTTTTGTTGGTCTATAAATTGGTTTTGTTCCATTACAGTATGTAACATTAATTACTATTGCTTTGTAGCATCAATGGAAGTCAGGAATGTTATGTATGCATTGTTTGGTTTTTGCTAGACTGCTATGGTGTTGACTCCCCTCTGGACATCTTTAATAAAATATTTTCAATAAATGTGAAAACGCATACCTTGGGATTCATAGTGTGATTATTAATACATGATTGTTAGTTTCTATACTTAGCATATTTAATAAATATTAAAGTAGATTTTTAAATTAATTCATCTGTATATAATTAAATTATATGGCAAAAATGAACTATCTCCATCCATCTGACCGAGGGCCCATACATATTTGTACTTATACTTTATATTTACATTTATACTTATATTTATAATATACTTATATTTATATTTAGCACCAGAACCTGTGTAACCTCCAAGTCCCTATTGGTCTGAGCTCACAGCTCATGGTCACAGCTGGGAACATTGCAGGCATTTCAGGACACAGTGTTTTTTGAGTGGCAGGGCAGGATACCTTAGCCTCCCTTCGGAGACTGGGGCTATCCCAAAGTCACTGCTTTATGGTGAAGACAAGGTCATAGGAGGGCCCACAAAATGCCCTTCTTGATGGATTTTTTTCCAGGGGCTGGGCTCCAGCGCACTGCGGTGGAGGCCGCAGCCCCCAAGGGACATGTTCCCAGGGACCCTCCCTGGTCCCCATGTCCCAGCTTTCCCTGCTGGTCCCCTCACAGCACTTGTCTGTTTGGAGGGACTCGGGGGTGGGGTGAAGGAGGGCGGGCGGGCCAGGGGCCTGGGCTGGGGCGCGCGGTGCGAGGCAACAGGGGCTGAGCGTCCCCCTAGGCGTGCAGGGGGCTGGCCCCTCCTGTGGAGCGCGCACCAGCCGCCCCGCAGTGCGCAGGTGCCTCCCTGGGCGCTGAGTGCGCAGGCGCCAACTGCTGGCAGGACCGAAACCGGCCTAGAGCCCGGTCAGAGTGCTAGGCGGCAGTGGAGGAAGCAGCCCTGGACCCACTCGAACCCTGACTGACTGACCAACGGAGCCTCGAGTCTCAGAGGCAACGGGACTACGACGTCCGCCTAGGGGCCCGCTTGCGATGTGGCCCAGCACCTGCTGAGCCTGGAGCACTGGAGGATGTCCGCACTGAGGAAGGTGCGACTGCGGGGCCAGGTCGGGTCTGGGCGCGGGCGCCATAGGGGGAGGGGGTGGCGGGGTAGGGTCCCCGCGGAGCGCGCGGGTGTGGGCGGGGGACCCTGCACGAGACTGCGTGGGGGCGGGAGCGCGTAGGTTGCTGCTCCCGAGCCAGAGCAGGTCCTCCGGCACCTGTGCGTGGGACCCCGAGTTGGCAGTGTGGCCCCGCTCCCCGGCGGCACTGAGTGCCCAGAGCCAGCGCGCGTCCGGCACTATGGCGGGGCCCTGGGTCACGGGCTCTGGGGTGCACGGCGGGCGCCGAGTGGGGCGCCGCGGAGGTGCGAAGGTCCCTCCTCGGCCCTGTGAGCCCAGTAGCCAGGAGACCCATGGAGGGGCTGACCAGCGAGAGGGCTACATGCTGACTGGGACTCGGGTTCCAGCGCTGGAGGGGCAGTCGCCTTAGTGGTGGTGGTGGGGTAGGCGGCACATCGCACCTCCCCCCAACCTCCTTGGTCAGTTCCTTGTGGTGATGCTCTCTGGGACCCGCGGGAAAGGAGAGGTGTGGGGTCCCCGGTGCGGGGTGGCCTTGGCTGTGGTGACTGGGGTAGGGGGAAGGCGTGAACCGGCAGGGGGTGGCCGACTCCCAGCTCTCCATGAGCTCGCGAGCTTGCCAGGCTTTTTTAGGGTTGGTTGCTAATCCAGGCACTACCTTGTGCAGGATTTTGTAACCAAGCCTCCCCTGGCAGCTGCTGTCGCCGCTGGCACCCTTTGCTCTCTTGCTGGAGAAATAATGATGTGATGAGCACAGCCTTGTGTGCAAGGCCAGGGGGCGGCAGGTGCGCCCAGGTGGGCTGGCTGGGGTGTGTGTGTAGGGGGCCGCTGTCCACCACCTCGCCCCACCCACCCGCGCTGCGCCAGGGGTGTCGGGACAAATTAGACTTGGGGAGCCTAAAGGAGAGAAGAGTTGCAAGAGGTGGGGAGGGGTGGCGAGCTCGGGCGAGGTGGCAAGCAGAGGGGACCTGCCTGCACTGGCCCAGGAAACTCTGGGCTTGTTCTGGCTAGGGAACCCCACCAGCCTGTCGCTCTAGGTGAAGGTCTTGGGATTCGGAATCCATGATTTATCAGTGGTGGCAGTCTTGTATTGCCAGCAGAACCATCTTCAGTGTTGATAGATTCTGCCTGGGCTGAGTTAGGGAAATTGAAGCGCTGTCTCCTCTCCATCACCTTTGGCTGGAGTGCGCAGGGGGAGGCCACCTCACCTGCCACTGGACTGGCGGTGGGAGGGGTTACTGGCAGGGGGGGGGACTTATCTGTTCTCACCCAGTCATCAATTTGGGGGCGGGGAGGCGTGTGCCTCTGATTGACACTCAAGGACTTTAGTCTCCTAAGACTTGAAGACTCTTCTCAGCACAATCAGAGAGTGTCCCTGTGGCACATTCAGAGATTCCAAAGCCCAGTTATATATATCTTTTTAAAAAACTGAGCACCACAAATGAAAGACACAAATGGGCTGGCTGTATGGATCAACATGCCAACTCCCATGTTTAGAGGAGAAGCAGTTACGGAACGCAGAACTCTCAACTTCTGCACCGCAAAAGGAATTCTGGTCCATACTCCCAGTGGGAGGAGAAATGTTATGGGAAGGTGACTCGAAGATGACTATTTACAGAAGGAATAGGTCAACTCAAATCTTTAACCTTGGGAGAACCACTGCAGTTTCCAATGAAGGGGCAGAAAAGGAATGGAATTGTACTTCTGTTGTCTCATAATTTTGTAAATCAATATTAAGCCACTAATAAAAATCTTTAAAAACTTGAATCATCTGTATTCAGGCAGTGGCACTCCCAGTTGAGTGCACATATTGACATGTGCAAGGACCTAGGTTCAAGCCCTTGGCCTCCATCTGCAGGGAAGAAGCTTCATGAGCAGTGAAGCCAGGATGCAGGCATGTCTCTGTCTCTCTCCTTCTTTCTCCCCAACCCCTGTCAGTTTCTTTCTGTCCTGTCAAATATGAAGGAAACAAAAACCAAAAAAAGGGAAGGAAAAATGAATGGTCACTCAGGTCAGTGGATTCATTGTGGAAGCACCAAGCCCCAAATGATAACCCTGGTGGAAAAAGAAAATCTAAAAATGGTAGAATTTTGTATTCAATTATCATAATAATGTAGTAGCATAATTTTGTAAGTTTGGAAATAGATTAAAAATGCCATCTTAAGCAACAAAAGAAAATTAATATGTAAAGTGTAATGGATTCCTTGTGCAGGCACCAATCCCCAGCAATAACCCTGATGATGAAAGTAAACAATAACAACAACAACAACAAAACTGAAAAAAAATGATGTTGAGATAAAGAAGTTAAAAGAATCTTAAAATCTAAAGCAAACAGGTAAACAGTAACAAGTCAGCCCAGTAGAAGCCAGTGTAACAGTAGAAGCCAGTGTAACAGTAGAAGCCAGTGTGCAGACATCAGATAAAACAACAGTGCTGTTGGGGGATGGTCTAGACGTGAATTGCAGTAGATAATGAAAAATAAAATTGTTTCTAGAATGTGATTAGTAGTCTTTTTAGTTACATAGCCTTTCCTTTCATTGTACACATTTGAAATGTTAACGAATCTAATTTCTTTGATACTTGATTAAAACCAAGAGCAAAGTACAGTGATGATGAGGAGCAATAAATAACTTCAAAAAAGCCCCCAGGGTTGACTCACTCACTAGCTGGGCGGCCAGTCTCAGTGAAGATTCATGAGAACAGCATACCTCTGGACCTGTACGGAGACTTTCCATGAAGTCTTGGAAGAGTGTCTGTCACACTCATGCTTAATGTACCCAAGTGTGGATTAACTAGGGGACAGGTGACCCTTTCAGATCACATGTAGGAACAACTCCAAATTCAGTTAAACTCGGTCCTCTTGCTTGTCTCCAAAGATCCACGGAGCACCCCCTGGTCTCTTCCCTGGCTGGTGAGTTTTTTCACCCACCTGTTGCTGCTTCTGCTGTTCAGACCTCTTTTAATGTGGATGTCCATGTTCACTACAGGCTGTGTTGCAGAATAGACTCAGTGTCCTGTTTTTTTTTTTTATTTAACTTTCAGGTGATCTTCAAGGGTTTTATTCAACAGCTTCTTCTTTGGGACACCATCTTTGAAGTTTCTGAGTTTTCCTTGTGCTTTGATCTGATAAACTAGTCCTTGAAGACTGACTGCTCAGCCTCCTTACATGTTCCTGCTGTGCACTGTTTCCTCCTGGTGGAGGCCTTGGTGCTGTTGCCTGACCTCTTCAACAGTCCTTTTCTTCAGCTCAGCTCCCAGAACTTGCTGCACCTCCTGGTTTGAATGGGAAAGTCCGTCGTCCCCATCTATTTTCCAGGAAGTTTTGCTGCTCCAAGAGTTTTAGTTCCTCTTCCTCTCCTTTTGTTTGGGCGGGTGGGGAGGACCTCAGGCTTCTAGCATGTCTCGTCACTCTGGCTGACGTTGCCCATTCATATAGTGATAGACTGAAACACCACTGCTGGGGTCAGATGGTGGCACATGTTACACTGTGCAAGGACACAGGGTCAAGCCACCAGCCTCATCTGCAGGGGTGGGGGAGAAGCTTCACCAGTGGTGAAGCAGGGCTGCAGGTGTCTCTCTGTCTCTCTCCCTCTGTATCTCCCCCTTTCAATTTCTGGCTATATCTATCCAACATATAAAGATGAAAGAAAGGAAGAATGAGGGACCTGGGTAGTGGTGCAGCGGGTTAAGCGCAAAAGGGATGAAGCGCAAGGACTGGCATAAGGCTCCAGGTTCCAGCACCTGGCTCCTCACCTGCAGGGGGTTCGCTTGGTAGGTGGTGAATTAGGTCTACAGGTGTCTTTCTTTCTCTTCCATCTCTGTCTCCCCCTCTTCTCTGGATCTCTCTCTGACTTTACCAACATCGACAATAGGAATAATAATAGAGAGGGAAGAGAGAGGTAGAGGGAGTGAGGGAGAAAGGAAGCAAGGAATAAAGAAAGAGAAAGAAAGGAAGGAAGGAAGGAAGGAAGGAAGGAAGGAAGGAAGGAAGGAAGGAAGGAAGGAGGAAGGAAGGAAGGAAGAAAGACCACTCTCTGAAACTTGCTTTGGTGCTGTGGTACCTCACTATGGTACCACTAGAACCTGAATCTGGACCACGTGCGTGGCAAGGTTCTTGTCCTGCCTGATGGAATACATCTCCAGTCTCTTTCTTCACTTTTTCTTTCATTTTATCTGATTCTTGTGTTTTTAAATTTTATGATTAGATTGTAAAATTCCGGTGTATACTGCCATCTCACACCTACCACCAGAGTCCTGAATCCCAACCACTCCACTACCCAGAGATGCCCACTAGAGTTCTCACGAGTCTTACACTTTGCTTGATTCTGTTTTGTTTTTTCAAGTTCATGTGTTTCAGTTCTCTATATTCCACATGAGTGAAACCATCTGAGAGTTGTCTTTAATGCCTTTATTTATATCTAGAAACAAAATCATCTCCAGTTCTATCCATTTTGTCCTGAAAGACACAGTAGCATCTCTCTTTGATTGCAGAGTAGCATTCCACTGAATATATATCCCATAACTTCTTTAGCCAGTCTTCTGATGATGGTATTTAGGCTGCTTCCACTCTTTGACTATTGTGAATAATGCAGCTATGAACATAAGAGTGTCTATGTCCCTTCACATTTGAGTGTACTTTGGATAAATGCCTGTATGGAGTTATGGGATATATATTATATATATATTATATATATGGGAATATTACTGTGCATTCAGAAAAATGTGATTACGTACAAAACTTTTAGACAAGTTGTTCAATTTTCTTGAAATATGCCTCTGAGTCTTGATAGGAGTTGCATTGTAATTGTAGATTAGTTTTGGTAGAAAGACCATTTAATATTGTTTATTCTTCCAATCCAGGGACGAGGAATGTTCTTCAATTCTTGTGTGAAAAGAAATTCTCTATTTTTTTTAACAGTGCCCAATAGTTTTCCTTTATGTGTTTGTGTGGTTTATTTTTTTAACCTCCTTTGTGAGACCATCCTAAGGTATTTTATATTTTTGGTTTTGATTGTAAATGTACTTGAATCTTTTATTTTACTCTCTTCTAACTTTTTTTGTATACAGAAATGCCACAGACTTATGAGTATTGACTTTATATCCTGTTACTTTATGAAATTTATTAAATACTTCAGTAGTTTGTCCGTAGAGCCTTGAGGTTCTCCAGATATGTTATCAGTCAGTAGCAAATAGTGCTAGTTTAATTTTTCTTTCTAATTTGCATATATTTGATATCTCTTTCTTGTCTGCTTGCAGTTGTGAGGACCTCAGTGACTTTAGTGAATAACAGTGGAGGTAGTGGACATCCTTGTTTGGTTTTCCCCATTGAGAATGATGTTAACTGTGGGTTTGTCTTAATGGTGTTTACTAGGTTGTGATTTTTTCTTTTCCTTCTCTCTCTCTCTGTCTCTCCCTTTTTCTGGCATGATAGATTTTATTGATCCATTCCTGTTTTTCAGGGATGAATCCCATTTTACTTGGTGAATTATTTTCTTGATATGTTAGACTCGTTTTCTGTGTTTTTTTTTAAAAAAATTGCAATTTCTTTTTCATTATTATTTTAATGTATTTATTTAAAAAAATGGAAACACTTTTACAAACACTTGTATATTTATGGAATGGAGGAAATGATTCTCTAAGGAGTATAAAAAAGAACTGCACGAGCAAAGGCAAAAACACCGAGTAACACATCAAATTCATGCATTTCCTTTTAAGTTGCACATCACCTGTTCATACTTAGTTGAAGCTTTTCTCCCTTGGTCGAGATCAACTGCAGCTGCCATAAGTAAACATGTTTTCTGTGAGATCATAACTACTTGGTCAGAAGGACAAAACTGGGACATCTATGAGAAATGGCGAGAATACTAATAAATAGTAATAATACTTCCAGATGAACTCAAAGAATAAGAATGAATTAGATAATTCAGCTGAAAAAGCATCTATTCTATAGACTATAGCATTGATTATTGGTTTCAATTTTATGTTGTTTTCTCACTGATTTTAGCACCTCCCTAGAAATAAAAACACTTTATTTACCTGAAAAAATACAAATTGATTGAAAAACCTAAATGATTCCTTTTCTCCATCATGTCAGTGCTTTAAAACATAATGTCTTTGAGGGCTTTTAACTATTTGTCTCTCCTGTAGATTGTTGCTTCTTTTCTTCCTCACTTAATTCAAGTGCATGGTTTTTGTTAATTTTTGGTAATCTCTTTAACAATATGGGGTGTGTCATCTCCCTCTTGCCAGATCATCTCTTCCCTACATTCTGCACAAATCAGAGATTTAACTATCACCTTGTGACAGACGGTTCATGTAAAAATCCCTGCAAATATGTGCAGAGATATGATGAGTTAATGAGTTAATGAGATGTCTTTGAGCCCTACATTCCCGTGATCATTCTTGGTGCCTAATTTTAATGAATATAAACAGTCGTTTCTGTATTCTCATCTAACTCTTCAATTAAGTTTTCTAAAAAGAAATGCCACCCACTAGTAGATCTAAAATTAAATTTCGGATTGATTATAAAAGTTGGTAATTCAAGAGGTAGATTATGGGGGAAGATCCTGAAGATGATATCATGGCTGGAAAAAGGACCAGAAAGCTGAATCAGGGAAGAGAGTAGCTCCCAAAAGTGGGAAAGGTGTATAAATATTGATGACTGTAAGCCCCATAAATTTGATCTGATTTGATGTCCATATTCATCTTAGGAGCCTATATGACCTCTGCATCCCTATAGATCTGAGTTCACATTCTGTGGTCATGAGTACGAATGTTCCAAGCTGCCCCAATTTAGGATCCATCATCCTCAGGTGGAACATAGGGTATGTTGTCCAGCCTCCCTTAGGAGCATGAAATATTCTTTACTCAGAGACTATTTGAAAAGATAGAGTCAGCTGTTATGAAGAATTTGAAACAACAAGGGCAGCAAAAGGGAAAATAAATAAATAAAATTAAAAAATAATTTGAAAGCATCTTGTAAAAAATTAACAAGTATATTATAAAAGAAAAAAAGTCGAGGACCAGGTGGCAGTGCAGTGGTTTAAGCACACATGGTGCAAATCTCAAAGACTGGCCTAAGAGTCCCAGTTGGAGACCCTTGCTCCCCACCTGCAGGGGGGTCACTTCACAAGAGGTAAAGCAGGACTGTAGGTGTCTCTCTCTCTCTTTCCCCGTCTCTGTCTTCCTGTCCTCTTTCATATTCTCTCTGTCCTATCCAACAACAGTGACAACAGTGTTAATAACAACAATGATTAGCAACAAAAGGGAAAATAGCCTCCAGGAGCAGTGGATTATAGTGCAGGCACTGAGCCCCAGCAATAACCCCAGAGGTTTAAGAAAATCAACATTTTTCATGTGAAATCATAGGAGACTGAAAAAAAGATATAACTCTTACCTCCCCAAAGCCCTGCTGCCTCACTTGGGAAAGACAGAAACAGGTTGGGGGTATGGACTTACTTACCTCTCCATGACCATGTCCAGTGGAGAAGGAATTACAGAAGTCACAACTCTACTTTCTGCATCCCATAAAGTCTTTGGTCCAGGGGCTGGGTGTTAGGGCAGCGGGTTAAGCGCACATGGCACAAAGCTCCAGGATTGGAGTAAGGATCCCAGTTCGAGCCCCCTTTTCCGCAACTGCTGAGTTGGCACTTCATAAGTAGTGAAGCAGGTATGCAGGTATCTGTCTTTATCTCCCCACCTCTGTCTTCCCATCCTGTCTGGATTTCTCTCTGTCTTATCCAACAACAATCTCAATGGCAACAATAACCACAGCAGTAACAACAAAGACAAAAGAATGGAAAATAATGACCTCCAGAAGCAGTGTACTGTAGTGCAGGCACCAAGCCACAGCTGTAACCCTGGAGGAAAAAAAAAGGAATCTTTTGTCCATTCTCGCAGAGGGATAAAGATTAGGGAACCTTCCAGTGGAGGGGAGGGTATAGGGAACTCCGGTGACTGGAATTGTATGGGATTGTACTTCTCTTATCCCACAATCTTCTTAATCATTATTGAATCACTAATTTAAAGAAAGCAAGAGAAAAAAAATCTATAAAAACAAAGAAGCACACTATCTGCTAGGTGCCTTCTTAGTAACTTTCTGAGGCTCTACATCCATTCTGTAGAATATTTAGAAAAGAGTTTATTTAGCCTAGCTAGCTTAACACAAATACTAAAGAAAACATGTTCTCTATACACTTGTGGAGGGAGGAACATTGATTTTTTTTCTATTTTTATTAGTGATTTAATAATGAGTCTGTTCTGTTGTTATCATTGAGTCATATGATTTGTTTATTATCATTTGTTATCCGTTTCTTGTCAGTTGTGTGACATCCAGGTATCTTCTGCCAAATTCTGGGTTACCTTTGTGTGTGAGTGTGTGTGTGTTTGTGTGTGTGTCTGTTTATTTTAGAAGAAGCTGTTAAATTCATAGAAGCTGATATATGTGATGTAATCCCAGTAATTTTTTTAAAAAATATTTTATTTATTTATTTTCTCTTTTATTGTCCTTGTTGTCTTTTGTTGTTGTTGTAGTTATTATTGTTATTGATGTTGTCGTTGTTAGATAGGACAGAGAGAAATGGAGAGAGGAGGGGAAGACAGAGAGGGACAGAGAAAGATAGACACCTGCAGACCTGCTTCACCGCGTGTGAAGCAACTCCCCTGCAGGTGGGGAGCCGGGGGCTCGAACCAGGATCCTTATGCCGACCTTGTGCTTTGTGCCACCTGCGCTTAACCCGCTGAGCTACAGCCCGACTCCCTTATATATTTGATGTAGTCCCAGTAATTTATCCTTGTTTTAGTTTTGCTTACTCATAGCAATGAGTCTCCAAATAGAGCCTGATGTTAAATTGTGGATGTTTTTCACCAATGTTTTCTCTATATTTTTTGTTCTCAGTTCCAATAACCAGATCTTTGACCCATTTTGAGTTAATTTGGCATATGGTGTTAATTGCTGGTGCAGTTTCATTTTTCTCCAATTGACTACCCAGCCTCAGCTATTGAACAGGACTTCTTTCCCCCCTACTGAAAAGGTTTTAGTCCTTTATTATGTATGCACATGTGGGTTTATTTTCCCTTTCTGCCCTTGCTTTTTATTGTTATAGTTATTATTGTTGTTGTTATTGATGTCATCATTGTTAGATAGGACAGAGAGAAATGGAGAGAGGAGGGGAAGACAGAGACGGAGAGAAAGATAGACACCTGCAGACCTGCTTCACCACCTGTGAAGTGACCCCCCTGCAGCCTCTCTCCATTTCTCTCTGTCCTATCCAATGACAACGATGATATCAACAACAGTAACTTCAACAATGAAAATAATAATAATAATCCCAGGCATTTCTCCTTCTTCTAGTGTTTGCCCTTCTTTCGTAGCCAGTCAACAGCGTCAGTTTGAGCCTGATGTAAAGTTTCGAGACCTCCTTTGAATCTGGAGAGGTGGCAGTCGTTGATTATGTGGGTCATAGTCTCTCTGTAGCTGCAGGGGCAGTTCAGGTCGTCTCTGGCTCCCCAGCGATGGAACATAGCGGCACACCAGCCATGGCCTGTTCGATAGCGATTAAGGGGGCCCAATCATAACGTGCTAGGTCAAAGCCGGGTTGACGCTTGCAGGGGTCTGTGATGAGGTGTTTGTTCTTTACCTCAGCTGACTGCCAACTCTCTTTCCAAGAGTCTGGAACAGAGAAGTTCACAGTAGGCGTAGGGGACCAGATTGGGTGACAAGACTTCAAGCGTTGGACTGGGTGGGCGAAGATATCCGCATATATTGGCAGGTCCGGTCGAGCGTAGACGTGGAAAATGAACGGATATCTGGCGGGGTGATGTTGCTAAGAACTGGCAGCCATGGAACCGGTGTGTAACGGATGGTTCCAGAAATGATCCTCATGGAGGAATATAATTTGGAATCGACCAGGTGGACATGGGGGCTACGGAACCATACTGGGGCACAGTATTCTGCAGTGGAATAGCATAATGCCAGAGATGATGATCGTAGTGTGGAAGCGCTCGCACCCCATGAGGAGCTGGCCAGTCTTGCAATGATGTTATTCCTCGCACCCACCTTTGCTGCAGTTTTTATGAGATGTTTGTGAAATGACAGAGTGCAATCGAGAGTAACGCCAAGATATACTGGCTGGGCTTCATGTCGGATTCTCGTATCGCCAAGCTGCACATTAAGCTCACGCGAGGCCGAGGCATGGTGTAGATGGAAAACAGATGATACAGTTTTTGCAGTGCTAGGGATTAGTCGCCATTTTTTACAGTAATCAGATATCAGAGACATGTCTTTCGTGAGTGTTTCCTCAAGGATGTCGAACTTGGATGCCTGGGTTGCACAGCAGATGTCATCGGCATAGATGAACTTCCTTGAAGAAGTTTCTGGGAGGTCATTGATGTAAATATTAAATAGCGCAGGAGCCAGAACAGAGCCCTGGGGGAGGCCACTTGAGACAAGTCTCCATCTGCTAGACTTGTCACCCAGATGCACCCGGAATCTTCTGTTTTGGAGAAGAAACGATATAGTGTTGGCCACCCATGGAGGCAGGCATCTTGAGATCTTGACTAGGAGACCACGGTGCCAGACCGTGTCATAGGCTGCTGTGAGATCAACAAAGACAGCACCCGTCCCAGGCATTAGTAAGCTCTAAAAGACATGAGCCTATGATTCAGAAATGTGAAATTGGGTATGTATGGAACAGGTTTCCAAAAATTCTGACATTGTAAGGAAAGAGATGCTTGCTAACAGGCATGTACAAGACAGACTGAGAACACAACCAAATTTACCCTGAAGTTCATAAAATTTAAGCAGAGACACACATGACCTCGGCTGATTCCAGAACTGCCCAGGTGAGGCCTCAGCAAGGGGCTAATGTGAGCCTTGAACAAAAAATAGAGGTCATATAAGTACAGAATTATAGGATAAATTTTATTATATCAATAAACAGAAAAATACAACAAATGACTATATACCAATATATGACACTATTAATGGGATAACGGGGCCTGTAAAGGGCCAGAGCAGTGTTGGTGACTGGCGCGTTGTGGGTGGTCCTGTCCCCAGAGCCCATCAGAAACTCAGTGTTAGGCTCAGGGGCAGTCTGGGTCAATACAGGTGGCCGTGTCGGAGCCCTGTGCCGATGAATGAACATGGAGCACTGCCTGGTGCTTTCCATGTCACGGAAGGCAGTGTTGTCCTCACTCCTCTGCTCCACAGCCACTGACAGACTCTTGTTCTTGTCTCTGTCAATAGAGCTGCCCAGGGTCCAGGTAGAGTCACCCCCAGCACAGAGACCTATGAACATAGCAGTGGGTTTAGCAATGGACAAAGGAGGAGCCTCAGGGAGCAGAGCAGAGGCAGTGAGAGGATGAAGGGCTTGGAGAACCAAGGGACGAGGAGAACGAGGGTCCACTTCCTCACTGAAACCATTGTAGAGGTACAGAAGGGGAGAGCAAACCTAGTCTTAAGTCTAGGAGACACGATCCCGGCATATTAGCAGGAAAATGTTTAATGAGGAGTTGAGGTATGTGACCGTATGTTTTACTGAACTTAATATTTGTAACTGGAATCCAGATAAATTCAATATGGAGTCTCAGCAGAGAGAACGCCTTGAGGAAGAATGCCACATCTCCTTACACTCACTCTACACCCAGAGAGTCCTCTGAGGCTGAGCACAGGCAGCAGCAGAGAAACAGAGTCCTGTGTCACCCTGTCAGGCCTGGTCCTGCTGTGCTGGGCATTATTTAAAGGAAGAGTTCATGTTGCCTCAGTGACCAAACAAGAGAGATGCTCTATCCATGGGGGCTGAGTGGGATGAATAAACAGACTAGCTTATTAAAATGATATGTCTTCAGAGTTTAGGCAAGATTTGTTTTATGAATACCTCAGGGTTGATGGGGTATGAATACAACCTTGAAAGTGTAAGTCAGTTCTTCTGGATTCGCATTATCATATTAAAATATTTTAATCCATTCTATTCTGATGCAAAAAATGCCAGCTAGGCCTTTTCTTACAAGGCACAAAGATTGGTGGGAGAGTTTTAGCATTATATTGGGGAAGGGGGAGGGACTGGCTAGAACGACCATTTTAAAGACACCTGATAACACATAGACTTTCAGTCTAGTTTCTTGCTCATCTGGGCCTGAAGACGACTTGGGAAATGAGTCTGCTCTGGGGGTGGAATTGATAGTTTCACTGTAACAGGAACACCAAGGCTTCTCCAATACAAGCTCAGAATAGAGTCCAGTCCATCCCTGCAACTCTGAGCTGCACTGCAGCTCCACCTCTACCAGAGTCAGTGGAGATGCATATGGTTTCTGGGGGCTTCTAGGTCCCTGCCAATCCTGCCCTCCCTCCCATGGGATTGGTTTTCAGTGTCATGAGCTTGTTTCAGGAAGGATGATCTGACCTGGCTCAAGGCATACACAGGCACCCAGGGGGTCCCCTCTCCCCTGCTGGTCTTCAGATGCAAGGCTGGGGGACTCCTGTGCTTCCTGTGGAAGCTCCTCAGTGGCTGGCATTTGGCCCACTTCATGCTCCTGCAGATATTTGCCACCTAGATGGAGAGAACCTCAGTCTAGGTCCAGGCTGATCATGAAGAGACTCACCTCACTGTAAGTGTGAAACACGGGCCTTTTCCTGGACATTCTGTGCAAAGAAGGCCATGTCTCTGTGTCTCTGTGTCTCTGAACCTGACAGGAGATCCTGCCCTCGCATGTGCCCAAGAAAAGAGTTGACAAAATAAAGAGGAAGATGCTCTTATACATTACTGTGCCTGGAATGCCATGAATTCCTCATGAGGAAGAGCGCTACAGAGCAAATCTGCCACAGAGAAAGAAGTAGAGAAGCAAGGACTGTCACTGGAGCCTGTTACAGAGCAGTGAGTTGGTTACTGTCTATTGAATGCACGGAGGCCTGTTGCCTGTGCTTTTCCCTGTCAGAAGGTATTGAAGCGAAGCCGGAAACAATTTACTTTGAGTCTTTGCAGTTAATATCTCACTCCAATCAGCCTCTTCTCAGATTACCGTGACACTCACCTGCAGGTGGCTCTGTGGTTTCTTCCAGACTGGAATTCGCATCCTGGAAGAGAAGGAAGGCAGGGTCACAACAAGCTTTTGGAGTGAACAGTGGAAGAACACATTTTCCAGCAGCTTTGTTTCCTCAGAGAGAGAGAGAGCCCTGTGTCCAGGATCAAAGCTACTTCACCCCTGGGGGTGACTGTGGTTTAGAGTCTACACTGTAGATTTAAGTGAATCCTTGGGTTTTCAGTGCATGTTCAGAAGTGTGTTGACAAGGATATATGGATTTCTTCTTGCTTGCTCTCTAGTCTCAGGATATACACACAGGTAATTCCTAGTTGATTAATTTGTAATTAAAAATATCAACTATCTAATCAAATGGTTTGAAAGAAAAAAATGCACATTTTCCCCTACTTGAGGAGAAGCATTGCCTGGTGTATGAAGAAGCAGGAAAGTGTCATCAGAGATGCTGAATGAAGGCCAACCCTGACATGATGCATAAGCTCAAATTATGTGAAAGAAGGAATAAAAAAAAAGGAAAGCAGGCTAGGAGGTGGTGCAGCTGGTTAGGCACACACTTTACCAAGTGCAAGAACCCAGGGCTGAACCCTCACTCCCTACCTGTAGTGGGGAGGATTCCTGAGAGGTGAAGCAGGTCTGCAGGTGTCTATCTCTCTTGAGGGGGGAGAGGTGGGTTATGGTGCAACAGGTTAAGTGTACATAGTACAAAGTGCAAGGATCTACAGAAGGATCCTGGTTCAAGCCTCTGCTCCTAATCTGCATGGGGGTCACTTCAGAAGTGGTGAAGCAGATATGCAGTTTCTCTTTCTCTTTCAAGTATCTTCCCCTCCTCTCTCAATTTCTCTCTTTCCTATAAAAAAAGAAAAATCAAATAAATAGCCATAGGAGCAGTTGATTTGTAGTGCAGCAAGAGTCCCAGAGAGAGAGGAGAAAAAGAAAGGAAAGGAGACTTCCGGATCAGAGCTATGAGCAGCAGCATATCACTTTCTCTCCTCTCCTCTCCTCTCCCAGATCAACTAGGAATACCAAAGGAGACCTCCCGGGACTGAACAAGACAGGACTAGAATGACCACAGGAACCCACTGAATCACCGGTGAGTACAAACACGTGTGGCTGGTGACAGAGAGGAGAGAGGAGTGAAAGGAGAGATGAAGTGACTGCTAACAGTCCAGCAGTTTATCAGTTGAGACACCACCTCCAGTCTGCTCCATGAACAAGGGGACAGCTGAAGGGAGGAGAGGACTCCCCAGAGACTCACCAAGTGCAACTCTGAGTCTCCATTGCTACTGCCCTCAGCATCTGGAGCAGCGACAGGGAGGGACACCAGGGGACAGAGATCTAACCAGGAAACTCAGAAGAAGACCTATACCTCCGTGGCATAGCTGAGGGGCTGTGAAAATCTCTTTGCATAACCACTGGATTACCTATGCCACACCCTGCTTTATCTCTTGGTCAGGAGTCAGTGATTAAGCTAAGAAGCCTACTGATATTTTAAAAGCCCTCAGGCTCCCATAGCCTACAGGGAAGGAAAAAAAGAGGCTTTTAAACCACTGAGCTCCAACTCAGGGATTGATTAAAAAACTATGGAAACAACTGGTAACTTCCACCACTGTGAACCCTTTAATTAACTTACTTAGACACAGGTCAATCCAGTCAATAGTGATCAGTAATTTGAAAAGTACTGATAAAGGGAACTCATAACATAATATATAAAATGGTTAAAACAACAAGAAGAAATACTGGAGAATCGAACCAGGACAGGAGTCCAGCTAAATGTCCTCCAGAGGGTGAAGCACAAAATAATGAGTTCAACATCCAAACATTAGCTAAGGAAATAATAACAGGAGTGAGTAAAGAATTTGAAAAAATTGTAATCAGAAATACAGGAACAACAAATGGGACTATGGAAGAAAATACTAATTATCTCATGGTTATTAGAGAGCTGAAAGCTGAAATTGCTGAGCTAAGAACGCAACTAGCTGAACAAGCTAAAACAGTATCAGAACAGGGCAACAAAATAGATGAACTCCAGAAAACAGTAGAGGGCAGAGAGAATAGAATCTATGAGGCTGAAGACAGAATTAGCAAGATTGAGGATAAATTAGAGACAACTAACAAAGAAGTAAGAGATCTCAAAAAGAGATAAATAGATGCTGAAACAACAACAGAGTCCTATGGCATGACTTCAAAAGAAACAATATATGCATTATTGGCGTACCAGAGGAAGAAAGAGCAGGAGAGGAAGAAAGCATTTTCCAGGCCATAATAGTTGAAAACTTCTCTAGTCTAGACAACATCAAAGACATAAAGATTCAAGAAGCCCAGAGGGTCCCAAACAGAATTAACCCAGACCTAAAGACACCAAGACATATCATACTTAGAATGGAAAGGAGTAAGGATAAAGAAAGGATCCTGAAGGCTGCAAGGGAAATACAAAGAGTCACCTACAAAGGAAAACCCATAAGATTAGCAGCAGACTTCTCCACACAAACACTACAGGCCAGAAGAGAATGGCAAGATACCTATCGAGTGCTCAATGAGAAAGGCTTTCAACCAAGAATACTATATCCTGCTAAAATGTCATTCAGACTCGATGGAGGCATCAAAACCTTCTCAGACAAGCAATAGTTGAAGGAATCAACTATCAACAAGCCTGCCCTGAAAGAAGTTCTGAAAGGTCTCCTATAAACAATCAGACCACCACAAATAGGACATATATCAAAACACTCTAAAACTCTACAAGAGTGGCCTTAAAATATCTTCAATATTTGATATCAATTAATGTCAATGGCCTGAATTCACCTATAAAAAGACACAGAGTAGGAAGATGGATCAGAAAACACAACCCAACAATATGCTGTCTACAGGAAGCCCACCGAACTCAACAAGACAAACACAGACTTAAATTGAAAGGATGGAAAACTATCATACAAGCCAATGGCCCAGAAAAAAAGTGCAGGAACAGCTATACTCATATCTGACACGATAGACTTTAAAATAGATAAGATTAAAAAAGATAGGAATGGACACTACTTAATGCTGAGAGGATCAATCAAGAGGACTGAACAATTATTAACATCTATGCACCCAATGAGAAGCCATCTAAATACATCAAACTTTTACTGAAAGAGCTACAGCAATATATTAACAGCAACAAAATCATAGTAGGGGACTTCAACACCCCATTCTCTCAACTTGACAGATCATCCAGGCAGAAAATCAATAAAGACATAAGGGAGCTAAATGAAGAGATAGATAAACTAGAACTATTGGACATTTGAAGAGTCATTCATCCCAAGAAACTGGAATACACATTTTACTCAAATCCACATGGGTCATTGTCAAGGATAGACCATACATTAGGCCACAAAGATAGCATCAGCCAATTCAAGAGCATTGAAATCATCCTAAGCATCTTCTCAGACCACAGTGGAATTAAACTAACACTTAACAAGAAACAAAAGATTAGTAACAGTGCCAAAATGTGGAAGCTCAACAGTACACTTCTTAACAACTTCTGGGTCAAAGAGGAAATCAAGGAAGAAATCAAAATGTTTCGAGAGTTCAATGAAAATGAAGACACAAGCTATCAAAATATTTGGGACACAGCTAAAGCAGTCCTAAGAGGGAAGTTCCTAGCTATACAAGCACACATTAGGAAACAAGAAAAAGCACAAATAAACAGCCTGATTGCACATCTTAAAGACCTATAAGAAGAAGAACAAAGGAACCCTAAAGCAACCAGAAGGACATAAATCACTAAAGTTAGGGCAGAAATAAATAACATTGAGAATAAGAAAACCATACAAAAGATCAACGAAAGTAAATGTTGGCTCTTCAAAAGAGTGAACAAAATCGACAAACCTTTAGCCAGACTCACAAAACAAAAAAGGGAGAAGACCCAAGTAAATTGGATAGTAAATGAAAGAGGAGATATCACAGCAGACACTGCAGAAATTCAACATGTCATGCGAGACTTCTATGAACAACTATATGCCACCAAGCTAGAGAACCTGGAAGAAATGGATGATTTCCTAGATACCTACCAACTTCCAAAACTAAGTAAAGAGGAAGTGGATAACACAAACAGGCCCATCACAGCTAATGAAATTGAAACAGTTATCAAAAATCTCCCCAAAAATACAAGTCCTGGACCAGATGGCTTTACAAATGAATTCTACAAAACCTTCAAAGAAGAACTAATACCTCTACTTTTAAAAGTCTTCCAGAAGATTGAAGACACTGGAATACTCCCTGCCAGCTTCTATGAAGTCCATATCTCTCTGATACCAAAAGCGACAGGGACACAACCAAAAAAGAAAACTACAGACCAATATCTCTGATGAACATAGATGCGAAAATATTCACCAAAATTCTACCCAACCGGATACAACAGTATATCAAAAAGATTGTTCATCATGACCAAGTGGGGTTTATCCCAGGCATGCAAGGTTTGTTTAATATATGTAAATCAAACAATGTGACCCACCACATCAACAAAAGCAAGACCAAAAAAACACATGGTCATATCAATAGATGCAGAGAAAGCCTTTGAAAAAATACAACATCTCTTTATGATAAAAACACTACAAAAATGGGAATAGATGGAAAATTACGAAGATAGTGGAGTCTATATATAGCAAACCTACAGCCAACATCATACTCAATGGTGTAAAACTGGAATCATTTCCACTCAGATCAGGAACTAGACAGGGATGCCCACTATCACCATTACTAGTCAACATAGTGTTGTAGTTCTTGCCATAGCAATCAGGCAATCAGGCAGGAGCAAGGAATTAAAGGGATAAAGATAGGAAGAGAAGAAGTCAAACTCTACTTATTTGCAGATGACATAGTAGTTAACATGGAAAAACCTAAGGAATCCAGCAAGAAGCTTTTGGAAATCATCAGGCAATAAAGTAAGGTGTCAGGCTACAAAATTAACATTCAAAAGTCAGTGGCATTCCTCTATGCAAACACTAAGTTAGAAGAAATTGAAATCCAGAAATCAATTCCTTTTCCTATAGCAACAAAAACAATAAAATATCTAGGAGTGAATCTACCCAAAGAAGTGAAAGACTTGTATACTGAAAATTATGAGTCACTACTCAAAGAAATTGAAAAAGACACAAAGAAGTGGAAAGGTATTCCATGTTCATGGGTTGGAAGAATTAACATCATCAAAATGAATATATTACCCAGAGCCATCTACAAATTTAATGCTATCCCTATCAAGATCCCAAGCACATTGTTAGGAGAATAGAAAAAAATGCTACAAATGTTTATCTGGAACCAGAAAAGACCTAGAATTGCTAAAACAATCTTGAGAAAAAAGAACAGAACCGGAGTGACCACACATCCAGATTTCAAACTGTATTACAGGGCCATTGTCATCCAAACTGCTTGGTACTGGAACATGAATAGACACACTGGACAGTGAAATAGAATTGAGAGCCCAGAAATGAGGCCCCACACCTATGGACATCTAATCTTTGACAAAGGTGCCCAGACTAGTAAATGGGGAAAGCAGAGTCTCTTCAACAAATGGTGTTGGAAACAATGGGTTGAAACATGCAGAAGAGTGAAACTGAATCATTGTATTTCACCAAATATAAAAGTAAATTCAAAGTGGATCAAGGACTTGGAGGATAGACCACAAACTATCAGATACTTAGAGGAAAATATTGGCAGAACTCTTTTCCGCATAAATTTTAAAGACATTTTCAATGAAACGAATCCAATTACAAAGAAGACTAAGGCAAGTATAAACCTATGGGACTACATCAAATTAAAAAGCTTCTTCACAGCAAAAGAAACCACTACCCAAACCAAGAGATGTCTCACAGAATGGGAGAAGATCTTTACATGCCATACATCAGATAAGAGTTTAATAACCAGCATATATAAAGAGCTTGCCAGACTCAACAACAAGTCAACAAATAACCCTATCCAAAAATGGGGGAGGACTTGGACAGAATATTCTCCACAGAAGAGATCCAAAAGGCCGAGAAACACATGGAAAAATACTCCAAGTCTCTGATTGTCAGAGAAATGCAAATCAAGACAACAATGAGGTATCACTTCACTCCTGTGAGAATGTCATACATCAGAAAAGGTAACAGTAGCAAATGCTGGAGAGGGTGTGGGGTCAAAGGAACCCTCTTACACTGCTGGTGGGAATGTCAATTGGTCCAACTTCTATGGAGAACAGTCTGGAGAACTCTCCGAAGTCTAGAAATGGACCTACCCTGCAATTCCTCTCCTGAGGATATATCCTAAGGAACCCAACACATCCATCAAAAAAGATCTGTGTACACATATGTTCTTGGCAGCACAATTTGTAATAGCCAAAACCTGGAAGCAACCCAGGTGTCCAACAACAGATGAGTGGCTGAGCAAGTTGTGCTATACTATATATACACAATGGAATACTACTCAGCTGTAAAAAATGGTGACTTCACAGTTTTCAGCCGATCTTGGATGGACCTTGAAAAATTCATGTTATGGGAAATAAGTCAGAAGCAGAAGGATGAATATGGGATGATCTCACTCTCAGGCAGAAGTTGAAAAACAAGATCAGAAATGAAAACACAAGTAGAACCCAAAATGTAATTGGCATATCGCACCAAAGTAAAATACTCTGGGGTGGGTGGGTGGGGAGAATACAGGTCCATGAAGTATCATAAATGACATAGTGGGCGTTGTATTGTTAAATGGGAAACTGGGGAATGTTATGCATGTACAAACTATTGTATTTACTGTGGAATGTAAAACATTCATTCCCCAATAAAGAAATAAATTACTAAAAAAAAAAAAAAAAAAAAGAAAGGAAAGGAAAGGAAAGGAAAAGAAAATTGAGGTCAGTATTTTCTCTTGACTTGAAAGGGCCATCCCTGAATTGGGTTTGATGTACTGCACTGAAGTAAAGGACTAGGGCGAGTGGTCTTTCAGGTCCTGGTGCATGATGGGGGAGGAGGAGCTGGGCTGGGGGTGAGAGTGTTTTGCATAAAACTGAGAATATACACATATGTGCCAACAACTGTTTACTGTTTACTGTAAACCAGTAATACCCCCTTGAATAAAAAGTAAACAAAAATCCTTTCCAGGGATAAATTATCTACAGAAAAGAATGCAAACCACTTTGTATATGCAAGAGTTAATTGGAAAAAGAAATCCATGCTAATAGAAAAGCTGCCTCGTGAAAATTATTTGGTGCAAGAGACATCAAGGATGGATATTAGGGGAAATCTGAAAAAAAGGTAACTTTTCAGATGCAGTGTTCTTTCCAAGTTTGTCATGTGACCACCAAGGATTGTTGCATATAGTCACAGCTTCCTTTTCTGTGTATACACAGACCTGTGTGTCTGTAGAAAAATACACTTTTCTGTCTGGTACATTCTGGGTTCTCCCCTCATATCTAGACCTCTTTCTGTCCAAGGCAGGAGCTTGGATTGTAAGTTCTAGTCTTAGAAATACTTACAGTGATGTCTTCCACCTGCTTTCGGGAGGTGTTCTGGATGCCCAGAATCTCATTCTGAATGTTGCTAATCAAGTCCACAGTGACCCAAAACAGAAGAAATCTGTTAGATTATTTTCAAGTCAACTTACATTTTGACTAGTCACTTCAGTCTTTTTCACTACATTTTCAAGACATTAACATACTCAGCAAGATCTAATGAAGATATATGCAAATGTATTTCTGGAAAATGAGAGCAATCTTAGAAAACATACCTATGTTGTCAGCTCTCTGAAATCAGGCCTACAGATCCTGACTTCACAGCTTTCCTGCCTGGAGTCCAGGCCAGAACCTCCCTGGGCTGTAGGGCTGGCAGGTGCATTTGCTTTGAGAACCACCCCACAGAGAAACCTGCCCTTAAGTCAGGGCAGGTAAATACATGGTCCAGGGTGATGTTAGCTCCCATCACAGCATGGAGAGAAGGGGGAGGAGAGGGAGGGGCTCTGACTGCCAGGACTCTGCATTCTGAGAACTTGAAGATTTGAAATACCATGGCCTGGGAGGTGTCACAAAGGAAAAAGGATGCAAGCATGAGATCCTAGTTCAATCCCTGGAAGCACGTGTACCAGAGTGATGTCTGTTTCTCTCTCTTCCCCTGTCTTTCTAATTAATAAAATAAAGTCTTTTAAAAAAAGATTTGTAATACCTGAACTAAGGACATACCTATGAAGCTCATTGTACCATTGCTCCATTTTCGTAACTGAACTGAAATCCAAGAGAAGGGGAGAAAAGAAGATAAAATGCACAAAATTCACACAAACATATTGTGAGTACTTCCCCCCACCAATAAAAAGTTAACAAAAAGTAAAATAAAGGTATCCCTTCCAGGGGTAAATTATCTACAGGAAACAAAAAAAATCTTCAACATGTAAACATCAACATCAGGTTGTTATTGGTGGGACTGTGTGAGTCAGGAGGCCTGTCCTGCTCACTGGGTGGTGAGAGGCCCAGCTCTCTGACAGATAGTTTGCTGAGTTGGCAAAGAAATCTTCTAGATGGAGAGGAAATTGGGTTGGGGGTCAGGTGGTGGTGCCAGTGGTTAACTGCACATGTTACCATGCACAAGGACCCAGGTTCAAGCCCCTGGTCCCCACCTGCAGATGGCTTAGAAGCTGCATGTGTTTGCTTGAATCAGAGCCATTGGGGGGCAGTTGAGAGCACACAGCTGTCCTTGTGGGGGTCAGAGCATGTGTGGCTAATAGACCCCCAGATGGAGAGCTGTGCTCCCCCCGAGATTCATGAGGAGACAGGGTCAGGCTGCAGTCTTACTGAAAACAGACCACGAAGATGCGGTCTCTCCAGCCCAAGACCAGTGATGTTCGGGCTTTCTTTCCTTTCCTCTTGTTGAATGTCACTGACATGTCCCGCAGGGTCAAAGTGTACTTGATTCTGCACTCTTCAACCTGGAGAGGGAACAGAGCACAGAGCAGTTAGCTGGCATCTCCAGCATTCTGAGAGCAGCTGGGTTTCTCCTGGGGAGATGGTGGGTGTGTTTCTGTGGCTCCTTCCCCTCTGAGCTGAGCCTTGAGAGCACAGCAGAGGGAGGGCTGGGGCCTGAGTGCTGTGTGCTGACTGGAGCCTGGCCCAGGATGTCCCTGAACACTCCTTACCAGTGGGAGGAAAGCAGCCATTTTCCTGAACATTGCAGAACAATTAGATACCCCCCATATTTATGAGCTCCCTAAGAGAACCTTTCACTCAGCATCTTTCCTGTTGCTTATTTGTTTGCCATAATGATCCATGATCATATTTCCCTTATTAATTGTATGGAAATTGCAATGAGATTATTAGTTAATTATTGTCATCCTGAAAGTACTTGAGGATACTAATGAAATAAATCATGCATTACAATGTTAGTTAAACATATTTTCCATGATTCCCAAACAAGTTGAATTTTCAATATCTATTTTTTTTAGTTGCCATTGGGGTTATTCTGTGGCTTAGTGGCTACATGATGAATCCACTGTTCTTGTGAGTCATTTTCCTGTTTTTTGTTTTGTTTTGTTTTTTTTAATAGGACTGCGAGAAATAGGATGGTAAGGTGACTGAGTGGAAGAGAGGAATGAAACCTCCAGCCTTGCTAACTGCTCATGAATCTTTCCCTCTGCAGATGGGGAGTGGGGATTGAACCTGTGTCTTAGGCCATGGATGCTCAACCAGGTGTGCCACCACCACGCAGCCACCCAGTCTCAGTTTCTAAGAGTTTTTCATGCCTTTAAAGCTTAAGTTATTTAAAATTTGCTTTCATAAATTTGTATTCATAATTTTACATATAAATATCTGTCAACATGTTATGTTATGTTTTTATGTTCTGGCAAAACATAAAAAGCTGCTTAAGTACTGTGCCCACCTAAAACCAGGCAGAGGCTCATGTACCATGAGAAGGACCATGGACAGGAGCAAAGGGAACTGCATGGTGGGAACTGTCACTGGGTGTCTCTCCTCACTGTTCCCTTCCCCATCTCCTTCTTTGTCTCTCAGGTACTTTAAAAGAAATTTGAGGGTGGTGTATAGACACTATAATGGTTATGAAAAGATACTCTCATGCCTGAGGCTCCAAAGTCCTAGGTTCAATCCCCTGCACCCCAAATGCCAGAGCTGAGCAGTGATCTGGTTAAAAAAAGAATTGAGGAGGACTTTGCTCAACAGTGTAGTCCACTCACTGAATTCATTGCCTCGTGTCACACAGGATAAATTCAGTTAATAAACCACTCATTCCCTCAGTCCATGGTCCCTGTCACCATGTGCAGTCTGTGATTGCAGACATTTTGCAGAAATTTCGTGTGAGTGTCTGTGAGTCATGGGAAGCAGGGATGGGCTATGGCTTGTCCTGTCTCCCTGGGGCCAAGCTGGAAGGGCAGACATGTGAAGGAAGAGCAGGCTGTGGGAGGGTCCTCCAGTCTGGGGGCCCCCTGGCCTCTGACTCTGCATCTCTCCTTCAGCCTCTCCACCCTGGCTGCCTTTCCCCAGAACTCGGAGCCCTGCCCAGTCTCCTTGCTTCCCCTCTGCTGCCTGCCCAGTGCTGGACAGAAACCTTGCAGAAAAGCCACCTCTTCTATCCTCAGGGCAGCAGAGAAGAGGCAGCTGTGGAGTCAGGAGCAGGGCGAGCAGGTACGCACTTTGTGTTGGAGATGAGCAGCACATTGGAATATAAGATCAGTTGCCTTTTCTGCCACCTCCGACCCTTCTGGAATTTGCCAAGGCCTGTGAACTGGATGTGGCCACGAGGCACCTCTGGGATGTTCTTCTCTTCCGGGCCACTCTCCTCCACAGCAGAACTGCAACACAGCAGACCCACAGGGCAGCCTGTCACTGGGGAGGCTGGACACAAGGACTCCTGATGATGCCAGCACTCACAAGCATTGCAGAGGAGTCTCAGTTCCCCAGAAGGACTCAGCACCCCGATTCAGGAGTCCTGAGCTACACAGAGCTCCTGTGAGAGTTGAGGTCACTCAGGGCCAGTGGAGATGGAGGGCAGCTTGAAGGACAGGACACAGGGGCTGTCACTTTAGTGTCAGGGGACAAGGAATCAGCAGAGTCTGGGGACTCTAAGAGGGAGTGAGGGTGACTGAGGGTATTGGGGTCCTGGTGCTTGGTGCTGGGAGTGGAGCTGAGTGGGGAGGAGAGTGTTCTGCAGACACCTCTCACTGAGTGATGAGAAATCTTACCATGTCAACAAACTGCACTGTAGTGAATTAGTCGCTCCACTAAATGATAAAAGGGGTGAGGGAACAGTTAGAGGACAAAGGAGAGATGACAAATGTTTCAAACAACCAACTCAGGTCCACAGTACAGTGTCTAGATGAACTGAAAATCATGTAGCCCCAAGTGTCACCCCCAGTTTTGCATATGCCAATGACTCCATATGCCAATGACTCTCTGGCTGTCTCCTTCCCCTCCCTCTTCTCCTTCCTCTTCCTCTTCCTTTCCCCATCTCCTTAACCCCTTCACTTTCTCTTACTTCTGCTTCTGACTCTCACTCTCAATAATAATAATAATAATAATAATAATAATAATAATAATAAAATGTAAACAGATATATGACCTTATAGAAGTCAAATTACAGATTACATGACATCCAAGAGTATGAAGGTGTCATTCCACTGTGGTCTCAGGTTAACATACACCCTTAGATAACAGGATTCTGGAAAACTGACTCTAATCTTAACTCAGTCATCACTTTGGGGTTGAGGGGGGCAGGAATCCCAAGATCAGCAGATAATAAATCCAACATCCAAATGTTTCTCAATTTAAGGAAGTTCTAAGCTATTCTTGGCTGTGCCCTGAGTAAGCCCACAGGACTCTGATCCTAGCAGGTCAAGTCTGCTCTCTGGCATCAGCAGGAGGGAATCTCATGAGCACAGGTAACTGTTCATGAGACCAGGGGTGAAGCTGAGGATTCTGTCAGTGGGCATCACACAGAGCACGTCCTGGGACTGCCCTCCTCCTGCTCTGCCGGTCACACAGGGCATGTGAACAGACTCTACCTGAAGCAGGACAGACAGTCCAGACACTCTGAAAGCCGCGAAGACTTTCTGGTAGATGCAGACATCCTCTATTCTTCACTCTTTGACGCTAAAGAGAGAGCTGGACACAGCACTACTTGCACTCTCAGCTCAGTCTCCAAGACTGAAGATTCCGCTGTAGCCAGGGCCACTGGGCTGTGATGTCATTAGTCAAAGGTCAGATCATTACTGCACAGCTGAAAGCATGATTCCCTGAAGCAATTTGTATCTTCAGCATTGAGTTTTTCATTAGTCCTTTGGAATTTTGTTCTGATAACTATAGATCCCCATGCATTGATTAGAAACAATAGAGATGCCACAAGCCTTGCCCCCATTTCACACAGTGGTGATATCATTATATAATCCTAAACAGAGTAAATATCATGGCAGGATATTCACATGGATGCTGTCAGAGACACACTATTTCCAGGAGCATCAGTGTGTGTGTGTGTGTGTGTGTGTGTGTGTGTGTGTGTGTGTGTGTGTGTGTGTGTGTGTGTGTGAAGGGAATGTCACTTGGAAAATCAAATGTCAAATGAGTTGTGGACATTCTTTGATGACCTTCAACTGTAGTGTAAAAAGTATACATCCATGTAACCATTAGAGGACTGGATGTAGCCTAGAATAGACCTCTTAGGTTTTTTAAAAATTTATCTATTTTCCCTTTTGTTGCCCTTGTTTTTTTGTTGTTGTTGATGTAGTAATTGTTGATATTGATGTACTTGTTGTTAGATAGGACAGAAAGAAATGGAGAGGAGGGGAAGACAGACACGAGGGGAGAAAGATAGACACCTGTAAACCTGCTTTGCCACCTGGCCTGTGAAGCGACCCCCCTGCAGGTGGGGAGCTGGGGCCTCGAGCCTGGATCCTTATGCTTCGGAACATGTGTGCTTAACCCGCTGCGCTACTGCCTGACTACCAGTTTTGTTTTTTAAAGAATTTCTTTATTCATGAGAATGATAGGAGGAAAGAGAGAAAGAACCAGCCATCACAGTTACAGGTACATGGGTTGCCTGGATTAAACTCGGGGCCTCATGGTTGAGAATCCAGTGCATTAACCACTGTGCCACTTCCTGGACCACAATCTCTTTGCTTTTTCTTTATGCTTTTTTCCCTTTTTATTATGTCTTTTATTTTCTTTTTTAGTAATTATTCTTATTTATAATTCACTGGATAGAGACAGAGACATGAGAGGGAAGGAAGAGATGGAGAAAGACAGAGGGACACCTGCATCACTGTTTCACTGCTCATAAAATTCTTCCCCTTCCAGCAGGGTGGGCGGGAGACCATTGGCTTGGACCCAGCAGCTTATAGCTAGTGCTCTCAACCAAGTAGCCTCCTCCACTACTTCTTGTCTTAAACAGCTCTGGTAAGATGCATTCCATCTGATCACAGACAATAAACATACAGATTAACATCAATGAGAGAATCACTAGTCAGATCAATCAGGGTGTTGAGCTCCAGACAGGTGTGTTTGTGTCTGTGTCTGCTTGTATGGGAGAGAGGTGGGGAGAAGCCTGTTCTCACTGTCCTGCTGCATCGTCTGAGTGCTGGACCAGGCTGAGGGGTTCCTCAGACTTCTATTTCTTTCTTAGCTTTCCTTAGTATCTTATAAACTCAAAGAAAATACGACATTCTTACTAATGATGCGATGTTTGAACAATGCTTTTGCTTACTCCATCCAGGAAAAACGAGACAGATGTTTGTCTTATGCCATAAAGAATGATTAGAATATTAAGGAGGAAATGGATCACATATCCTAGATTTCCTCATGCTGCTGTCACACAGGTCAGGCATAGTCAGGTGGCCTTGATTTCATTCAGTTCCCTGGACTGTCAGAGACTCAATGGAACTTCACCTCCAAAGGGTTCAAGCAGATTTGCTTTAGCTGCAGTTTTGGGATTCAGCCACCTGAGGGCACTCATCCCCTACACATGGCAGCAAAGTGAACAAAGGTCACTCAGTTTTCTTCAAGTACTTAGAAACTGGATTCTTCTAATAGACCAGTCACATATTTTAATTGTGAATGATCAAACTTATGACAGTGCATAATTCTGAATAAGAATCAGAAATTGAAAGTACATGTAGATTGATATTAAGAGTCAGCTAGAGGCATTCAGCAATTTTCTTTTTTTTTATTTAAGAAAAGATAAATTAACAAAACCATAGGGTAGGAGGGGTACAACTCCACAAAATGAACAAAAATCACTCAGTTTTCTTCAAGTACTTAGAAACTGGATTCTTCTAATAGACCAGTCACATATTTTAATTGTGAATGATCAAACTTATGACAGTGCATAATGTTGAATAAGAATCAGAAATTGAAAGTACATGTAAATTGATATTAACAGTCAGCTAGAGGCATTTAGCAATATTCTATTTCATTTTATTTTATTTGTTATTGGATAGAGACAGAGAGGAATTGAGAGAAGAGGAGGAGATAGAGAGCGAGAGAGACAGAGAGACACCTGCAGCTCTACTTCACCACTTGTGAAGCTTTCCCCCTGTAGGTGGGGACCGGGGGCTTGTACCCCAGTCCTTGAACACTGTAGTGTGTGTGTGCTTAACCAGGTGCACCACCACCCGGCCCCCCAGCAACATTTTGTAAGATGATTCTTTCCATGGTTTATGTTTTAGAAGAATTTAGAAACTATTCCATACTTTAGCAATGTATTTGAATCTAAATTTACACATCCTTTTTATGTCTCCAAAATTAACTAGCACAATAGTTTGACTTTCCTGAGGACATTTGGGATCAATTCTCTTCTTTGTGTCCAGGGTTATAACTGCTGGGGCTCAGTATAGGCAATAGGACTTCACTGCAGGCATCAGCTCTCTCCCCCTTTTTTTGGATAGGACAGAAAGAAATTAAGAAGGGAGGGGATATAGAGAATGAGAGAAAGACAGACACCTGCCGACCTGCTTTGCCACTTGTGAAGTGTCCTGTTGTAGGTGAGTAGTGGTGGTTCATACCTCAGTCCTTGTGTTGAGTTCTTGCACATAGTACTACATGCACTTAACTGGGTGTACCACTCCCCACCCCAAAATGAATCTATTAGATGGACAGCTTTTTATCCAATGTCCTAGGGAAACATTAATAAGTGATCTTTTACTTATTTATTTGTGATTAACAAAATCATTTGAATAATAACTGTGGCTCATACATTTTGGACAAAGAATAAAACAGACATTTCTTCATAAAATAGTTCTGTCTGCAAAGGAAATTCTTCAGATGAGAGAGAGGGAAAGGATCCAGCAGAAGGCAGCATTGTTTGGCCTTCAGTTTCAAGATTGAGCCCCAGGGGGTGGTCAGCTCCTAACAGCCAACTACAGAGAAACTCCACAGGGCCGCTGGGTGGTGGCTCACCCTGAGGAGAGCACATGTTTTCCTGCCCAAGGACTGGGGTACAAGCCCCTCAATTTCTCTCTGTTCTATCAACTGCAATAAATAAAGTTAAAATAAAAACTTTTAAGGAGAGATAAATACAGGGCATCTACTCAACATATGCTGCGCTAGGGTCCAGACCTGGGACCTCAGGATTGAATTTTATGTCTATGTGCTAAGTCATCTGCCCAAGCACAGCAAAAATCTGTGCATCTCTCTCCTCCTCCTCCTCCTCCTCCTCCTCCTTCTCCTGTTCTTTGTCTTCTCCTTCGTCTTTCTTCTTCTCTCTGTTTCTCATTCTCTCTCTCTCTTCTTCAGGGATTTAATAGAGCTTTACAAAATCACAAGGTTTCAGGGGTGTAATTTCAGCTCATACATGGTAACTGTATATCACCACAACTGCCATCAAAGTTCTGTGACAACCCCCAAAAAAGCACTTTTGTCATAAAGCCCAAGAGAGCATTTAGTTACTATAGTTTGTTTGTTCCTTTGCCTCCAGGGTTATCGCTGGGACTCATGCCAGCACTATGTATCCTCTGCTCCTGGCAGACATTTTTTCATTTTTTTGGATACGACAGAGAGGGAGAAAGACAGACATCAGCTGACCTGCTTCACCACTGTGAAGTGGTCCTCCTGCAGGTGGGGAGCCAGGGGTTACTATAGGTTTTAAAAGTTAATTCAGTCAAACATATCCCAGATATGAGTGAAATAATCTGGTAGTTGTCTTTCAGCTCTTTACTTAAGTGACTCAGCATAATTACCTCCAGAGCCGACCATCTTGTTCCCAGTGATACACTGTCATCTTTGTTGATAGCAGAGCAGTGTTCCATTGACTATATGCCCCCATAACCTCTATATGAGCTGGAGGCTCACTGTGGTCTGAATCTGCATTTGCAAATGTCCCTGTAATGGGCTGGGGAGTCAGCAGAATTGTTCTGCCAATGACTCAGAAGCCTGAGGCTCTGAGCTTCCTGGTCCTGTTTCAGCCCCAGAATCATCCAGAGCAGAGCATCCAGTGAGCAGCTGAGAAAAAAATCTAAGGCCCCTGTAACCTCTGAGGTCATGACCTCTGGTGTCTTCTGTCCCTTGACTTGGGCCAGTGCTGGTTCTCTCAGTCCCTCTCTCTCCTCCTCTCACTCTTCTTCTGTCTGTCTCTATAATAAATAATAATAATGATAAGATAATGAAAGGGAATCTGGCCACTGAGTGGAATAAATTCATCACGCTGGCACAGATCCAGACCCATAGAGAGAACCCCTGTGGTTAAAAATAAATAAATATTAAAAATGTTTTTAAATTTTATAAAATCAAACTTCACATGACAATTAAATAAAATGTTTTATATTGATGTGCTACCAATACAATGAAATAGTAGGATGAAGTCTGTGTAGGAAATTATTTCTTCCACCAACTAGGTTGTTGGGCCTATGGATCAAAGACCTTAAGGCTGTTTAATTTTTTTTTTCTCCTGTACTTTTTGGCATCACTGGGGCTTGACTGTCTATGCCAGTTTCTTCTACACAGAGACACAGAGAGGGGAAAACTCTCAGCACTGTCGTCTTCTACAGTGTGGTGAGGCCCAGGCCTGAGCCAAGGTGGTGTACAGGGCAAAGCGGGCAACTGTCTGGCTCGGCCATCTTGCTGGTCCTGAAGGGTCTTTACTAACTCTGTTCTAGCTTTTACCTCATTTTATAACATTTCAACATACTCACTGTTTAGTATAAGACAGTTTCCAGATTTAAAAATTTTTTATTAATTAATGAGAAAGATAGGAGGAGAAAGAGAAAGAACCAGATATCACTCTGGTACATGTGCTGCCAGGGACTGAACTCAGGACCTCATGCCTCACAGTCAAGTGCTTTATCCACTGCACCATCTCCAGGACCACCAGATTTTTAGCTTCTGAGATCAGACAAGATCGGCCGTGTTCTGGGTTTGATGGCCATAGACACCACCAGAATTTTAAAATGTATTCATTCACTTAAATTTCACCACTGAGTAAATCCTCCTACTTTATATCCACTCATTCAAAAATATACATTAAACATGTTTTCTGATGCAGAACAGTATATGGCAAGACCAGGACAAATGAAACAAAGTCATGACACTTTTGAAATGAGAAATTATTACTACTATTGTTATCTTTATTTATTGGATAGAGACAGCCAGAAATCTTGAAGGTAGGGGGTAATAGAGAGAGAGATGGAGAGACACCTTCAGCCCTGCTTCACCACTTGTAAAACCTTCCTCTTGCAGGTGAGGACCGGAGGCTCAAACCCTGGTCCATCAGAGCCATCACAGCCACCCATCCTGGGGTCCAGCCTCTCCCTGCGCCAAGTCCCTCATGACAGCAGGGCTGCACTGCAGGTCTGTGAACTGAACAAGGTGGCGCAGGATTATATGGGGTGCATGCTGGAGAGCAAAAACCGTCATCCCAGAAGCAGAGGCTGCAGGTTAAGGGGTGGGACTTGGACCCAATGCTCAGGGTCTGGTTGCCTTAGTTACTGTTATCTTTCCTGCAGAGCAGTGTCTGGGAAAGTTGAGCCTCCACATAAGAGACCCCACTGGGGGGGGGGACCTCTAGGAAGCAGGAGCTAGTGGGGTTACAGAAGTGCCATCTCAGTAAAGATTCAGCCGGCCTTCACCGCCTCCACCTGTCCTCCCTTGCTCACCCCGTGAAGGCCAGCCTGCACTACACACCTGCACTGCCTCAGACCTACAATTCCTGACCCTTTAGTACAGTTTCACTTTTTAATTTATTTTAATTTCCTTATTGGGGATTAATGTTTTACATTTGACAGTAAATACAATAATTTGTACATGCATAACATTTCTCAGTTTTCCACATATCAATACAACTCCACTAGGTCCTCTGTCATCCTTTGTGGACCTGTATAGAGGGTGATAATTTTTTTTTAATTTCTTCATTGGGGAATTAATGTTTTACATTGGATGGTAAATACAATAGTTCGTACATGCATAACATTTCCCAGTTTTCCATATAACAATACTTCCCCCACTAGGTCCTCTGTCATCCTTCTTGGATCTGTATTCTCCCCACCCACCCAGCCCAGAGTCCTTTACTTTGGTGAAATATGCGAATTCCAGTTCAGGTTCTACTTGTGTTTTCTTTTCTCATCTTGTTTTTCAACTTCTGTCTGAGAGTGAGATCATCCCATATTTATCCTTCTGTTTCTGACTTATTTCACTTACCATGAATTTTTCAAGATCCATCAAGATCGGCTGAAAACGGTAAAGTCACCATTTTTTATAGCTGAGTAATATTCCATTGTGTATATATACCACAACTTGCTCAGCCACTCATCTGTTGTTGGACACCTGGGTTGCTTCCAGATTTTGGCTGTTACAAATTGTGCTGCCAAGAACATGTGTACACAGATCTTTTTGGATGGGTGTGTTGGGTTCCTTAGGATATATCCCTAGGAGAGGAATTATAGGGTCCTAGGGTAGGTCCATTTCTAGCCTTCTGAGAGTTCTCCAGACTGCTCTCCACAGAGGTTGGGCCAATTTACATTCCCACCACAGTTTCACTTTTTTTTTTTTTTTTTTGCCTCCAGGGTTATCACTGGGGCTCAGTTCCACTGTTGTTGTTATTGATGTCTTTGTTGGATAGGACAGAGGGAAATGGAGAGAGGAGAGGAAGACAGAAGGGGAGAGAAAGACACATGCAGACCTGCTTCACTACCTGTGAAGCGACTCGCCTGCAGGCGGGGAGCCTGGGGCTCAAACCCAGATCCTTGAGCTTTGTGCCATGTGCGCTTATCCCGCTGCGCTACCACCCAGCCCCTATATTTTCAGTCTTTCTGTCCTGTGTCGCTGCCCACTTACAAGTGCACCACAGGCAGATTATAAACACAAACTAGAAGCAGTGCAGGGGCTAAAATCTGGACATTCTCCATCGGTGAGTGCGAGGCCGACCTCAGCCCCTGCTGCCAACTTCTGAGATCCTGATGGCTCCCAGCAGGTGCTGGACACCTGCATCTGGCTGAGGACAGACCCCAGGCATTCGCACATGCCCGGCCTGCAGCTGCTGCTCCGGCTTCTTCCCGGGAGACTCAGCCCCCAGCACGCGCCCACGGAGGACTCTGCCCCCCCCCCCCCTGCATGGTTCAAACCTGTCCTTCATCTGCAGCTCTCCCGAGATTCCCTGTTACCCCTCGGGACTGCACTTCTGCACTGACAGGAGGTGCAAGGACCGGAGTTCAGGGACCCACCAGCCCGAGTCCACCAGGAGGTGGTGGGCACAGCGAGGGCCCCATTCCCACCAGAGGATGAGGGAGGTGTGCTACGGGGTGGGGTCTGTGACATCAGCATGTGCCTCCTGGCTTCCGGCAGGTTCGAGGCTCCTGGGCTTCCTGAGGGCTGAGACTGCAGGGCACCTGTCAGGGAAGCAGGTTGTGCGCAGTGGCCCTGTGCCTGTGACCTTCAGGAAATGCCGCGGGTGGGCCCCACTTGGGAGCACCTGAGCACACAGGGAACCACAAGCAAGGACCCCTCCTGTGGGGAGGGGTTCAGCCTCAGTAAATACATAAATACACACGTGCCTTCAGAGAGCACCCTGGAGACTCTGAACTAAAATGTCAATGCCGTTACTATGCGGGAGGAAGTGTGCAGGGGCCTGGGTTCGAGCCTCTGCTCCCTACCAGCAGGGAGAAAGTTTCGTGAGTAATGAAGCAATGTTGCAGGTGTCTGACTCTCTCTACCTCACCTTCCCCTCTCTTTTTTTTTCTCCAGTTTCAGCCACTTTATCCCAAATTATACAAGGTCATCCCTTTTGACTGTTGCATTATACTCTCTTTTTTATCTAGGCATCTGTAAAAGGCATTTTGGTTGTTTCCAGGTCTTTGCAATTGTGACTAAAACCACTATGAACACGGGGGCTCACATATCCCTGAGTCAGTGCTTTTATATCTTTTGAGTATATGCCTAGGAGTGGAATTGCTGGGTCATGTGGCATTTCCATTTTTATTTGTTTAAGGAATCTCCATCCTGTTCTCCAGACTGGGTTTACCCCTTTGCATCCCACCGGCAGTGCAGTAAACTTCCCCTCTCCACATCCTCTCCAACAGTTAGTTATCTTCTCTTGTTTGACTGATGGAGTCCGTTCTCACAGGTATGTGGTGGAATCTCAAAATGGTTTTGATTTGCATGTCTCTGATGATGAGTGAACTGGAGCATTTCCCCTTGTGTCTGTGGTCCATGTGTATCTCTTCTTTAGAGAGTCACCTACTCGTGTATCCTGACCACTTTTTTATTGTGTTCATTTTGTTGAGGTTTCATCCTACCTTTTTCAATTTTTCTCTGTATAGATCCAAACTAAAATTAAAATGACCACTAGTAGGGCAACAACGGGAAAATAAATAAATATTTGATTGCTTTTTTTTAAGACCACTAGCAGCCATTGATTCATCATTCATGCTGGCAGCAAGTCCTGGTGGTAATCCTGGTGACAATAAAGAAATAAATCCCTTTAGAGAAAATCCTGGAGACTTTGCACTAAAATGTCATTATTCCTACTATGCAGGAAAATCTCACTTAATAAAATGCAGGGCGCTGGGTGGAGCTGGGCCCTTCTCCCTGTGGGGGTGATGGTGGACTGTAGCTCATGCCCCTGACCTGCCCCTTGGACCCGGAGCAGAGTACCCACTGCCCTTCGTGGGGGTCACACACCCAGCTCTTGCTCATCCTCACCTGGTGACAACCTTTCTCTCCATCCACAGCCCACAGTGACCACATGGGCAGGGCCCAGGACAGAAGTATATCCATAGTCAGGCCAGCGCAGTGCTGGGAGATGTGAGCCCAGAGAAGAGGCTTCAGACAGGCAGACAGGCTTCTCCTGCCCAGGAGAGCCCACCGCTTGAAATGCTGTCTCCTAAGTATCCTGCCTGTGACAGACCAGCAAGGTCAGTGAACCTGCCGGAAACCTCCAGGGACTGGTGTTTTCCCAGATGAGACCCCAGGAAGGCAGGGCCTTAGTCTGCTGGGGGAGGAAGCCGCTCGGCCATGTGGCAGATGGGCACTGAGGTGTTGTGGAAAGCAGAAAGCTTAGTCCTTGAGGACAAAAGCTGCTGGCAGCGGGTTCCTTTTTGGCGGCAGGAGCACTGAGCTGGATGGTTGAGGACTGAGGTGGATTTGGGCAGTTGGGCGAGAACTGTCTTTGAGAGTCGCAGGCAGCAGATGCAGAGGCAGCACAACGTGAAACTGGAGGGTGTGAGAAGAAACAACTGACATCCCCAGGGCAGTGTGAAGGGGTCTAGCTGAAAGGGGGTTTGGGTGGGGTTGTCCTTGTGCCTGGGGAGTGGCTTAGCAGGAGGAGCCCCAGGCTTGCCTGTGTGACATTGAACTTGGACATGCAAGGTCTTGGCTTGTGTGCCAGCACTGCTTCTGTGAGAGATGAGTGGTGCTTTGCTGGTGTCTTTCTCCTTAAGTAAGTGCTTAAAACTGAAAACCAGTGTTTTCAAATGGACTGTAATTCAGGGAGTGTGAGGCCATTGGAAGACGTGTAAGATAAGAACGATGTTGTAGCTGTGAGTATCAGTGTGATGTGTATTTTTCTTCTTTTTAAATCAATTTAATTATGAAGGACAAGTCCATAGGATAAGAAGGGTACAATTTCACACACAATTCCCACCACCAGATTTCTCCATCCTACCCCCTCTATTGAAAGCTTTCCTATTCTTTATTCCTCTGGAAGTATGGACCCAGGGCCATTAGGAGGTGCAGAAGGTGGGAGGTCTGGCTTCTGTAATTGTTTCCCTTCTAAACATGGGCATTGGCAGGTCTGTCCATACTCCGAGCCTGTCTATCTCTTTCCCTAGTAGGGCAGGGTTCTGGGGAGGTGGGGCTCCAGGACATATTGGTGGGTTGTCTGCCCAGGGAAGTTAGGTTGGCATCACGGTAGGTGTGGTTTTTTTTAATGAAATGATACATATAGTAGTGGCTGTGGATGGTGAGTTGTATCTTTACACCTCAGTGTGGATGGGTTTAGAGCTGTTATTAGGTCACAGAATGTTGAACCTAGAGCTTTTAAGCATCTAAACAGAGGCTGCGGTGTAAATGCCTGCCATATCAGGATTTATTTGAGAAATATTCAGAAGGTAAATTCAAAAGAGCAGAGAGTGTTGGGCTGGGTAGATGGTACTAGAATTAAAGCTCCAAACTTTCAGTCCTAAGACACATGAGGCCCCAGGTTTAATTTCCAATATCACGGCAAGACAGGGCTGATCAGTGTTCTGTACTGTTGTATGCTTTACATTGGTTTGTTCTAGCTCTCCCCCGCCAAGAAAATTGAATCAGTCCTGTTAGTTTCGCAGCCCGCTTGGCCCCGCCCCTAGGGACCCCAACAGGGTTCCAGAGTTCCAGAGTTCGTTCGAGAGTGCTTGGCGCCGCTGCGGGGGGAAAGAGACAGCAGAGTTCTGTTTGGTGATTAGTTTCGTTTAGTTTATGAATCGTTGTTCCTGAATAAAGAAATACAGCTTCCCTGCCCAGCCGTATGTCTCTGGTTGTCTCTGTTACCCGCCCGTGAAGCTAGCCTGGCCAGCTAGAGCCGCCGAATTTTAACAGCAGTGTACAAAGCAACAACAACAACAAACAAGCAAACAAAACTAAATTAAATAATATTCTGTAGAGGTAGCCACGAGGGGGCTTTAAACAAATTGAAATCAAATCTCGTAGAGCTAATGGTTCTCTGTAACTAGCAGTGCCGGCACCTGACACCTTCTTGCAACTCTTTGCCTGGGTGATGTGATGTTCTCTCTTCAGATACTGACCTGCAGGTGGAGCTGCACAGAGCATATAGAAGCAGACCAGCAGCGCCTCCTTTCAAAATACCCAGTGTGCTGTTGATGTATTTGCTTCTCCAAACTGGTCGGTAGGCCTCCATCCACGAAAGCTAAATGGTAAAATCATAGTTTTCTGAATTATTTTTTAGTCAAAGAGATAGAATGAAGAGCCTCAGCCTTGAAAGGCTTTTTGCAGAACCATTCTTCTGTCTCCCCAGCACTCTCCCTCTCTCTATCCACCTCCTCTCAGCTTCTCTCTGTCCTATAAAATACAAGGAAAAAAAAAAGAAAAAAAATGGCCTCAGGGATTGGTGGGTTCATAGTCCATGCAGCAAGCCCCAGTGATAATCCTGGCTGGAAAAAGTAAATTGCTTAAAAAAAAATTAAAAATAGAGGCCAGGCCAAGGAGCACTGGGTTAAGCACATGTATCACCATGCGTAAGAATCTGGTTCAAGCCCCCACTCCTCACCTGGAGGGAGGAAGCTTCATGAGCGATGAAGATGTCTTTCTCTCTCCCTTTCTATATACCCTTCTCTTTCAATTTCTCTCTGTCATGTCAAATAAGAAAAATGGTTGCCAGGAGCCATGGATTCGTAGTGTTGGCAGGGAGCCCCACTGATAATCATGGCAGCAAAAAAAATTTAAAGAATACACTAAAAATAAAATAAAACCATTTAGGCTCAATTTGTGACATATATTAGACAGCTTGTAGTTTTCACCCCATTTACAGTCACATATGGAACACTTGAGTTGTGTCATATTGTGACAATGTTGTGAACTCAGGTTTTCCATAATCAGAGAGTTGTTAGACTTCAGACTAAATGATTTGCTTGATGCTGCTTTGCCAAGTTTTATGGAGGATTTTGGACAAGTATGGCATGTGGAAGATGTTTACTTGACATTTCTGATACAATCTCCAGTTCTTCCCTAATGGAAAAACAAAAGAATACCAGGGCTGGGTGGTGTCACCCCTGGTTGACACCACCAGGATTGGTTGAAGGGGGCACTGCTAGGATTTCGCGGGGCGTAGTAAAACCTGGGGGCGGAGACTGCATCAGAATAACTCCTCAGCAACATCCAGTAAATAAATAGATACTAACTAAAAAATAAAAAAGACAATTCCTTCCAACAGTTTGCTTTATAGCATGTAGCAGCTCCCTATCAGTCATAGAGAAAAATAGAGGAGAATTAGAAATTCCTGTAAGCTCACTGATAACTTTTCTTGGGTCTTACTTAGAAACATTGCTCAGCTCTGCCTGATAGTTTAAACATGTAAGTAGAGTTTTCCTTCATCAGTCTTCAGTGCATATAATTTAACTCTGATCTAAATGGCATAGAGTAGAAATAAGAAGATGTGAAGTCTAATCATTTAGTAATCACAGTGGCATTTTTGGTGCAGAGGAATAAGGAGTGGTGTCAGGAAATACTAGCACCACACAAGCACTAAGGATTGCCAACTGACTACCCTGATACACAGGGTGCTCTCTCCTGGTCTTTTAGGCTCATATACTTCTTTTTATTTTATATTTTAAATAAATATTAATTTGTTCCCTTTTGTTGCCCTTTTTGTTTTATTGTTGTCCTTATTGATGCCGTTTGTTGTTGGATAGGACAGAGTGAAATGGAGACAGAAGCGGAAGACAGAGAGGGGGAGAGAAAGATAGACACCTGCAGACCTGCTTCACCTCTTTTGAAGCGACTCCAAGGATCCTTACACTGGTTCTTGTGCTTTGCGCCATGTGTGCTTAACCTGCTGTGCCACTGCCCAGTTCCCTTAGGCTCATATTCTAGGAGAACAGGTACATTGACTTGATCCACCTCAGGGATCCTGAAACACTCTAGTCAACTTTAAAAAGAGTCCAATTTTGTTTTGTGGGCTGGGTGTTGTGCAGTAGTAGAGTACAGGACTTGTGAGCATGAGATTCTAAATTAGATTCTAACACGATATGAATCAGATTAATGCACCGATCCTCTTTTCTTAAATAAATTAAAAATACAATTATTAATTAGAAATTGACTTTATCTGTTTGTAGGAATAATTATACCCATCAAAAGTGCTAAATTGTCATATTCCTCTGTTTTAAGCTCCCTTATTTATGACAGTACATGAAAAATCAGATATTTATTAAATTGCATGCCTAAGCTAGAAATTGACTTGTGAGAATTTCCCTATAAGCTTAATGGCATTGGGTTCAGTCTTCATGGATTAAAAAGGCAGTATGGTGAAACTAGGTATCTGCATCAGCATCTTAATGTGTTCTTACTCCTGGAAACAGCTAGAGAACTAGAAAGTTTGTGCTGCTTTCACCACCAAACATACTCAACCCTGCCCTTTGTGTGTGTTCAGGTTTAATGTATTTCACATGCATTAACCTCTTTACATATTAGTGCCACATTGTAGTATAGTAACAACCCCTTTCTTTTTTTAATATTTATTTTTATTATTCCCTTTTGTTGCCCTTTTTGTTTTATTGTTGTAGTTATTATTGATGTTGTTGTAGTTGGATGGGAAAGAGAGAAATGGAGAGAGAAGGAGAGAAAGGTAGACACTGCAGACCTGCTTCACCACTTGTGAAGCTATTCCTCTGCAGGGGGGAGCCGGGGGCTCGAGCCGGGATCCTTACACAGGTCCTTGCGCTTTGCGCCAAGTGCGCTTAACCTGCTGCGCTACTGGCCAACTCCCAACAACCCCTTTCTTTGTCTGAAAGTTATTTTATCTACAAAATCTTACTTCTTTGCTTAATAACTGTCTATCCATCTAGCTGGTTTTATAAAGTAACTTGAACATGTGGAGTGTTTTATTATGTCACTTCTTTATCAGTAATGCTACTACTAAGACAAAGTAAGTGTGGATCACTTGTTAAAAATATCCCCCTGGAAGTTAGGCAGTAGCACAGAGGGTTAAGCTCAGGTGGCGCAAGGCACAAATACCAGTGTAAGGATCCTGGTTCAAGCCCTGGGCTTCCCACCTGCAGGGGAGTAGCTTCACAGGCGGTGAAGCAGGTTTGCAGGTGTCTCTTTCTCTCTCCTCCTCTCTGTCTTCCCCTCCTATCTCCATTTCTATCCAGCAATGACTACAACAATAACTATTAAAAAAAACATCTAGGGCAACAAAGGAATAAATAAATAAGTAAATAAATAAATAAAATATCCCTCTGAGCTTTCCTATAGAGGTTGCTTAGAGACAGAACAGAAGCTTTTGCCAAAGGCTACTTCTAGGTAGGATCTTCCTGGGCGTAGGTCTACTCCTAGACACCTGGGCATTATAGTGGACTAAGCTGTTTGAATTACTGTGTCCAGGTGTGTCATGTTCTGAAAGGGAAGGACTGTCATCTCTCAGTGTGGATAAATCCTCTCAGTTTTCTTCTATTGTGATAGTAAGATTTTTTTTGGAAATATTGAGGTGAAAACATAATAAAACCAACCTATGACAAACCCACAGTTAGTATGGTGGAAGAGAAGTCACACACTCACCATTTGCAGATAGTATGATAGTATTCATAGAAAAACCTAAAGAATCCAGCAGTAAGCTCTTGGAAATTATCAAGTAATATAGTAAGATGTCAGGCTACAAAATTAACATATAAAAGTCAGTGGCATACCTCTATGGAAACACTAAATTAACAGAAGAAGAAATCAATCCCTTTTACTATAGCAGTAAGAACAATAAAATATGTAGGAATAAACCTAACAAAGGAAGTGAAAGATTTGTATACTTAAAATTATGAGTCACTATTCAAGGAAGTAGAAAAATAATAGGAAGAATTAGCATCATCAAAATGAATATGTTATCCAGGACCAAGTACAATTTATTTTTATTTTGAAAAGTTTTTTATAATCTTTATTACTGCATAGAGACAGAGAGAAATTGAGAGGGGAGGGGGATGTAGAGTGGGAGACAGAGACAGAGAGACACCCTCAGCCATGTTTTACCACCTGTGAAGCTTGCTCCCTGCAGGTGGGGGCCAGGAGCTTGAACCTGTGTCCTTGTGCACTGTAATGTGTGCTCTCAAACTGGCTGTGCCATCACCCTGCTGTTCATTTTTAATGCTTTGAGGAACTTCCATTTGCTTTATCTAGAGCCTGGACCAGTTTACATATCTCTGCATAAGGGAACCTTTTTTTTCATACCCTCACCAATAACTGCTGTTTCTAGTCTTTATGATGTTGGGGATTTGGTAGTGTGATTTTACTTATTTATTAAATTTATTTTAATAAATAAGTGGAGATATGAAGAGAAAGATATGAAGAGAGAAAGACTGCTCAGGTCTGGCTTATGAAGGTGATAAGGACATGAAACTTAGACCTTTAATCCTCAAAATATCAAATATCAGTCTTTTTTATAACCATTATGCCCTCTCCCCTATTCAAGATTTTTAAAAATAGTAATTAAATGAAAAAAGTGATCTATTTCTGATTTTATTTTACATGTGTTAAGGATCAGAATAATGAAGCTATAGAAATTTCCTTAGGTGATCTTAATTATTTTAAATGAACAATATCATTTGACCTAAAAAATAATTGAGATGTAGTTGTAGTCTTACTTTGTTTGATTTATAGTACCCTTCATTCTCATTATTTGCCCGAGATAGCTCAGATTCAAAATGAAGTATCTTATGCCTTATAAGTTACATACAGACATGCACAAAAACCCACAGTTACCTATAAGATGTATGTAAATTTTCTACCATAAGAAAAATCAAAATAATTGTGGAGTTTGGGGCTGTTGGGTTGGGTTATCTTCTGCCTTATAAGTTACATACACACATGCACAAAAATCCATAGATACCTATAAGATGTATGTGAAATTACCACTTTACAAAAAATCAAAATAATTGTGGAGTTTGGAGCTGATGGGTTGGGTTATGTTCTGCCTTATAAGTTACATACACACATGCACAAAAATCCATAGATAGCTATAAGATGTATGTGAATTTATAACCTTATGAAAAATCAAAATAATTGTGGAATTTGGGGCTGTTGGCTATTTGGCTGTTGGCCAAGACTAAAGTTGTTCAGTTTAGGAAATTTTTTCCCCCAGTGCTAAGAGAGGAGCTGCCGCTGGAGGGCACTTAGCACTTTTTTTTTATTGTTTGACAATTTAAAAAATATCAGAGTCTAGTTTCCTTGCCTTTCTTTTAAAGAGAAGACATTTTTTCCCCCTCCTCCAGACTTATTGCTGGGCTTGGTGCCTGCACCATGAATCCACCACTCCTGGTGGCCATTTTTTCCCACTTTTTTGTTGTCCTTGTTGTTGTAGCCTCATTGCGGTTATTATTATTACCATTGTTGATGTTGTTCATTGTTGGACAGGAAAGAGAGAAATGGAGAGAGGAGGGGAAGACAAAAAGGGGGAGAGAAAGATAGACATCTGCCTCACTGCCTGTGAAGCAACTCCCCTGCAGGTGGGGAGCCGGGGGCTTGAACTGGGATCTTTATGCTGGTCCTTGCACTTTGCGCCACCTGTGCTTAACCCACTGCACCACCACCCGACCCCCAGAGAGAAGACATTTTACCAACAGTACAGATACAGTTATCTTCTCATTCAACTGCATGAGTTTGACCTCAGGTTATTTACCACTTTTGTCTCTAGTCTTTGCAGTCCATAGGACTCAGCTCTTCTAAACACCCCCCCTGGGAGCCCCAGTGATTTCACCTACAGGTTATTTAGGAAACCGGAGTCTATGTATCTGCTGCTTTCTGACTTGAACTGACTTGTCTTCAGCACTCAGATAATTAATAAAGGAATGCTGCCTCAGGTGTTACTGTGAGTCTGGTTTTGAGAGGCTTCCTTGTGCCCGTATGAATGAGATACTCTTTCTAGAGAGCTTACACAACAAGATTTCTTTCACTGCCCATGATGACATCTTTGGATTGATCCCAAATCTTTCCTGTATCCTAAAATTTTCTATTTCTCCCACCTTGAATATATGGGGATATATATATATAGATAGATAGATATAGATATAGATATAGATATAGATATAGATATATCCAGGGTTACTGCTGGGGCTCGGTGCCTGCGCTATGAATCCACTGCTTCTGGAGACCATTCCCCACATTTTTGCTGCCTTTGTTGATGCCCTTGTTGTTGGTATTTTTATTGTTGCCATTGCTATTGTTGTTGCTGCTGCACAGGACAGAGAGAAATCAAGAAAGGAGGGGAAGATAGAGAGGGGGAGAGAAAGACAGATACCTGAAGACCTGCTTCCCTGACTGTGAAGCAACTCCCCTATAAGTGGGGAGCTGGGGGCTTGAACTGGGGTCCTTACGCAAGTCCTTATGTTTCATACCATGTGTGCTTAACCCACTGCAATGCTACAGCCTAGCTCTCTATTTTCTAGTTTTAAGGTCTTCCTTGCAAGGATATGGGTATGCTTACATGATGTTTTTACAATTAGTGCTCAATTTAAAAATATAAAATGTCTGAATTTAAAATGAATTTTCAATTTAAAACTCATCCCTGGAGATGAATAATAATTGTATTTATATACTATTTGCACTTGTGTTTCATTTGGCTCTTACTCTTTTTTTTTTTCCTCCAGTGTTGTTTCTGGGGCTCAGTGCCTGCACCATGAATCTACTGCTCCTGCGGGCATTTTTTCTATTTTATTAGGCAGGGCAGAGAGAAATTGAGAGAGGAGGGGGAGTTAGAGATAAGGAGAGAAAGATAGATACCTGCAGACCTGCTTTGCTGCTGTGAAGCAACCCCTCTGCAGGAGGGGAGCCAGTGGCTTGAACTGGGATCCTAGCGCAGGTCCTTGCACTTTGTGCTATGTGTGATTAACCTGGTGAACCACCACCTGGCCTGGCCTTTACTCTTTAACTAAAAGTAAAGTATGGTTTTTGTTAGGATTGCCACTGTCCAATCAGTAAGGTGGTCCTGACTTTAATCTTGTGATACAGCTATTATCACTATCATTCAAATTTACAGTTGAATTTGCAGCTAGAGATATGTTTTTACCTAATCAGACACTGAAGAAATGTGACCACTAGCTAATTACAGATTGTGTTCATGTAATTGGCAGAACTGCTCTTGCTGACACTGAAGTTGATTGCACTCACCTCTTAGACTTTCTGTATATTCTGACTTAGAAAGGTACATCAATACTCTGGTGACTGGTATGTGCCAAATATGTATTCATAGGCTTATTAATATTTTCTCAGTAGTGTAAAGCCACCTGTATTCTGAGGCTCATTGGATCAGTCAGTCAGATGTGTACCATACTGGTAGGACCTGAAGGTTCACAAATGAGTAGGAGCACAGCACAGCGTCTGTTTGACGACTTAGCTTCCTACCCACTGCAGGATGTCCTGTCCTGGAGTGAATGGTGCTCTGGCCTGTCCCTTATACAAAATTACAACTTAATACTGTTTGACTCACAGGTTGGTTAGTTTTTGAAATCAGTGATTCTATTCAGTGTCAGTGAGGCTGGGGAAGTTACATTCTTACCAGCATTGCTGAGTTGGTTGCAAATTGATGCACACTTTCAGGAGAAAATGTTCTCAAATTATTGTTAAACTGAAAAAAATCACATGGGCTTGGGAGCCGGACAGTGGCACCCCTGATTGAGCACAGACATGACATGTGCAAGGACCCCTGGCCAGGACTCCAATCTCCACCTGTAGGAAAAAGCTTTACAGTGGTAAAGCAGGGCAGGAGATCTATCTATCTCTATCTATCTATCTATCTATCTATCTATCTCTAACTCTATATCTATCTCTGTTCTCTCTCAATATCTCTTTCCATATTGATTTTTCTGGCCCTATTAAACAAAGAAGTAACTTATTAATAAAGAGTTGTATTGGGAGATGCATACGGGAAAGTGGGCCCTATCCAAGGGTTCCAGGACTGGGGGAAGTAGGGGCTCTATAGTGAAGATGTGAGGTTCCTGCTGTCTTAGGGTTCAAAAAGACAATCGATAGTTAATATTATCATCACATTATTTGTTAATTGGGTTAACTTTGAAAAGTCCCTTTGTTATGGTTTCCTGGACAGTACCCAGTATCTTGTATATAGCTGTGCTATTGGAAGCTTCTAATCTACTTGGTCTAGGCTTTTGAGAGAGTCCGCATATCAAATACATAGCCTATATATTAAAAAGATTCAGTTTGTCTTTTGAGAAACTTTGAGACATACAATTGATTTCCCCCTCTCATATTAATTAACTACTGATTTATATGTCTACATTTTGCTAGGAGTGTACATAAACACCATTCCCACCACCAAAGGACTGTGACCCATCCCTCCCGCCCACTTCCACCCCCCACTGGCCCAGGAAGCTACATGCCTACCCCTCACCACTGGGTTTTTACTTTGGTGCCCTACTTACAATTTGATCAGGTCCTGCTTTTAGTTTCCCTTTCAGATCTTCTTAGTCAGCTTCTGTTGATGAGTGGGATCATCCCATACTCATCTTTATCTTTCTGACTTAATTCACTTAACATAATTCCTTCTAGCTCTGTCCAAGATGGGTCAGAGAAGGTGGGTTCATTGTTCTTGATAGCTGCATAGTATTCCATTGTGTATATATACCACAGCTTTCTCAGCCACTCATCTGTTGTTGGGCACCTGGGTTGCTTCCAGGTTTTAGCTATTATGAATTGTTGCATCTGCCGATCACAAACTAACCAAAGCAACGATTGCTACCTCAACATGCTTCACCCCAGAATGTATCCAGAGACTTCACGTGTGGAATGACAACCCTTCAGCTTCATTACTCGGGTGAGACCTTTCCTTTAATAGTACACTCTAATTTCATCTCAGGTAGTTCACTTTCCAACAAAGTCCCATAACCTAGATATACACCAGTTTCTGTGAGAGAGAGCTTATGTGCACACGTATCCATAAACTACTGCAAAATATATACCTGAAAGCAGGACTACACTAGAGTTTGCAGTGAGTACCTCCCTAACACTTCCTCTCCACTATTCCAAGCTTGGGATCCATGATTGCTCAACAAATTGTTTGGCTTCATATGTTAACTCTCTTTTCAATCACCAGGTTCCAGATGCCACCAGGATGCTGGCTAGGCTTCCCTGGATTGAAGACCCCACCAATGTGTCCTGGAGCTCAGCTTCCCCAGAGTCACACCCTACTAGGGAAAGAGAGAGGCAGACTGGGGGTATGGACCGACCAGTCAACGCCCATGTTCAGCGGGGAAGCAATTACAGAAGCCAGACCTTCTACCTTCTGCATCCCTCAACGACCCTGAGTCCATGCTCCCAGAGGGATAGAGAATGGGAAAGCTATCAGGGGAGGGGGTGGGTTATGGGGATTGGGTGTTGGGAATTGTGTGGAGTTGTACCCCTCCTACCTTATGCTTTTGTTCACTAATCCTTTCTTAAATAAAAAATTAAAAAAAAAAAAAAAAAAAAAAACCTAAAAAAAAAAAAAAAAAAAAAAAAAAAAAAAAAGAGTTGTAAAAAAAAAGAAAATACATAGACTCTTTGAATAAGAATATACGTTAAAAAACTTGTCCCAAGGAAATCACTGGGCCTTTGCTCCAAAATTCAATACACAAAACCTGGTACTTCAGAGAAAAATAGACAAATAGAAACTGGTTTAAAAAATGTTAAGTTCTGTGGACTGGGAGGTGGTGCAGTGGATAAGGCATTGGACTCTCAAGCATGAGGTCCTAAGTTCAATCCCTGGCAGCACATGTACCAGAGTGATGTCTGGTTCTCACTCTCCTATAATTTCTCATTACTCAATAAATAAAAGCTGAAAGAAAAATTGTTAAGTTCCAGGAAGATAACTCATAAGCAGAGCACAGAACATAGATGCATAAAATTCCCAGGTCTGGTGTGTGTGTGTGTGTGTGTGTGTGTGTGTGTGTGTGTGTGTGTGTGTGTTAGAAATAAGTGTATCTGGGGCTGGGTGGTAGCACACCTGTTTGAGCACACATGTTACAATGCTGAAAGACCCGGGTTGAGGTCCCTAACCCCCAGCTGCAGGGGGAAAGCTTTGAAAAAGGTAAAGCAGTGCTGCAGGTGTCTCTCTGTCTCTCTTCCTCTCTAACTTCCCTTTCCTCTCAATGTCTGGATGTCTATGTCCAATAAATAAAGATAATAAATTATATATATATATATATATATATATATATATATATATATATATATATATATATATTTTAAACTGAGTGCCACAAAGGAAAATCACAAATGGGCTGGGTGTATGGATCAACATACCAACTCCCATGTTAAGAGGAGAAGCAGTTACAGAAGGCATAATTCTTTTTTTTAAATTATTTTTAATTTATTTCATTTATTTATTCCCTTTTGTTGCCCTTGTTGTTTTATTGTTGTAGTTATTATTGTTGTTGTCTTTGTTGGATAGGACAGAGAGAAATGGAGAGAGGAGGGGAAGACAGAGAGGAGGATAGAAAGATAGACACTTGCAGACCTGCTTCACCGCCTGTGAAGCTACTCCCCTGCAGCTGGAGAGCCGGGGTTCGAACCGGGACCTTTATGCCGGTTCTTGTGCTTTGCGCCACCTGCGCTTAACCCACTGTGCTACAGCCCGACTCCCGGAAGGCAGAATTCTTACCTTCTGCACCCCAAAAGGAATTCTGGTCCATACTCCCAGAGGGAGGAGAAATGTTATGGGAAGGTGACTTAAAGATGACTATTTACAGAAGGAATAAGTCAACTCATATCTTTAACCTTGGGAGAACCACATCAGTTCCCAGTGAAGGGGCAGAGAAGGAATGGAATTGTACTTCTGTTGTCTCATAATTTTGTAAATCAATATTAAGCCACTAATAAAAACCTTTCAAAACTTGAATCATCTTGTGTTCAGGCAGTGGCACTCCCAATTGAGTGCACATATTGACATGTGCAAGGACCTAGGTTCAAGCCCTTGGCCTCCATCTGCAGGGAAGAAGCTTCATGAGCAGTGAAGCCAGGATGCAGGCATGTCTCTGTCTCTCTCCTTCTTTCTCCCCAACCCCTGTCAGTTTCTTTCTGTCCTGTCAAATATGAAGGAAACAAAAACCCAAAAAAAAGGGAAGGAAAAATGAATGGTCACTAGGGTCAGTGGATTCATTGTGGAAGCACCATGCCCCAAATGATAACCCTGGTGGAAAAATAAAATCTGAAAATGGTAGAATTTTGTATTCAATTATCAAAATAATGTAGTAGCATAATTTTGTAGGTTTGGAAATAGATTAAAGATGCCATCTTAAGCAACAAAAGCAAATTAATATATAAAGTATGATGGATTCCTTGTGCAGGCACCAATCCCCAGCAATAACCCTGGTGACGAAAAAAACAAACAATAACAACAACAAAACTAAAAAAAATGATGTTGAGATAAAGAAGTTAAAAGAATCTTTAAATCTAAAGCAAACAGGTAAACAGTAACAAGTCATCCCACATATCCTTGTAGACACTATATAGAAGACAGTGTGCAGACATCAGATAAAACAACAGTGCTGTTGGGGGATGGTCTAGACGTGAATTGCAGTAGAAAATGAAAAATAAAATTGTTTCTAGAATGTGATTAGTAGTCTTTTTAGTTACATAGCCTTTCCTCTCATTGTACACATTCTAGTGTTAATGAATCTAGTTTCCTTAATACTTGATTAAAACCAAGGGCGAAAGACAGTGATAATGAGGAACAATAAGTAACTTCCAAAAAGCCCCCAGGGTTGACTCACTCACCAGCTGGGTGGCCAGTCTCAGTGAAGATTCATGTGAACACCATACTTACCTGTGGACCTGTACGGAGACTTTCCATGAAGTCTTGGAAGAGTGTCTGTCACACTCATGCTTAATGTACCCAAGTGTGGATTAACTAGGGGACAGGTGACCCTTTCAAATCACATGTAGGAACAACTCCAAATTCAGTTAAACTCGGTCCTCTTGCTTGTCTCCAGGACATCCACGGAGCACCCCCTGGTCTCTTCCCTGGCTGGCGAGTTTTTCCACCCGCCTGTTGCTGCTTCTGCTGTTCAGACCTCTTTTAATGTGGATGTCCATGTTCACTATAGGCTGTGTTGCAGAATAGACTCAGTGCCCTGTTTGTTTTTTTTTATTTAAGTTTCAGGTGATCTTCAAGGGTTTTATTCAACAGCTTCTTCTTTGGGACACCATCTTTGAAGTTTCTGAGTTTTCCTTCTGCTTTGATCTGATAAACTAGGCCTTGAAGACTGACTGCTCAGCCTCCTTACATGTTCCTGCTGTGCACTGCTTCCTGCCAGTGGAGGCCTTGGTGCTGTTGCCTGACCTCTTCAACAGTCCTTCTCATCAGCTCAACTCCCACAACTTCCTGCACCTCCTGGTTTGAATGGGAACGTTCCTCGTCCCCATCTCAGGAAGTTTTGCTGCTACAAGAGTTTTAGTTTCCTCTTCCTCTCCTTTTGTTTGGCAGGGTGGGGAGGACCTCAGGCTTCTAGCATGTGTCCTCACTCTGGCTGATGTTGCCCATTCATATAGTGATAGACTGAAACACCACTGCAGGGGCCAGATGGTGACACATATGTTACAATGTGCAAGGACCCGGGGTCACCACCAGGTCCCATCTGAAGGGGTGGGGGACAAGCATCACCAGTGGTGAAGCAGGGCTGCAGGTGTCTCTCTGTCTCTCTCCCTCTGTATCCCCCCTTTCAATTTCTGGCTATTTCTATCCAACAAATAAAGATGAAAGAAAGGAAGAATGAGGGACCTGGGTGGTGGTGCAGCAGGTTAAGCGCACAAGGGACGAAGCGCAAGGACTGGCATAAGGCTCCAGGTTCCAGCACCTGGCTCCTCACCTGCAGGGGGTTCGCTTGACAGGTGGTGAATTAGGTCTACAGGTGTCTTTCTTTCTCTTCCACCTCTGTCTTCCCCTCTTCTCTGGATCTTTCTCTGACTTTACCAACATTGATAATAGCAATAACAATAGAGAGAAAGGGAAGAGAGAGGTAGAGAGAGGGAGAAAGAAAACGAGGAATAAAGAAAGAGAAAGGAAGAAAGAAAGAAAGACCACTCTCTGAAACTTGCTCTGGTGCTGTGGTCCCTCACTATGGTACTAGAACTTGAATGTGGACCACATGCATGGCAAGGTTCTTGTCCTGCCTGATGGAATACATCTCCAGTCCTCTTTCTTCACTTTTTATTTCATTTTTATCTGATTGTTGTGTTTTTAATTTTTTAAATTTTTTAATTAATTAATTTATTTTGTTGCCCTTGTTGTTTTGTTGTTGTTGTTGATGTCGTTGTTGGATAGGACGGAGAGAAATGGAGAGAGGAGGGGAAGACAGAGAGGGGGAGAGAAAGACACCTGCAGACCTGCTTCACCGCCTGTGAAGTGACTCCCCTGCAGGTGGAGATCCAGGGGCTCGAACAGGTTCCTTCTGCTGGTCCTTGTGCTTAGCGCCACCTGCGCTTAACCTGCTGCGCTACCATCCAACTCCCTGTGTTTTTAAATTTTATGATTAGATTGTAAAATTCCAGTGTGTAGTGCCATCTCACACCCACCACGAGTCCTGAATCCCAACCACTCCACTACCCAAAGATGACCACTAGAGTTCTCACTAGAGTTTTACACTTTGCTTGAATCTGTTTTGTTTTTTCAAGTTGATATGTTTCAGTTCTCTATATTCCACATGAGTGAAACCATCTTAGAGTTGTCTTTAATGCCTTTATTTATATCTATAAACAAAATCATCTCCACTTCTATCCATTTTGTCCTGAAAGACACAATATCATCTTTTTGATTGCCGAGTAGTATCCCATTGAATATATATCCCCTACCTTCTTTAGCCAGTCTTCTGATGATGGGCATTTAGGCTGCTTCCACTCTTTGGCTATTGTGAATAATCAGCTATGAACATAAGAGTGTCTGTGTCCCTTCACATTAGTGTTTGAGTGTACTTTGGATACATGCCTGTATGGAGTTAAAGGATTTATATATATATTGAATTGAATATTACCATGCATTCAAAAATATGATTACATACAAAACTTTTAGACAAGTTGTTCAATTTTCTTGAAATATGCCACTGAGTCTTGATAGGGGTTGCATTGTAATTGTAGATTACTTTTGGTAGATAGACCATTTAATATTGTTTATTCTTCCAATACAGGGACAAGGAATGTTCTTTAATTCTTGTGTGTCTTTCTCTATTTCTTTTAACAGTGCCCAATAGTTTTCCTTTATGTGTTTGTGTGGTTTATTTTTTTAACCTCCTTTGTGAGACCATCCCAAGGTATTTTATGTTTTTGGTTTTGATTGTAAATGTAATTGAGTCTTTTATTTTACTCTCTTCTAACATTTTTTATACAGAAATGCCACAGACTTATGAGTATTGACTTTATATCCTGTTACTTTATGAAATTTATTAAATACTTCAGTAATTTGTCCGTCGAGCCTTGAGGTTCTCCAGATATGTTATCAGTCATTAGCAAATAGTGCTAGTTTAATTTTTCTTTCTAATTTGCATATATTTGATATCTCTTTCTTGTCTGGTTGCAGTGGTGAGGACCTCAGTGACTATAGTGAATAACAGTGGAGGTAGTGGACATCCTTGTTTGGTTTTCCCCATTGAGAATGATGTTAGCTGTGGGTTTGTCTTAATGGTGTTTACTAGGTTGAGTAAATGTCCTTCTTTTCTCAATTTCTGGAGTGTCTTTATTATAAATGGCTAATGGATCATGTCAAATTATTTTTCACCATTAGTTGATATGTGATTTTTTCTTTTCCTTCTCTTCACTCTCTCTGTCTTTCTGGTATGATAGATTTTATTGATTGGTTTTCAGATATTGTTCCATTCCTGTTTCTCAGGGTTCAATCCCACTTGTACTTGGTGAATTATTTTCTTTTTTTTTATTTAAGAAAGGATTAATGAACAAAAACGTAAGGTAGGAGGGGTACAACTCCACACAATTCCCACCACCCAGTCTCCATAACCCACCCCCACCCATGATAGCTTTCCCATTCTCTAGCCCTCTGGGAGCATGGACCCAGGGTCGTTGAGGGTTGCAGAAGGTAGAAGGTCTGGCTTCTGTAATTGCTTCCCCGCTGAACATGGGCGTTGACTGTTCGGTCCATACTCCCAGTCTGCCTCTCTCTTTCCCTAGTAAGGTGTGTCTCTGGGGAAGCTGAGCTCCAGGACACATTGGTGGGGTCTTCAATCCAGGGAAGCCTGGCCAGCATCCTGGTGGCATCTGGAACCTGGTGATTGAAAAGAGAGTTAACATACGAAGCCAAACAATTTGTTGAGCAATCATGGATCCCAAGCTTGGAATAGTGGAGAGGAAGTGTTAGGGAGGTACTCACTGCAAACTCTAGTGTACTACTGCTTTCAGGTATATATTTTGCAGTAGTTTACGGATACGTGTGCACATAAGCTCTCTCTCACAGAAACTGGTGTATATCTAGGTTATGGGACTTTGTTAGAAAGTGAACCACCTCAGATTAAATTAGAGTGTACTATAAAAGGAAAGGTCTCACCCGAGTAATGAAGCTGAAGGGTTGTCCAGAAACAAAAATCAACTCCAAATGGATCAAAGACCTAGATGTCAGACCAGAAAAAATCAAATACTTAGAGGAAAACTTTGGTAAAACACTTTCCTACATACACCTCAAGGACATCTTTGATGAATCAAACCCAATTGCAAGGAAGACTAAAGCAGAAACAAACCAATGGGACTACATCAAATTGAAAAGCTTCTGCACATCCAAAGAAACTATTAAACAAACAGACCCCTCACAGAATGGGAGAAGATCTTCACATGCCAGACATCAAACAAGAAACTAATCACCAAAATATATAAAGAGCTCAGCAAACTTAGCACCAAAAAAGCAAACGACCCCATCCAAGAATTATTTTCTTAACATGTTAGACTCGTTTTTTCAGTGTTTTTTAAAAACAAATTGATTGTAATTTCTTTATTATTATTATTTTAATGTATTTGTTTATAAAATGGAAACACTGTTACAAACATTTGTATGTTTATGGAATGTTGGAAATGATTCTCTAAGAAGAATAAAAAAGCACTGCACCAGAAAAGGCAAAAACACCGAGTAAAACATCAAATTCATGCATTTCCTTTTAAGTTGCACATTACCTGTTCATACTTATTTGAAGCTTTTCTCCCTTGGTCGAGATCAACTGCAGCTTCCATAAGTAAACATGTTTTTTGTGAGATCATAACTACTTGGTCAGAAGGACAAAACTGGGACATCTATGAGAAATGGCCAGAATACTAATAAATAGTAATAACACTTCCAGATGAACACAAAGAATAAGAATGAATTAGATAATTCAGCTAAAAAAACATCTCGCTAAGAATTATATAGACTATAGCATTGATTATTTGTTTCAATTTTATATTGTTTTCTCACTGATTTTAGCACCTCCATAGAAATAAAAACACTTTATTTACCTGAAAAAATACAAATTGATTGAAAAACCTAAATGATTTCTTTCCCCCATCATGTCAGTGCTTTAAAACATAACGTTAAACAGTAGCTCTTTGAGGGCTTTTAACTATTTGTCTCTCATGTAGATTGTTGCTTCTTCTCTTCCTCACTTAATTCAAGTGCATGGTTTTTGTTAATTTTTGGTAATCTTTTTAACAATATGGGGTGTGTTATCTCCTTCCTGCCAGATCTCTTCCCTACATTCTGCACAAATCAGGGATTTAACTATCTCCTTGTGACAGACAGTTCATGTAAAAATCCCTGCAAATATGTGCAGAGATATGATGAGTTAATGAGTTAATGAGATGTCTTTGAGCCCGACATTCCCATGATCATTCTTGGTGCCTAATTTTAATAAAGATAGATAGTTGTTTCTGTATTCTCATCTAACTCTTCAACTAAGTTTTCTAAAAAGAAATGTCACCTGCTAGTAGATATAAATTAAATTTCAGATTGATTATAAAAGTCAGTAGTAATTCAAGAGGTAGATTATGGGGGAAGATCCTGAAGATGATATCATGGCTGGAAAAAGGACCAGAAAGCTGGATCAGGGAAGAGAGTAGCTCCCAAATATGGGAAAGGTGTATAAATATTGTTGACTGTAAGCCCCATAAATTTGATCTGATTCAATGCCCATATTCAGCTTTGGAGCCTATGTGACCTCTGCATCCCTGAGTTCACATTCTATGGTCATGAGTAGTAATGTTCCAAGCTGCCCCAATTTCAGTATCCAACTTCCTCAGGTGGAACATAGAGTATGTTGTCCAGCCTCCCTTAGGAGGATGAAAATTCTTAACTCAGAGACTATTTGAAAAGATAGAGTCAGCTGTTATGAAGAATTTGAAACAACAAGGGCAGCAAAAGAGAAAATAAATAAATAAAATTTAAAAAAGAATTTGAAAGCATCTTGTAAAAAAAATTAACAAGTGTATTATAAAAGAAAAAAAAAAAACGAGGGCCTGGCGGTAGTGCAGTGGTTTAAGCACACAGGGTGCAAATCTCAAAGACTGGCCTAAGAGTCCCAGTAGGAGACCCTTGCTCCCCACCTGCAGGGGCATCACTTCACAAGAGGTAAAGCAGGATTGTAGGTGTCTCTCTCTCTTTCCCTGTCTCTGTCTTCCTGTCCTCTTTCAAATTCTCTCTGTCCTATCCAACAACAATGACAACAGTGTTAATAACAACAATGATAAGCAACAAAAGGGAAAATAGCCTCCAGGAGCAGTGGAGGCACTGAGCCCTAGCAATAACCCCAGAGGTTTAAAAAAAATCAACATTTTTCATGTTAAATCATAGGAGACTGAAAAAAAGATATGGCTCTTACCTCCACAGAGCCCTGCTGCCTCACTAGGGAAAGACAGAAACAGGTTGGGGGTATGGACCCACCTGTCAATGCCCATGTCCGGTGGAGAAGCAATTACAGAAGTCACAACTCTACTTTCTGCACCCCATAAAATCTTTGGTCCAGGGGCTGGGTGTTAGGGCAGCAGGTTAAGCACACATGGCACAAAGCTCCAGGATTGGAGTAAGGATCCCAGTTTGAGCTCCCAGTTCTCTAACTGCAGGGTGGGCACTTCATAAGTGGTGAAGCAGGTATGCAGGTATCTTGTCTTTCTCTCCCCACCTCTGTCGTCCCATCCTCTCTGGATTTCTCTCTGTCCTATCCAACAACAATAGGAATGACAATAATAACAACAGCAATAACAACAAAGACAAAAGAATGGAAAATAATGACCTCCAGGAGCAGTGGACTGTAGTGCAGGCACCAAGCCCCAGCTGTACTCCTGGAGGCAAAAAAAAGAAATCTTTGGTCCATTCTCGCAGAGGGATAAAGATTAGGGAACCTTCCAGTGGAGGGGAGGGTATAGGGAACTCTAGTGACTGTAATTGTATGGGATTGTACTTCTCTTATCCCACAATCTTGTTAATCATTATTAAATCACTAATTAAAAAAACAAGATAAAAATCTGTAAAAACAAAGTAGCACACTATCTGCTAGGTGCCTTCTTAGTAACTTTCTGAAGCTCCACATCCAATCTGTGTATATTTAGAAAAGAGTTTAGTCTAGCTAGCTTAACACAAATACTAAAGAAAACATGTTCTCTGTACACTTGTTGAGGGAGGAATATTGATTGTTTTTTTTCTATTTTTATTAGTGATTTAATAATGAGTTTGTTCTGTTGTTATTGTTGAGTCATATGATTTATTTATTATCATTTTTTATCCGTCTCATCAGTTGTGTGACATCCAGGTATCTTCTGCCAAATTCTGGGTCACCTTTGTGTGTGTGTGTGTGTGTGTGTGTGTGTTTATTTAGAAGAAGCTGTTAAGTTTGTAGAAGCTGTAAAATTTGTTGTAGTCCCAGTAATTTAACCTTGTTTTAGTTTTGCTTACTCATAGCAATGAGTCTCCAAATAGAGCCTGATGTTAAACTGTAGATGTTTTCCACCAATGTTTTCTTTATATTTTTTATTCTCAGTTCCAATAGCCAGATCTTTGACCCATTTTGAGTTAATTTGGCATATGGTATTAAGGGGTGGTGAAGTTTCATTTTTCTGCAATTGACTACCCAGTGTCAGCTATTGAAGAGGCCTTCTTTCCACTCACTGAAAAGGTTTTAGTCCTTTATAATGTATGCACATGTGGGTTTATTTTCCCTTTCTGCCCTTTTTATTGTTATAGTTATTATTGCTGTTGTTATTGATGTAATCATTGTTAGATAGGACAGAGAGAAATGGAGAGAGGAGGGGAAGACAGAGGGAGAGAGAAAGATAGACACCTGCAGACCTGCTTCACCACCTGTGAAGTGACCCCCCTGCAGCCTCTCTCCATTTCTCTCTGTCCTATCCAATGACAACGATGATATCAACAACAGAAACTACAACAATAAAAATAATAATAATAATCCCAGGCATTAGTAAGCTCTAAAAGACATGAGCCTATCATTCAGAAATGTGAAATTTGGTATGTATGGAACAGGCTTCCAAAAATTCTGACATCGTAAGGAAAGAGATGCTTGCTAACACGCATGTACAAGACAGACTGAGAACACAACCAAATTTACCCTGAAGTTCATAAAATTTAAGCAGAGACACACATGACCTTGGCTGATTACAGAACTGCCCAGGTGAGGCCTCAACAAGGGATTTATGTGAGCCTTGAACAAAAAATAGAGGTCATATAAGTACAGAATTATAGGATAAATTTTATTATATCAATAAATAGAAAAATACAACAAATGACTATATACCAATATATGACATTATTAATGGGATAATGGGTCCTGGAAAGGGCCAGAGAAGTGTTGTAGACTGGTGCATTGTGGACGGCCCTGTCCCCACAGCCCATCAGAAACTCAGTGTTAGGCTCCGGGGCAGTCTGGGTCAATACAGGTGGCCGTGTCGGAGCCCTGTGCCGATGAATGAACATGGAGCACTGCCTAGTGCTTTCCACGTCACGGTAGGCAGTGTTGTCCTCACTCCTCTGCTCCACAGCCACCGACATACTCTTGTTCTTGTCTCTGTCAACAGAGCTGCCTAAGGTCCAGGTAGAGTCACCCCCGGTGCAGAGACCTGTGAACAAAGCAGTGTGTTTAGCAATGGACAAAGGAGGAGCCCCAGGGAGCAGAGGAGAGGCAGTGAGAGGATGAAGGGCTTGGAGAACCAAGGGGCCGAGGGTCCACTACCTCACTGAAACCATGGTAGAGGGAGAGATGGGAGAGCAAACCCAGACTTAAGTCAAGGAGACGATTCCTGCATATCAGCAGGGAAATGTTTAATGAGGAGTTGAGGTATGTGACCTTATGCTTTACTGAACTTAATATTTGTAACTGGAATCCAGATAAATTCAATATGGAGTCTCAGCAGAAAGAACGCCTTGAGGAAGAATGCCACATCTCCTTACACTCACTCTACACCCAGAGAGTCCTCTGAGGCTGAGCACAGGCAGAAGCAGAGAGCCAGAGTCCTGTGTCACCCTGTCAGAGTCCTGTGTCACCCTGTCAGGCTTGGTCCTTCTGTGCTGGACATTATTTGGAGGAAGAGCTCATGATCCCTCAGTGACCAAACAAGAGAGATGCTCTATCTGTGGGGGCTGAGTGGGATGAATAAACAGGCTAGCTTATTAAATTGATCTGTCTTCGGGAGTTGGGCGGTAGCACAGTGGGTTAAACACACATGTTGCAAAACACAAGAACCAGATTAAGGATCTCAATTTGAGCCTCCAGCTCCCAACCTGCAGGGGAGTCGCTTCACAGTTGGTGAAGCAGGTCTGCAGGTGTCTATCTTTCTCTCCCCCTCTCTGTCTTCCTGTCCTCCTTCCATTTCTCTCTGTACTATGCAACAACAACATATATAATAACTACAACAATAAAATAAAGTCAACAAAAGGAAATAAATAAATATTAAAATTTCTTTCAATGTTCTGTCTTCAATGTTTAGGCAAGATTTGTTTTATGAATACCTCAGGGTTGATGGGGCATGAATACAACCTTGAAAGTGTAAGTCAGTACTTCTGGATTAGAATTATAATAAAAATATCTTAACCCATTTTATTCTGATCCAAATAAATACCAACTAGCACTTTTCTTTAAGGGACAAAGATTGGTGGGAGAGTTTTAGCATTATATTGGGGAAAGGGGAGGGACTGGATAGAAGGACCATTTTAAAGACACCTGATAACACATAGACTTTCAGTCTACTGTCATGCTGATCTGGGCCTGAAGACAACTTGGGAAATGAGACTGCTTTGGGGGTGGAATTGAGAGTTTCACTGTAACAGGAATCCCAAGGCTTCTCCAATACAAGCTCAGAATAGAGTCCAGTCCATTCCTGCAACTCAGAGTTGCTCCACCTCTACCAGAGTCAGTGGAGACGTGCATGGTTTCTGGGGGCTTCTAGGTCCCTGCCAATCCTGCCCTCCCTCCCATGGGATTGGTTTTCAGTGTCATGAGCTTGTTTCAGGAAGGAAGATCTGACCTGGATCAAGGCATACACAGGCACCCAGGGGGTCCCCTCTCCCCTGCTGGTCTTCACATGCAAGGCTGGGGAACTCCTGTGCTTCCTGTGGAAGCTCCTTAGTGGCCGGCATTTGGCCCACTTCATGCTCCTGCAGATGTTTGCCACCTACATGGAGAGAAACCTCAGTCTAGGTCCAGGCTGACCATGAAGAGACTCACCTCACTTTGAGTGTGACATAGGGGCCTTCTCCTGGACCTTCTGTGCAAAGAAGGAGGTGTCTCTGTGTCTCTGTGTCACTGTGTTTCTGTGTCTCTATGTCCCTGAATCTGACAGGAGATCTTGCCCTCACTTGTGCCCAAGAAAAGAGTTGACAAAATAAACAGGAAGATGTTCTTATTCATTCCTGTGCCTGGAATGCCATGAATTCCTCATGAGGAAGAGCTCTACAGAGCAGCCCAATCTGCCACAGAGAAAGAAGTAGAGAAGCAAGGACTATCCCTAGAGCCTGTTACAGAGCAGTGAGTTGGTCACTGTCTACTGAATGCATGGAGGCCTGTTGCCTGCACTTTTCCCTGTCAGAAGGTATTGAAGCGAAGCTGGAAACCATGTACTCTGAGTCTTTACAGTTAATGTCTCACTCCAGTCAGCTTCTTCTCAGATTGCCCTGACACTCACCTGCAGGTGGCTTTCTGTTTACTTCCAGCCTGGAATTCGCATCCTGTAAGAGAAGGAAGGCAGGGTCACAACAAGCTTTTGCAGTGTGCAGTGGAAGAACACATTTCCCAGCAGCTCTGTTTCCCCGGAGAGAGAGCCCTGTGTCCAGGATCAAAGCTACTTGACCCTTGCAGTGACTGTGGTTGAGTCGACACTGTAGATTTGAGTGAATCCTTGGGTTTTCAGTGCATGTTCAGAAGTGTGTTGACAAGGATATGTGGATTTCTTCTTGCTTGCTCTCTAGTCTCAGGTTATACACACAGGTAACTCCCAGTTGAGTGAGCAATTCATAATTTAAAATGTCAAATATATCAACTATCTACTCAAATGCTTTGAAAAAAAAGCAGCTCCTCCCCCACCCCCCTTGAAGAGAAGCATTGCCTGGTGTATGAAGAAGCAGGAAAATGTCATCAATGCTGCAGAGTGAAGGCCAACCCTGACATGATGCAGCTGTTCAAATTATGCAAAAAAAAATAAAAGAAATAATGAAAAGAAAGCGGGCTAGGAGGTAGTGCAGCTGGTTAGGCACACACCTTAACAAGTCAAGAACCCAGGTCTCAACCCTCACTCCCTACCTGTAGTGGGGAGGCTTCCTGAGAGGTGAAGCAGGTCTGCAGGTTCTATCTCTCTTGAGTGGGGAGAGGTGGGTTATGGTGCACAAGGTTAAGCGTACATAGTACAAACTGCAAGGACCTACATAAGGATCCTGGTTCAGTTCGAGCCCCTGCTCCTGATCTGCATGGGGGTCACTTCACAAGTGGTGAAGCAGGTCTGCAGTGTCTCTTTCTCTCTCCTCTATCTTCCCCTCCCCTATCAATTTCTCTTTGTACTATCAAAAAAAAAAAAAAAAGGAAAAGTCAAAAAAATATCCATAAAAGCACTGGATCTGTAGTGCAGCAATGAGCCTCAGCAATAACCCTGGAGGGAGGGAGAGAGAGAGATAGAGGGGGGGGAGCAAAAGGAAAGGAAAAAAGGAAAAGAAAGGAAAGGAAAGGAAAGGAAAGGAAAAGAAAATTGAGGTCAGTATTTTCTCTTCACTTGAAGAGCCATCCTTGAATTGGGTTTGGTGTACTGCACCAAAGTAAAAGACTAGGGCGAATGGTTGTTCCAATCCTGGTGCATGATGGGAGAGGCGGAGCTGGGCTGGGAGTGAAGTGTTTTGCAGAAAACCGATATACATATGTGCCAACAACTGTTTACTGTTTACTGTAAACCATTAATCTCCCCATTAATAAAAAGTAAAAAATCCTGGCCAGGGATAAATTATCTACAGGAAACAATGCAAACCACGTTGTACATGCAAGAGTTAATTGGGAAAACAATCCTAGCTAATAGAAAAGCTGTCCTGTGAAAATCATTTGGTGCAAGAGACATCAAGGATGGATATTAGGGCAATCTGAAAAAAATGTTAACTTTTCAGATGCAATCTTCTTTCCAAGTTTAAGTCATGTGACCACTAAGGACTGTTGCATATAGTCCCAGCTTTCTTTTCTGTGTATACACAGACCTGTGTGTCTGTAGAAAAATACACTTTTCTATCTGGTACATTCTGGATTCTTCCCTCATCTCTAGACCTCTTTCTGTCCAAGGCAGAAGCTTGGAGTGTAAGTTCTAGTCTTAGAAACACTTACAATGATGTCTTCCACCTGCTTTCGGAGGGTGTTCTGGAAGTCCAAAATCTCATTCTGAATGTTCCTAATCAAGTCCACAGTGACCCAGAACAAAAGAATATCTGTTAGATTATGTGCAAGTCAACTTACGTTTTGACTAGTCACTTTAGTATTTTGCACGCCTTTTTCAAGATATCAACATACTCAGCGAGATCTAATGAAGAGATATACAAATGTATTTCTGGAAAATGAGACCAAATCCTACAAAACATATATTGTCAGGTCTCTGAGAGCAGGGCTCCAGATCGTGTCTTCACAGCTTTCCTGCCTGGAGTCCAGGCCAGAACCTCCCTGGGCTGTAGGGCTGGCAGGTGCATTTGCTTTGAGAACCACCCCTCAGAGAAACCTGCCCTTAAGTCAGGGCAGGTGAATACATGGTGCAGGGTGATGTTAGCTCCCATCACAGAGTGGAGAGAAGGGGGACAAGAGGGAGAAGCATTGACTGCTAGGACTCTGCATTCTGAGAACTTGAAGATTTGAAATACCATGGCCTGGGAGGTAACACAAAGGAAAAAGGTCTCAAGCATAAGATCCTAGTTCAATTCTTGGAAGCACATGTACCAGAGGGATGTCTGGTTCTTACTCTCTCTCCTCCTATCTTTCTCATTAATAAAATAATGTCTTATAAAAAAGATTTGAAATACCTGAACTAAGGACATACCTATGAAGCTGATTGTACCATTGCTCCATTTTGTCGACTGAACTGAAATCCAAGAGACGGGCAGAAAAGAAGTTAAAATGCACAAAATTCACACAAACATATTGTATTTCCCCCACCAATAAAAAGTAAAAACAAATAATAAATAAAATAAAATAAAGTTATCCCTTCCAGGGGGAAATTACATACAGGAAACAACAACAACAACAAAATCAACATGTAAACATCAACATCAGGTTGTTATTGGTGGGACTGTGTGAGTCAGGAGGCCTGTCCTGCTCATTGGGTGGTGAGAGGCCCAGCTCTCTGACAGATAGTTTGCTGCGTGTTGGCAAGGAAATCTTCTAGCTGGAGGAGAAATTGGGTTGAGGCTCAGGTGGTGGTGCCAGTGGTTAATTGCACATGTTACCATGCACAAGGACCCAGGTTCCAACGCCTGGTCCCCACCTGCAGAGGGCTTAGAAGCTGCATGTGTTTGCTTGAATCACAACCATTGGGGGACAGTGGAGAGCATACAGCTATCCTTGTAGGGGTCAGAGCACATGTGGCAAATAGACCCCCAGATGGAGCTGTGCCCCCTGCCCAGGTGAATCATATGGAGACAGGGCCGGGCTGCAGTCTTACTGAAAAGAGACCACGAAGCTGCGGTCATCCCAGCCCAAGACCAGCGATGTGCGGGCTCTCGCTCCATTCCTTGAGTTGTGTGCCACCCACATGTCCAGCAGGGGCACCCAGTACTTGATTCTGCAGTCACTCTTGAACCTGGAGAGGGAACAGCACAGAGCAGTTAGCTTGCATCTCCAGCATTCTGGGAGCAGCTGGGTTTCTCCTGGGGAGATGGTGGGTGTGTTTCTGTGGCTCCTTCCCCTCTGAGCTGAGCCTTGAGAGCACAGCAGAGGGAGGGCTGGGGCCTGAGTGCTGTGTGCTGACTGGAGCCAGGCCCAGGATGTCCCTGAACACTCCTTACCAGTGGGAGGAAAGCAGCCATTTTCCTGAACATTGCAGAACAGTTAGATACTCCCCCATATTTATGAGCTCGCTTTTTATGAGAACCTTTCACTCAGTTAGCATCTTTCCTGTTGTTTGCTTGTTAGCCATAATGGTCCATGATCATAATTTCCCTTATTAATTGTATGGAAATTGCAATTAATATATTAGTTCATTATTGTCATCCTGAAAGTGCTTGAGGATACTAATAAAATAAATCATGCATTACAATGTTAGTTAAGAATATTTTCTGGATGTCTACCCCTCACCACAGAGTTTTTACTTTGGTGCCCTACTTACAATTTGGTCAGGTCCTGCTTTTAGTTTCCCTTTCAGATCTTCTTACTCAACTTCTGTTGATGAGTGGGATCATACCCCTCCTACCCTATGTTTTTGTTAACTTATCCTTTCTTTAAATAAAAAAAAAAACTTAAAGAATATTTTCTGGGCTGGGCGGTAGTGCGCAAGGACCCGAGTTCAAGCCCCGTCCCCACCTGCAGAGGGAAAGCTTCACAAGTAATGAAGCAGGGCTGTAGGTGACTCTCTGTTTTTCTCCTTCTCCCTATCACCCTCTTCCTTCTTGATTTCTGGCTGTCTCTATCCAATAAGTAAATAAAGATAATTTTTTAAAAAGTTTAAAAGAATATTTTCTATGAGTCCCAAACAATTACGCTGAATTTTCCATGTCTATTATTTTTAATTGCCACTGAGGTTATCACTGTGGCTTGGTGGCTACATGATGAATCCACTGTTTTTGTGGGCCATTTTCCTGGTTTTTGTTTGTTTGTTTTAATATATACTTATTTATGTATTTTTCCCTTTTCTTGTCCTTGTTTTTTTATTGTTGTGGTTATTATTGTTGTTGTTGATGATGATATTGTTGTTGGATAGGACAGAGAGAAATGGAGAGAGGAGGGGAAGATAGAGGGAAGAGAAAGATAGATACCTGCAGACCTGCTTCACCGCTTGTGAAGCGACTCTCCTGCAGGTGGGGAGCCAGGGGCTTGAACCAGGATCCTAATGTTGGTCCTTGCACTTTGTGCCACCTGTGCTTAACCTGCTGTGCTACTGCTCGACTCCCTGTTTTGTTTTGTTTTGTTTTAAAGGACTGAGAGAATTAAGATGGTAAGATGACTGAGTGGAAGATAGGAATGAAACCTACAGCCTTGCTAACTGCTCATGCATCTTTCCCTCTGCAGATGGGGAGTGGGGATTGAACCTGGGTCTTAGGCCATGGATGCTCAACCAGGTGTGCCACCACCACCCAGCCACCCAGTCTCAGTTTCTAAGGGTTTTTCATGCCTTTAAAGCTTAAGTTACTGAAAATTTGCTTTCATGAATTTGTATTCATAATTATCCCACTTAGAGTCTGGCAAAACATGAAAAGCTGCTTTAGTACTGTGCCCACCTAAACCAGGCAGAGGCTCATGTACCATGAGAAGGACCATGGACAGGAGCAAAGGGAACTGCACGGTGGGAGCTGTCACTGGGTGTCTCTCCTCTCTGTTCCCTTTCCAATCTCCTTCTCTGTCTCTCAGGTACTTAAAAAGAAATTTGAGGGTGGTGGGTAGATACTATAATGGTTTTGCAAAGATGCTCTCATGCCTGAGGCTCCAAAGTTCCAGGTTCACCCCCACATCCCATCAGCCATGAGGAGGACTTTGCTCAACAGTGTTTTCCACTCACTGAATTCACTGCCTCTTGTCACAAGAGAATAAATTCAGTCAGTGAATGAATCATTCATTCCCTCAGTCCCAGGTCCCTGTCTCCATGTGCAGGCTATTGTTTGTATGCATGAGACCCCTTCTGTTTCATTTGGTTTAAATCCCCCCTGCTTAACACTATTCTATTTACATAACCATTTCATTCTATTTACATAACCACTGTTAACAAGTAGCACCCTCCCTCCAGGGCATTGGTGGTTCAGTGATGGGATTCTCGCCTGATCTGCCACCTCCTTGTCACACTCTGATTTTCACCAGTCACTTTTCTCTCCACCCTCTCTATGTCACATCCTGTTTCCACCCTACTTGGCAAGTATATATAAAGACAGCATTTTACAGTGCCTTGAGTTTAGCTTAGCTCATCTTAGATTGTGCTGTGTCCTGCATGAATAAAGAGATACTGCCTACAGCTCACCCATGAGTCCCTGGTCGTCTGTTACCTGCCCGTGAAGCTAGCCCGGCAAAAACAACATAACCTGTTGAAAACAACCGGCTGTGAATGCAAACACTTTGCAGAAATTCAGTGTGAGTGTCTGTGAGTCCTGGGAAGCAGGGACTGGCTGTGCCTTGTCCTGCCTCCCTCGGGCAGAGCTGGAAGGGCAGACACCTGAAGGAAGAGCAGGCCAGGGGAGGGTCCTCCAGGCTGGTGCCCCCCTGGCCTCTGTCTCTGCATCTCTCCTTTAGCCTCTCCATCCTGGCTGCCCTTCCCCAGGACTCTGGCCCTGCCCAGTCTCCCTGCTTCCCCTCAGACGCCCACCCAGTGCTGGACAGAAACCTCGCAGAAAAGTCACCTCTTCTGTCCTCAGGGCAGCAGAGAAGAGGCAGCTGTGGGGTCAGGAGCAGGGGGAGCAGGTACGTACTTTGTGTTGGAGATGAGCAGCACGTTGGAATATAAGATCAGTTGTCTTTTCTGCCACCTCCGCCTCTTCAGGAATTTGCCAGGGCCACTGAGCAGGGTGCGGCCATGAGGCAATACTGGGATGTTCCTCTCTTTTAGGCCGCTCTCCTCCACAGAAGACCTGCAACACAGCAGACCCCCAGGGCAGCTTGTCAATGGGCAAGTGGGACACAGGGACTCGTGCTAATGTCAACACTCACAAGCATTACAGAGGAGTCTCGGTCCCCCAGAAGGACTCAGCACCCCAATTCAGGAGTCCTGAGCTACACAGAGGTCCTGTGAGAGTTGAGGTCACTCAGGGCCAGTGGAGATGGAGGGTAGCTTGAAGGACAGGGCACAGGGTCTGTCACTTTAGTGTCAGGGGACAAGGAAGCAGCAGAGTCTCAGCAGGATCTGGTAGAAAGGAGACACTAAGAGGGAGTGAGGGGGAGTGAGGTTATTGAGGTCCTGGTGCTTGATGCTGGGAGAGGAGATGAGTGGGGAGGAGAGTGTTCTGCAGACACTTCTCACTGGGCGATGAGAAATCTTACCCCGTGTCAACAAACTGCCCCTCCACTAAATGAAGAAACAGTTAAGAGGACAAAGGAGAAATGACAAATGTTTCAAACAAGCAACTCAGGTCCATAGCACAGTGTCTAGTTGAACTGAAAATCATGTAGCCCCAAGTGTCATCCCAAGTTTTGCATATGCCAGTGACTCTCTGGCTGTCTCCTTCCCCTCCTTCCTCTTCCTCTTCCTTTCCCCATCTCCTTCACCCCTTCACTTTCTCTTTCTTCTGCTTCTGTCTCTCTCTCTCTCTCGCAATAATAATAAAAAAATAACGTAAACAGATATATGACCTTATAGAGGTCAAATTGCAGATTACAAGACATCCAAGAGTGTGAAGAGGTCATTTCACTGTGGTCTCAGGTTAACATACACCCTTAGATAACAGGATTCTGGAAAACTGACTCTAATCTTAAGTTATTCATCACTTTGGGCTTGAGGGAGTTAGGAATCCCAAGATCAACAGATAATAAATCAAACATCCAAATGTTTCTCAACTCAAGGAAGTACTAAGCTATTCCTTGGCTGTGCCCTGAGTAAGCCCACAGGACTCTGATCCTAGCAGGTCAAGTCTGCTCTCTGGCATCAGCAGGAGAGAATCTCATGAGCACAAGTAACCGTTCATGAGACCAGGGCTGAAGCTGAGGATTCTGTCTGTGTGCGTCACACAGAGCACGTCCTGGAACTGCCCTCCTCCTGCTCTGCCGGTCACACAGGGCATGTGAACAGACTCTACCTTAGGCAGGGCAGCCAGCCCAGACACTCTGAAAGCCGCGAAGACTTTCTGGTAGACGCAAACATCCTCTACTCTTCACTCGACGCTAAAGAGAGAGCTGAACATAGCATTGTGTGCACTGTCAACTCAGTCTCTAAGACTGAAGATTCCACTGTAGCCAAGGCCACTGGTCTGTGATGTCAGAGGTCAAAGGTCAGTGTCATAACTGTCCAGCTGACAGACTGAGTCCCTGAAGCAATTTGCATCTTCAGCTTTGAGTTTTTTAATTAGTCCTTTGAAATTTTGTTCTGATAACCACAGACTCCCATGCATTTTTTTTAAACCAGTACAGTGTTCAGCTCTGGCTTACGGTGGTGTGGGGAATTGAACCTGGGACTTTAGAGCCTCAGGCACAAGAGTCTGTTTGCATAAACATTCTGCTATCTACCCTCCACCCAACTGCCATGCATTTATTAGAAATAATAGAGATGCGACAAGCCTTGCCCCCATTTCAAGCAGTGGTCATAGAATCCTAAAGAGTAAGTATCACAGTAGGATATTTACATGGATGCTGTCAGAGACACACTATTTCCAGGAGCATAAGTGTGTGTGTGTGTGTGTGTGTGTGTGTGTGTGTGTATGTATGTATGTACAAAGGGAATGTCACTTGGCAAGTGGAATGGCAAAAGAGTTGATATTCTTTGATGACCTTCAACTGTAGTGTAAAAAGTGTACATTCAAGTAACCATTACAGGACTTGATGTAGCCTAGAATAGATCCCTTTGTTTTGTTTTGTTTTTTTATTTTTTATATTTACTTACTTTCCCTTTTGTTGCCCTTGTTGTTGTTATTGATGTTGTTGTTGTTAGATAGGACAGAGAGAAACAGAGAGGAGGGGAAGACAGAGAGGGGGAGAGAAAGATAGACACCTGCAGAACTGCTTCACCACCTGGCCTGTGAAGCGACCCCCCTGCAGGTGGGGAGCCAGAGGCTCGAGTCTGGCTCTTTACGCCTCACAAAAACTGCGCTTAACCTGCTGCGCTACCGCCCGACTCCCAGTTTTGTTTTTTTAAAGAATTTCTTTATTCATGAGAAATATAGGAGGAGACAGAGAAACAACCAGTCATCACAGTGGCTACCAGGATTGAACTCTGGAACTTCACCTCCAAAAGGTTCAGGCAGATTTGCTTTAGCTGCAGTTTTGGGATTCAGCCACCTGAGGGCACTCATCCCCTACACATAGCAGCAAAATAAACAAAAATCACTCAGTGTTCTTCAGTACCTAGAAACCAGATTCTACTAATAGGTCCATTCACATATTTTAATTGTGAATGACCAACTTATGACAGTGCATAATGTTAAATAAGAACCATAGATAGAAAGTACATGTAGATTGATATTACGGCTCAGCTAGAGGCATTCAGCAATTTTTAATTCTATTGATTTGTTAATTGGATAGAGACAGAGAGAAATTGAGAGAAGAGGAGGAGAGAGAGAGGGAGAGAGACAGAGAGACACCTGCAGACCTGCTTCACCACTTGCAAAACTTTCCTCCTGCAGGTGAGGAACGGAGGCTTGAACCCTGCTCCATCAGAGCCATCACGGCCACCCATCCCGGAGCCTAGCCCCTCCCTGGGCCATGTGCCCCATGACAGCAGGGCTGCACTGCAGGTCTGTGGACTGAACAAGGGAGAGGATGCTGAGGAACTCTGTTAATAATCAAGACGACCGAAGCCCAGGTGGGTGTAGGAGGAAAAGAGCCTTTTATTCCTGCTTGGGCCAGGGGCTCAGATCTTTCTGATAAGTCTGACACAGGATGGAGGGGAAGCACAGGCTTATATGGGGCGCAGGATGGAGAGCAAAAAGCATCATCCCAGAAGCAGAGGCTGCAGGTTAAGGGGTGGGACTTGGACCCGCTGCTCAGGGTCTGGTTGCCTTATCTGGTTACTGTTATCTTTCCTGCAGAGCTGTGCCTGGGAAAGTTGAGCCTCCACATAAGAGACCCCACTGGGGGTGTGGGGGTCCTCTAGGAGACAGGAGCTAGTGAGGTTACAGAAGTGCCTTCTCAGTAAAGGTTCTGCCCGGCCTTCACCGGCTCCACCTGTCATCCCTTGCTCACCCGGGAAGGCCAGCCTGCACTACACACCTGCACTGCTTCAGACCTTCTACACTTCCTAATCCTTTATTACAGTCTCAGGCTTGTTGTTGTTGTTGCTGTTTTGCCTTCAGGGTTATCACTGGGGCTTCAATCCATTGTTGTTGTTATTGCTGTCGTTGGATAGGACAGACAGAAATGGAGAGAGGAGGGGAAGACAGAGAGGGGGAGAGAAAGACACCTGCAGACCTGCTTCACCGCCTGTGAAGCGACTCCCCTGCAGGTGGGGAGCTGGGGGCTTGAACCAGGATCTTTGCACTTGGTGCCAAGTGGGCTTATCCCGCTGCACCACCGCCTGGCCCCCTATATTTTCAGTCTTTCTGTCCTGTATTGCCGCCCACTTACAAATGCATCACAGGCAGATTATAAACACAAAGTACAAGCAGGCCAGGGGCAAAATCTGGGCATTCCCCATCGGTGAGTGAGTCCCACCTCAGCCCCTGCGGCCAACTTCCAAGCCCCAATGGCTCCCAGCAGGTGCTGGACACGTGTGTGCAGCTGAGTACAGACCCGTGACTTTCACACGTGCCTGGTCTGCGGCTCCTGCTTGGGCCCCTTCCAGGAGACAGCCCCCAGAATACTCACAGCAAGAGCCCTGCCACCGCTCTAACCGCAAAGCCCACGCCTTTGCTGGCAGCTCTGGCAAGAAGCCCCACAACCCCTGCCTGGGCTTCCTGAGGGCGGAGACCGCAGGGCACGTGTCAGGGAAGCGGCCATGTGTGCCCTGTGCCTGTGACCTTCAGGAAATGCCATGGGGCGGCTGCACACTGCTGCACCTGGCTAAGCGCACGTGGAACCACGAGCAAGGACCCAGGTTCAAGCCCCGGCCCCACTGCGGGTTGGGGGTGCTCAGCTTCAGTAAATACATAAATACACATGTGCCTTCAGAGAACACCCTGGAGACTCTGAACTAAAATGTCACTGCTTCCACTGTGTGGGGGGAACTCGCTTAATAAAATCAGGATGCTGAGCGCACATGTTACAGTTTGCAGGGACCCTTGTTCGAGCCCTTGCTCCCCACCTGCAGGGAGAAAGCTTTGCAAGTGATGAAGCAATGTGGCAGGTGTCTGCCTCGCTTCCTTTTTTTTTAAATATTGATTTATTTTTCCCTTTTGTTACCCTTGTCTTTTATTTTGATAGTTATTATTGTTGTTATTGATGTCATCATTGTTGGATAGGACAGAGAGAAATGGAGAGAGGAGGGGAAGACAGAGAGGGGGAGAGAAAGAGAGAGATTCCTGCACACGGGGGCCGGGTGGTGGCGCACCTGGTTGAGCGCACATGTTACAATGCACAAAGTCCTGGGTTCAAGCCCCCACTCCCCACCTGCAGGGGAAAACTTCACAAGTGGTGAAGAAGTGCTCGATTTCTGACTGTCTCTATTCAGTAAATAAAGATAATTAAAAAAAGTAAAAAGAAAAAAACACCCGAAGACCTGCTCCACCGTCTGTGAAGCGACCCACCTGCAGGTGGGGAGCCAGTGTCTCGAACCAGGGTCCTTATGTCAGTCCTTGCGCTCTGCTGCACGTGCGCTTAACCCGCTGTGCTACTGCCCGGCACCCAATATTTTTTTGTAATACTGCAGGGCGCTGGGTGGAGCTGGGCCCTTCTCCTTGTGAGGGTGATGGAGAGCTGCAGCCCCCCCCCCCCACCTGCCCTTCGGCCTGGAGCAGAGTCGCTGCTGCCCTTCGTGTGGTCACACACGCGGCTCTTGCTCACCCTCACCCGCTGACAACCTCTCTCTCTGTCCATAGCCCGCAGTGACCGCGCCAGCTGGGCCTGGGACAGAAGTGCGGCTGCACCAGGCCAGCGCAGCGCTGGGAGACGCAAACCCAGAGAAGAGGCTGCAGAAAGGTAGGCGAACAGGCTTCCTCCCCCGCCCTCACACCCCATCCCCAGACATCGAGTTAGTGGCATCTTTGCAAAGCGGCCAGAACTAGAAACTGTGTCAGCTCTACTGTCATCCGGATCATTGTGGATGATGGGATAATTCCACAGTGGAATAATCTACAGTGATGGAAAGACAAATGTACATGTGCATGGCAAACATTGGATGGATGTCACAACATCCTTTAAGAGAATGAGGATCCCATCAAACATTTCTATTTGCACAAAGTACAAAATAGGCAAAAAGCATCTGAACTGTTGAGCAGGGACCTGAAGGAGACAGGAGGAGCCCTGAGTGCTGCTATGCAGGTGTCTGAGGTGATGCTGGGTTTGGAGGTCAGGTTACCGTATGCAGTTTCCTGGAACTCATTACGACGTGTGCTTTTCTTACTTTTATTATTCTTTGAGGAAATTTTAATTTTTTTTTAAAGGAGGCTTGGTACTCTTCTCTTTTCAGACGCATTAGAATTTTTTTTTTGCCCATTGTATTGTCAGCATCCTGAATTTCATTGGTTGGTAGCCCAATACTAATTCTTTATAATCATTGCTGCTTGAATGTTAAATAAATTATAATTTATTACATATGAATTGTAAACTTCTGTTGAGCAGAAACTGTGTCATTTTTTTCTCAGTGTCTTAAGTGAGATTAGATGGTAACAACTGTTAAATCACTGATACCTTCTCCAACCTCATTTTTCTGTACATTATTGATTTAATAATGATCAACAAGACCTTATTGAAGAGGGGTACAATGCCACACAACTCCCACCACCAGAGTTCCATATCCCATCCCCTCCATTGGAAGCTTCCCTAGTCTTTATCCCTCTGGGAGTATGGACCCAGGATCACTGTGGGGTGCAGAAGGTGGGCGTTCTGGCTTCTGTAATTGCTTCTCCGCGAGACATGGGGTTGGCAGGTCGATCCACACTCCCAGTTGTACTTTCTTATTTGTTTAATAGTGTCCTCTGGCTCTGTACACATTTTTTAAAATTTTTTGTAAATTATCTTCATTTATTTACTGGATAGAGACAGAGAGAGATCAAGGGGAATGAGGAGATAGAGAGGGAGGCAGACAGCTGCAGCCCTGATTCTCCACTAGGGAAGCTTTTCCCCTGCAGATGGGGACCAGGGCCTGAGCCTGAGTTCTTGTGCATAGTAGCATGACCGCTTAAGCAGTTGCGCCACCACCCAGACCCTGTGCACATTTCCTCATTTATAAGGAATTTGGTGTGTGAGTACCGTGTGGGTTTTCTTTTTGTTTTGTTTGTTTGTTTGTTTTGTGTGTTTTTATTTTTTGTAGCTCAGAAGTCTAAATTTGTTTGCCTTTGCGATAGCACCTGAGGTTATAAAATATATAAATAAATTGGTTCTTGAGGATTTCAGCTCAGTGGATAAGGGCCAGTAGTCATGATAAAATTTGAGAGTTTCTCTACTGTCATATTGATTTTGAGAGCTCTGCCAAGGTCATCTATCTCTTAGGGCACTATCATGTGAATGGAAAGAATGATGGGCTCTCCTGCTCTCAGGGCCACATCACTGTGCAGACGATGGGGCTTAAATCCAGTTTCTTGTCCTTGCTAATGCAGAGGCCCACGAAGCTGCTCCCCCAGTTCTACTGGCAGATGCTGATTGTCTTCCTAGTGCTCACTGACAGATGAGAGAAAGCTGAGACGGCTGTGCTCCATCGCTCCCCTCAGCTAGTCTTTGAGACAGTGGGTCTCATTCCCTGCAAGGCAACGTGTCAGTAACTCCTACACACACACACAGGTGCCCAAGGAGCATATTTCCACTTGCCCTCAGGAAGATTTTCAGTTTTGCTGGGAAAGGAGTGCTTCAACTTGACTGTCTAGGCAGCGGGCTCTCGAAAGTGCTTGAATGCAAAACACTGTGTGTGTGGGTGCCTGCCATGGATTTGCCTCAAAATACGCACAGGATTATTGTGAAATCACTTTTAAATGTTCACTGTGCAACTTAGACATGTGCTTAAAACATTTATAGTGAGGGTGCTGGGCAGTAGTGCAGCAGGTTAAGCGCAAATGGCACAAAGCACAAGGACCAGCGTAAGGATACAGGTTTGAGTCCCCAGCTCCCCACCTAAAGGGTGGTCACTGTGCAAGTGGTGAAGCAGGTATCTATCTTTCTCTCCCCCTCTCTGCCTTCCCCATACAAAGCCAAACATACAAAGCCAAACAAATTGTTGAGCAATCATGGACCCAAAGCTTGGAATAGTGGAGAGGAAGTGTTAGGGGATACTCACTGCAAACTCTAGTGTACTTCTGCTTTCAGGTATATATTTTGCAGTAGTTTATGGATACATGTGAACATATGCTTTCTCTCACAGAAACTGGTGTATATCTAGGTTTTGGGACTTTGTTGGAAAGTGAAACACCTGAGATGGAATTAGATATACTATGAAAGGAAAGGTCTCACCTGAGTAATGAAGCTGAAGGGTTGTCATTCCACATGTGAAGTCTCTGGACACAGTCTGAAGTGAAGCATCGCTGTGTTGATTAGGTAGTGATTGGCAGATGCAATATTATCTCATACGGATTGGGAGAGGCATACGGGAAAGTGGGCCCTATCCAAGGGTTCCAGGACTGGGAGAAGTAGAGGCTCTATAGTGGAGATGTGAGGTTCCTGCTGTCTTAGGGTTCAAAAAGACAATCGATAGTTAATGTTATCATCACATTATTTGGTAATTGGTTTAACTTTGAAAAGGCCTTTTGTTATGGTTTGCTGTACAGTACCCAGTATCTTGTATATAGCTGTGCTATTGGTTGCTTCTGATCTACTTGGTCTAGGCTTTTGAGAGAGTCCACCTATCAAATACACAGCCTATATATTAAAAAGATTCAGTCTGTGTTGTAAAAAACTTCGAGACATACAATTAATTTTCCCCCTCTCATATTAATTAACTAGTGATTTATATGACTACATTTTACTAGGAGTGTACATAAACACCATTCCCACCATCAAAAGACTGGGACCCATCCCTCCCACCCACTCCCACCCCCCACTGGCCCAGGAAGCTGCATGTCTACCCCTCACCACAGGGTTTTTACTTTGGTGCCCTACTTACAATTTGGGTAGGTCCTGCTTTTAGTTTCCCTTTCAGATCTTCTTCCTCAACTTCTGTTGATGAGTGGGATCATCCCATACTCGTCTTTATCTTTCTGACTTAGCTCACAACATAATTCCTTCTAGTTCTGTCCAAGATGGGTCAGAGAAGGTGGGTTCATTGTTCTTGATAGCTGCATAGTATTCCATTGTGTATATATACCACAGCTTTCTCAGCCACTCATCTGTTGTTGGGCACCTTGGTTGCTTCCAGGTTTTAGCTATTATGAATTGTGCTGCTATGAACATAGGAGTACACACCTCTTTTTGGTTGGGTGTTATGGAGTCCTTGGGGTATAATCCCAGGAGAGGAATTACTGGATCATATGGAAGGTCCATGTCTAGCCTTGTGAGAGTTTTCCAGACTGCTCTCCATAGAGGCTGTACAAGTTAACATTTCCACCAGCAATGCAAAAGGGTTCCTCTGTCCCCACAACCTCTCCAGCATTTGTTGCTGCTGTCCTTTTTGATGTATGCCATTCTTACAGGAGTGAGGTGATATCTTAGTGTTGTCTTAATTTGCATTTCTCTGACAATCAGTGACCTAGAGCAGTTTTTCATATGTTTGTTAGCCTTTTAGATCTCCTCTGAGATGAATGTTTTGTTCATATCCTCTGCTGTAGTGTATTACACAAATACTCATGTAATTGCAGCTACATAGTGACAAGACCATGACTTAGGATTAGTTCAAATGAACCTTCTCTTCTAGAGAGTCCACTAGTTCATTTATTAAAATATTATTGTCTATTAAAACTGTTTTGGCTTGTCACCAGTGTGTTGTGGATGACTATAGATCAGAAGAGGAGAATGTGTGCATTTGTAATGAATGACCATGAAATATTTTCAATTTATGGTGAGTTGTTGGAGTATTTCACTTGGGATCAGTCCAGATGATTTATGGGCATCTGTCAGTGACTATTTTTGTTCAGAGGATGGTAACATATCTAGTCAGGCTGTTGATGCCAAGGTCTCCTAGATTGTAAGGGAAAGAAGATGGTGAGGTTATTCATTTCTGAAACTCCAGCAAGTCAATTCATGGTAATATCCCCATGCTCCACTTTTTTTCTTTAGACTCAGAATCTCATACAGATACAACTTCAGTTTCCAATAGCTTTTAATCCAGTTAGAGAGAGACACACAAAGAAAGAGAGGGAGAGGGAGAGGGAGAGGGAGAGGGAGAGAGAGAGAGAGACTTACCACAGAACCAGAGCTTTCCTTGGGGCCATACTGTTACCATGGGGTGTTCAAGCTTGAACCCAGGCTGCAAGTATGGCAAGGTATGTGCCCAATCTGTTGAGCTGTCTTTCTTTCTAACCCAGCTCCCGTTCTTTCAAAACATGTGGAAAGATATGTGTAATCCTCAAAAAATTAAAAATATATGTTGTATATGGTCCAGTTATCCTCCTTCAGGTTTCTTACCTGAAAAAAAAGCATAAACAGTAATTCAAGAGCCACCTACATCTCCATGTTCATTTCAGCACTATTTACAATATGTGAGAACTGAAAAACAACCTATTGCCTATAGAGAGGGGAGTGGATAATGAAAATGTAGTCTGCATACACAATATATATTCAGATCAAAGGAAAAGAAGGCCTGCTGTTTGCAGTAGCCTGGATAGACTTTGTAGATATTATGTTTAGGTGGAGAAAGACAAATGCCTCGTGATTTTACTCATTTGTGATAGATATAGAAAACAAATGGATGAGTTACACCTCTCCGTAGTCTTCCCTTATTAGGGATAGATAGAGACAGGCTGGGGATATGGATCAACTAGCTAACATCCCTGGCCAGTAGAGAAGCAATCATGTAAGCCAGAGTTCCTTCCTTCTGCACCTCAAAAAGAATTTGGGGTTCATACTTCCAGCAGTGGGGGGATGTGAAGGGAAGATGACCAGAGAACGTTGAACCCCAATTCCATCAGGCCAGGAAATGTTTGTCACCAGGAATCTTTGTTTTATCCCCATCACTGAAGGGGAAAAAACCTGGAAATCACCAGAGGAAGTCAGGCAGTGTTTTGCTTATCTGAGAGGGAAGAAGAAAATGAAAATTTGGAAGTTGTAATGGGTGTAGGTGTGACTTAGAAATGGTAATAGAAATGGGTGTCATATAAGTCATATGACATAGGTCATATAAGTGAATATAAATGGGCAAAATATATAGAGATAGGTAGGTAGGTAGGTAGATAGATAGATAGATTGGATGATAGATAATAGTCAGTCCTTCCCTGGGCAGATGACCTCATAAATGTATCCTGTAACCTCATCTCTCCTGAGCCCTAACCCACTAGGGAAAGATAGAAACAGATTGGGAGCATGGATCAACATGTCAGTGTCCATGTCCAGCAGAGAAACAATTACAGAAGCCAGACTGTCCACATTCTGTACCCCAAAAAAAAATTTGTTCCATACTCCCAGATGGAGAGACAATAGGAAAGTTTCCAATAGAGGAGATGGGACACAGAACTCTATTGATGGAAGCTGTATGGAATTATTCTCCTATTACAATTATACCTTTTACAATCTAGTAAATCAATATTAATCACTAAAAAAAAACCATAAAAATATATAGTCAATCCATATCTGTGACTTTGGGAGAACTATTATAATTTCCACTGGAGGGCTATGGGGACCCAGAACTCTGGTGGTAGGTAGGAACAGTGTGGAATTTTACCTCTATTATCTTTTAATTTTGTAAATCACTATTAAATAATTGATAAGCATAAAAAAGCAAGTAGATGAGCTAAATAAAACAGCAATATACTTCTAGGCTCTGAAAAACAACTATATGGTAAAAGGAAAGTGTTGGTGAGTGATTGGAGAAGCACACCTTTGATTTTTTTTTTTTTGTCTTTGTGGAAGAGAATACTCCTTGCTGTGGTGTAAATGAAACAGGAAAATTTCAGAAGGGAGAGAGGTAAGAACCTGCTGGCCACCTGTCCCAGAGCCTAGTGCCCTGAGGAACTCAGGCCCTGAAGCTTTTCTGCCAGTTGTGTCATTCCACAGGGCAGGGCGGGGTGGATCTGAAACCCTGGTCATACTCCTTTGCTTTATCCTTCAAGAATGTGTCTGAAAGGAGATCCTTTTCTCTTGAAAAAAGAAACCCATAAGGGCAAATCAGCATTAGTTTTGCTGCATTGGGACCATGGGGCAGCTAGGAGGCTCCCACCTAGTGGTACTGAGAAGAAGACGACCATCTCACACCGAGATTCGTTCCACACATCATTTAACCCTAATTTGAATGACCTCCAATGTACACCTAAGTGAACAGCACAACTGCAGTGCATGGAACTCCATGAAGTTACCTTTGTCTTTTTGGTACTTTTTTTCTTCCCTCAGAAGTGTGTTATATTTCCCTCACTTGTTACTCCAGTTTCTACATTGTGTTTCTAGAAGAATGGATTCACTGTGAGTCCTGACTTTATTGTGCATTTCAGTTCAGGACACTGATGTTTTACATGAGTTGCAGAAAGAGTCCTGACTCCCATACACAACAATCCTGGTATCTTATTTTTACACTGATAGAATCAGAGAGGGTTGAAAGCAAAGCCACACGGCCCCTCACCTTCGAAAAGAATGAAGGCAGCAGAATCCATCTGCTTCTATAGATCCAGCATTCACTGAATGTGTGCAGTGCTCATGCCTCTACTAGAGACATAAATAGAAGGCAACCACAGCACATGAGAGAGTTGTCTGCAGGAGGAAGTAGCTACTGTGAAAAGAGGAAGTGTTCTGGCTGCTTGGGTTTATGAAGGCTCTTTCAAGAGGAGGCTGGTGGGTGGAAGGGCTTCCAGAAGAAAGTGTCTGGGACATAGCTGTCCCAGGTGGGAGAGGAACTGCAAGCAGTGTTTTTGAAACAGCTCGACAAACACTGGGGGGTGGAGGAGCATGGGTGTCATGCTGAAATGAGTATTTTTCTAATTTCTAAATCAACTTTTCCACTGGTTCTCCACCAAATAAAACCTCTCCCAGGGGGAACACAGAGGGGCTTCCCTCAAGTCACCACTAGTAGCTTGGGCCTTTTAACATTTCAATGCGAGGCCACTATGCAATCAATTCCGCCCTTTCTAAATCTACACTTACTTTAAAATTCTCCGCATGCCACAGAGCTGGTGGTCAGGCCTTCAAGTGAGCTGACCTTCTCTGGAAGGTTTCTGAATGTCAGAGCCTGGGCAGCAACACTCCCAGGAAGCTCTTCTGCCTGAATAGCAGCAGTGCTTTGTCCCAAAGCCCATAACAACTCCGGGGCTCCCCAGCCTACGGGGAGCTCTCCAGGGGCAGACATGAGCGAGGTACAGAGGTACATTTTATATCCCTGCTTCCAGCAGCAGCCGTCAGTTGTGCCACACATCTTGTGCCGTCATTATCCGTCAATGGACGTCAAATGTGCACCTGTCACATCCAACAAAGCTGATGCTTCAAGTTTCCCATCAACTCCACTCTTTAGAGACTGGGTCTAATGATCATTCTTTTCTTCAGAAATGACGTGTTCCCCAGGGAAGCCACTTTGAAAAGATGTCAGTTAATGTGTATTTATTTGAATGTCACCTGCATCATAAAGCAAACCCTCCACACTGGATAGAAGGTTTCTGGAATAACAGGATACCTGCCCTGTGGAGGATACGTCCCTACAAGGCCTGAGTGAGGCGCGTGGTAGGCAGAAGGCTCAGGATCACATCCATCCCTGTGAGAGAGTTGGTGGGCTCTCTTCCTGTTCCTATGGCTCACTCATTTCCAAAGGGCCTGTGCTCGGGGGTGACCCTTGTGTATCCCTCAGTAAAGGACCTCTCTTCCTATCTGGTCCTCAGCTGAGTGATATCTCAGCATCTCTCACTTTTGAGGCTCATAGGTGTTCGACCAGATGACCCTCAGGGCTCTTTCAAGTCCTGTATTCTGTGTCCCTGTGATTCCCAGATCAGGTCACAGGTGTTTGGGTTGTGAGGGACCAGATGTTCAGACCCTCCTGTACTCCAGTGATCATTCAAGGGGAGTTGAGATCATGTTCATGTTTTCCACTCTCATATATTCTCCCGTCCTTTGCATACCAGATAAGCACTATTGCTGTGCCTGCCCCCTCCATTTCTCTCTCTCTCTATTTTTCTGTGTCTGTCTCTCTATCTCTCCACCAGATACACACAGTGCAGTATTCCCAGTTGAGGCCTGTCTCAGGCTATAGGGTGGTGGTGACTTTTCATGTTAACTAGTTCAGTCTGTCCTTAGTACATTCATCTGCTACATCACTTCTCTCAGAGGATGTTGAAGTGCAGTAACTAGTTGTGTTTAGATCTTTTCCCTAAGAAAGCCTGAGATGTGTCTGTTAAAACCTCCTCTGAGGGAGTCGGGCTGTAGCTCAGCGAGTTAAGCACAGGTGGCGCAAAGCACAAGGACCGGCATAAGGATCCTGGTTGGAACCCCGGCTCCCCACCTGCAGGAGAGTCGCTTCACAGGCAGTCTGCAGGTGTCTATCTTTCTCTCCTCCTCTCTGTCTTCCCCTCCTCTCTCCATTTCTCTCTGTCCTATCCAACGACAACAATAATAACTACAACAATAAAACAACAAGGGCAACAAAAGGGAATAAATAAATAAAATAAATATAAAAAAAAAACTCCTCTGAGAGGAGCAGATAAGGAGTGCCTTCACCCAGAGGTGAGACCACCCTGTAGACAAAGAGAAGGGACCGACATCTAAATGTGTCACTTTGTCATGTTGACACATATTATGTTTAGTTCTGAGTATGTGTCAGTGCTATCTGGGAGCTGAGAACATGCACAGAATCCTGCTGTCAGAAACATGAGGCCATGGGGCTAGGAAGCCTTAGAAGTGAGCTTTATAAAGTGTCTGAGTATGTGAGGGTAGCAACTAGAAAGATAAACAATTCCTTCTGCTCACATTAGTCCAGCAAGTTTTCCTGAGAGGGGAGGGGCATTTTCAAGTGTGGGTAAAAGGGTGAACAGATAGGGAAGAAGGCAGTGTGTGGACACAAGGACAGAAGAGGGCCTTCAAATCTGAAGACATGTATAATGGGTAGTTTGGTGTCATTTGCGTAGCCCGTGGGGCTTTCAGATGAGAGAGCCCTCTGTGTCCTCTTTGTGTCAGAGGCTAAGGAAGCTCTGAGCCTTGCACTCATCCCACAGAGGCCATGACAGTGGTACCTGGACCAAGCAAATGGCACCTGTCCTATGAAAATAAAATCTGTATATTCAGGACTTCTGAAGTTAGCCTGTGATAAAGCAATGAAACAGCCATTGTCAGAAAGCAAGATACAGACATCCTGGTGACCATGGTGACTTGGTTAATATTGGCAGGGGCTGGGGGCTGCTTCCATGGGGAGCTGGACTCGGGGCTTATGTGATGGGACATGAGGTCATCACGGCTACATGGCTGCATGTGAGTGCTCTGACCCCCACATACAGCCCTACCACCAGCAACAAAGAATTCCAGGACTGTAAAGGAATCATCATCCTTCAAATCAAAGTGCCATGGTTATCATTAAAGCTGCAGAACACATGGAATCTCAATGAATCTGCAGGAGCCTGGAAAAACCATGGGTCTTGGAGCTTGAGGACTTGGCTCCGTGTCTGAGTATTGCTACTTATTTTATGACTCTTGACATTTACTTAAATTCTCTGAGTTTCCATTTCACCTTTAAAATTGGGATCACAGTAATGGCAGCATCACAAGAAGATGGGGTGATGTGCTTGGGAGATGCATGTAGAACACTTTATGCAGTAAGGAAGATGCTCTGTGACATCTTGGGAGCCAGGATGGAATTGAACGTGTGATGGAACCAGGCACCTCCACTTTACCTGCTTGGATGCTTCCTTTCTGAGCTCAGATTATTCATCTGCAGCATGAAGAGGCAAGGCCTTATATTTTATGATCTATGCAGTATGAATTGTACATGCAGCCTGCACTCCTGTGTGAACCATATACATATATGCACCATGTGGTGCAGACTACTAGTGCATCACACACATTTGCTACACCTCGTACAGCACACAGTGCACTGTGAGTACATTTACTGCACTGTGCAGTGTCCAGCACATGTAAAGCACATACTGTGATGTAATGCACATAAGTATATAAGAAGACACAAGGGCCGGGGATAGCGCACTGGGTTAAGCGCACATGGCACGAAGCACAAGGACAGGCCTAAGGACCCCAGTTTGAGCCCCTGGCTCCCCATCTGTGTGGAGGTCGCTTCACGGATGGTAAAGCAGGTCTGCAGGTGTCTATCTTTCTCTCCCCTTCTCTGTCTTCCCCTTCTCTCTCCATTTCTCTCTGTCCTATTCAACAACAATGATAGCATTGGCAACAATAACAACAACAACAACAACAATAAAGGCAACAAATGGGGAAAATGGCCTCCAGGAGCAGTGGATTCGTAATGCAGGCACTGAGCCCCAGAAATAACCCTGGAGATATATATGATGACACACAGGGCTTGACAGGAATCTCTGAGCAGGAGTTTGCAGGAATTGCATAGTAGTACCCAACCTTTCTTTATTTTTCTTTTTGTCTCCAGGGTTATCTCTGGGGCTTGGTGCCTGCACTACAAATCCACTGCTCCTGGAGGCCATTTCCCCCTCTTTTTTGTTGTTATTTTTAACCTGCTGTGCTACTGTCCATCCCTCAGACCCAGCCATTGTATATCAGAAATAGAGATGAGCAGACATCTGATTTCAAACAGCCCCAACAAAGAAAGGTCCTACGTGCACATGTGGCCCTGACCATACAGCTGTGTTTTAACTCCCTCCCAATTTGCAGACCCACAAAACATGTCCTATGTCTGTTCATCCCAGAATCTCCTATTTACAGCAGAAACTTGATCCTGGAACAAACAGCTGCACAGACACCACCATACATCAACTGGAAAACCATCAGCATGAGTGTTCATTAGCAGTAAAAAACAACCTCTCAAAATCCAGTATTTAAAATTGGAAATGATCTCTTGTCTCCCATTCCCATTCCCCCTAACGGGAAAAAATAATAGTAAAATAATAATAAAGTCAAACTATGTTCTATTTTCAATATTCAGAAACTTTAAAATCCAGTCTGCAAAAAGCAGAAGTTGTGAGCACGAGCATGCTTTCCTCTTGCATCTTTTCCTGATTACTATGCCCTGCTGCTATTTGTGAAATTCCAAGCATATGATATTTTGCACAATTTCTTTTTGAGGAGACAGGGCCTTCTACATGCATGATTTCACCAAACTGGGCTCCTTTTTCTTTCTTTTTAAAAAATCTTTATTTATTGGGAGTCCGTGGTAGCGCAGTGGGTTGGGCGCAGGTGACGCAAAGCACAAGGATTGGCTGAAGGATCCCGGTTCGAGCCCCCGGCTCCCCACCTGCAGGGGAATCACTTCACAAGCGGTGAAGCAGGTCTGCAGGTGTCTTTCTCTCCTCCTCTTTGTCTTCCCCTCCTCTCTCCATTTCTCTCTGTCCTATCCAACAACAACGACATCAATCATAACTACAACAATAAAACAATGAGGGCAAAAAAAGGGAATAAATAATAAATAAAAAATATTTTTTAAAATACATTTATTTATTTATTTATTTATTTTCCCTTTTGTTTCCTTTGTTTTATTGTTATAGATATTACTGTTGTTGTTATTGATGTCATCATTGTTGGACTGGACAGACAGAAATGGAAAGAAGAGGGGAAGACAGAGGAGGAGAGAAAGACAGACACCTGCAGACCTGCTTCACCATCTGTGAAGCGACTCCCCTGCAAGTGGAGAGCTGACGGCTCAAACTGAGATCCTTAACGCAGGTCCTTGCACTTGGAGCCACCTGCACTTAACCTGCTGTACCACCACCCAACCCCCTTTTTCTTTCAGATAGAGAAACACCACAGCACCAGGTCTTCCTCTAGTGCTGTAGTATCTCCCAGGCAGTGCCAGGACTCAAACCTGAACTGTGCGCACATAACAAGGCACATGCTTTACCTGGTGAATTATATCCCCAGATCCTTAAACCATTTTTCAAGGTTCATTTCTTATTTATTATACTTGAGAGAGAGTTTCATATGAGATGGGGTGGAGAAACACCAGAGCACCACTTTGGCACATATGCTGCCAGGAGTCAAGCCAGGAATCTTAGGCATGCAGGTCTGGCGCTCTACCAGTTGAGACAACTGCAGTTCTACTTCACTACTCATGAAGCTTCCTTTCTGCAGGTGGGGACCAGGGGCTTGAACCCAGATCTTTGAGCACTGTAATGTGTGCACTTAGCCAGGTGGTTGGTAATTGAATGGGGAAAGGGGTGATTTCTGGACCTTCTTTGAAAGCAACATGTTGTATGATGTGGAATAGCATTTTAGTGTTTCTTGTTAGGTTTTATGATTTAATCGTTTTCTAGATATTTGAACTTGGAAGGTAAATGAGGCTTCACAAGTGCAGGGTGGTGCCTCCTCATTTTCCTTCTGTTATGCTGTGTCTCCTCCTTTTTCTTGTTCAGCTCATGAGAGGAGCTCAACATGTTTACATGGAAAGTGCACTCATTCCTCTGTGAGCATAGCCCCCTTACACCCCCAAAGCTGTACTGGACAGTGCCTTCCAGGCTACAGGTTTAGGGGACAGGGGTTGAGAGCAGTTTCTTAGCATCATCTTTTTTGGAAATTTATAGAAGACTTTCATATTTCTCCAGGTTTCCTTCCTCTTTCTGTGTCTCTCTATCTGCATGCCTGTCTATATCTCTCCTCTTTTTGAACCACACTCCACATCATGGTATTTTATTTTTATTGGCCTGTTGAAATGCCCATGTTTTAAACTGAGGGCATAGAACATGTCTAGGAAGTAATGAGAATGGCTTTATCTTGTGTGCCCTTTTTGCAGATTAGTCAATAGCTGTGCCCTTTCTCTTTACACTCTGGGTGGTCTTAATCTCCTCCACTCTTAAAACGGAATGCATTTGCACTGATGGGCCCACTGTGGGCTTTCACTCAGCATCTCTGTGGAAGGTGTGCCCTCCAGAAGGCTCCATAGAAGCAGAGGAGCAGAACTGAAGGTGGAAATATGCCCTCAGCTGCAGCTTCTCGGTGGTGCTACTATCTGTTGACACAATTTTTTTTAACTTTTGTAGATGTCTAGGTCAGTGCTGACCTGTCCCCTGGCCACAGACTCCTTCTTCTGCTGTATCTGTGTTCATCTGCTGCGTACAAATGTTAAAGTTCCTGATCTGAGGATTTGTTGGATTTTGCCTAAAGGGTGCACTGCTTCTCTGAGACTACTACTACTTTTTCAGCTCTTACACGGGAAGCAGGGCAGTGAGTAGGATTTCTTGCTGCTTTATTTCTAGGTTAAATGAGGTTCTGAAGTGGTTGTCATAGAAGAAAAAAAAGTAAGTGTTAGAAATGGTTGCTCTTTTTCAAGTCATGTTGGTGTCCTCAGCTGAGAATAAGTTGCACATCTGCCTTTGAGAATTCTAGATGAATCCCACAGATCCTAGAGCCAATTCTCCATGCAGAAGCCCCCAGAAGCCACTTAGGGAGATTCAATTCAGATTGAATTGTGGACATGATATAGGCAATAATAACTGGTGTGTATTGAAGATTTGCTACAGGTCCTCAGGCATGGTAAGGGCTAGACTGTAATGGATGAATTATTTCCCCTGTCAGTTATACTTCTGATGTCCATTTGCTCCTTGCTTTCAAGAATCTATAGATGATCAGAATGGCAAGTGCCATGCATTGTCCATGGTGCTGCCTGCAGTGGTGATGAAGGTCGTTAGACTCCTGTGCATACATGTTGAGATGACACTGTGCACACCTATCAAGCTGACACCATATATGCACGCCTAATATGATGACACTGTGTAACCTAGTGAGAAGGGGTCAGTGCACACCTTCTGAGACAGTGTGCACACCTAGTGAAATAGACTCAGTGTACACCCTAGCAAAAAGGACTTAGAGCAAGAATGCAGTTGATGATTTTACTAACTAGAAGTAATCTTAAATGTCTTTTCCTAAGTTTCCTTTTCTTGCACCTTCTATTATTTGCCCATAAAGAGAAACCATTTCAAAGTCCTGGTAGAATCATTGGGACCACTTAGAAACAAGTCATTTTTCAGGAATCAAAGAGATACTTCCAGATGTTGAGTTCAACTATGGGTCACCAACTTCAGTTTGATTACTGTACTCTCCCACTCTCCCAGCGTGCATACACACTCTCACTCTCATGCCTTCCCTCCCTCCCTTACTACCTCTCTCCCTCTGGTGCACTGAGCAGAGCAGCCGCTGTGAAGACTTCTGTGGGCACAGGAGCTCCGCGCGCTGGAGCTTTGGGTCCCTAGTGGGCCTTCTGGCACGGGGCTGCGCGGTCCTGCAGGGAACTTTGCAGAGCCCGGGGCTGGGTTGGAGCGCACCGCTGTGGAAGCTGCAGCCTCCTCAGGACATGCGCCTGGTCCCTCCTGCTGTCCCCATGTCCCCGCTTGACCCGTGGGTCCCTGCGCAACAGTTGTCTGTTTGGAGGGACTGGGGGGGTGGGGTGAAGGAGGGCGGGCCAGGGGCCTGGGCTGGGGCGCGCGGTGCGAGGCACCAGGGGCTGAGTGCCCCCCCTAGGCGTGCAGGGGGCTGGCCCCTCTGGTGGAGCGCACTGGCCGCCCCCCAGTGGCAGGTGCCTCCCTGGGCGCTGAGTGCGCAGGCGCCAGCCGCTGGCACTGACCAAAACCAGGCTTGAGCGGGCAGCAGCAGCGGCGGCAGCGCTGGACCAATAGGAACCTTGACTGACTGACCAAGGGAGCCTCGAGTCTTGGAGGCAACGGGACTATGAAGCCCGCCTAGGGGCCCGCTAGCCATGTGGCCCGGCACCTGCTGAGCCTGGAGCACGCTGAGGAAGGTGCGACTGCGGGGCCAGGTCGGGTCGGCGCGGGGAAGAGGGGTGGCGGGTGGCGGGGTAGGGTCCCCGCGGAGCGCGCGGGTGTGGGCGGGGGACCCTGCGCAAGACTGCGTGGGGGCAGGAGCGCGTAGGTCGCTGCTCCTGAGCCAGAGCGAGGTCCCCCCGCACCTGTGTGTGGGACCGCGAGTTGGCAGCATGGCCCTGCGCCCCGGAGGCACTGAGTGCCCAGAGCCAACGCGCGCGTCCTGCACCTCTGCGGGTCCCTGGGTCCCGGGCTCTGGGGTGCACGGCGAGCGCCGAGTGGGGCGCCACGAGGTGCGACTGTCCCTCCTTGGCCCTGTAAGCCCAGTAGGCAGGAGACCCATGGAGGGGCTGACCGGCAAGAGGGCTACATGCTGACTGGGACTCAGGTTCTGGCTCAGAAGGGGCAGCCGCCTTGGTGGTGGTGGGGCAGGCGGCACATTGCCACCCCCCACCCCCCAACCTCCTTGGTCAATTCCGTGTGGTGACGCTCTCTGGGACCCACGGGAAAGGAGAGGTGTGGGGTCGCTGGTGCGGGGTGGCCTGGGCTGCAGCGACTGGGGTGGGGGGAAGGCGTGCGCCTGCAGGGGGTGGCCGACGCCCAGATCTCCAAGTGCAAGAGAGCTTGCCAGGCCTTTTTAGGGGTGGTTGCTAAGGAGGCGCTACCCAGCACAGGATTTTGTAACCAAGCCTCCCCTGGCAGAGGCTGTCGCTGCTTGCGCCCCTTCCCTCTCTTGCAGGAGAAATAATGATGTGATGAGCATAGCCCTGCGCGCCATGGCCAGGGTGCGGCGGGTGCGCCCAGGTGGGCTGGCTGGGGTGTGTGTGTAGGGGGGCCGCTGCACACCGCCTCGCCCCACCCCCACCACTCACCCCTGCGATGCGCCCAGGGTGTCTGGACTAATTAGACTTGGGGAGCCTAAAGGAGAGAAGAGTTGCAAGAGGTGGGGAGGGGGTGGCGAGCTCGGGCTAGGTGACAAGCAGAGGCAACCTGCCTGCACTACCCCAGGAAACTCTGGGCTAGTCCTGGATGAGGTACTCCACCAGCCTTTAGCTCTCGGTGAAGGTCTTGGGATTCAGAATCCATGATTTATCAGTGGTGGCAATATTGTATGGATTAACAATATGGCCATTGCCAGCAGAACCATCTTCAGTGTTGATCGATTCTGCCTGGGCTGCTTTAGGGAGATTGAAGTGCTGTAGCCTCTCCATCACCTTTGGCTGGAGTGTGCTGGGGAGGCCACCTCACCTGCCACTGAACTGGGGGTGGAAGGGGTTGCCCCGTCATCAGTTTGGGGGCCCGGAGGCCTGTGCTTCTGATTGACACTCAGGGACTTTAGTCTCCTAAGACTTGAAGACTCTTCACAGCACAATAGGAGAGTGTCCCTGTGGCACATTCACAGATTCCAAAGCACAGTTAGCGACAGACCCCTTTTTAGCTCCACTTTCACCCCTGGGAGTGACACATTTAGATTTGAGGTTGAGTTGCATTACAGCACAATTTTCAGTTTACCTGCTTTATTTCCCTGGTGAAAGAAAGGTAATAGGTAACCAAGGCAAAAAAAGAGGGTAAAATGATAAAACATGCTAATTTTTGGCAGGTCAAGTTGTTACTCTGGTTTTTCAAAAAATACCATTAATCAGAATTTTCCAGTAGCCAAATTGTCTTGTGCAGGCAGCTGTGACTCAGAGATTTTGGCTCTAATAGTAATTGTAGAGTGTGCAACATTTCCTTTAGATGGGGTGACTTTTTCATTGCCTGCAAGAGAACAAATGAGAATTATTTTGTACCCCACATCTGGCATTATGGCTAGTGGGATTCATCGTGTACTTGGGTACATTTGGACTGAGAGGTAGGGCCTTGCAGGCCTTCAGGGACAGGAACAGGAACTACACGCACCAAAGACACTATCTTCTCCACCAACATTTAGAGTCAATTTATCCTCTGTCAGTAATTCAGCAGACCTGAGGGTTCTTCTCAGTAAAAGTTGTTCAAGGGAACTGGACTTTATCATGCAAATCACTCAGTTCCCTTTATTAACTCTTTCCTCCATGTTTCTCTGTTCTTGGTTAAGAGTTCATATAAGCCACAGATGTCATCGATGTCACTTGTCATGTCAAACTTGTGTATTGCACTTGAGACTAAGTGGTAACTTGAGTGAGCAAAATGAGTACTATGTCCAGTAAACAAGCAGATGAAATAAAGGTTCTCAGTTCAGCATTCTAAGTCATTGTTTCAAACTCTTAAGCATTTATTCCTCCTTCTTCGAAAGAACTTTGCACTTATAGTATAATTATCCTAAGTGGTACTGTTTGAGACAAAAATAAACATGTATCCTACTTTCCAGTATTTCTGAATGTTATAGGTTACTTGTGGTGGAAATGAAATTTAACATGTAAAACCCTTCTATAGAAGTAGGATTATATTGGTATTTCTCCCCTTTGACATATATATCCTGTAGCTCTCTGTTTTAAAATGGTATAAGTTACAAAATAAATAATAGCACTTAATAATAATACTCAATAGAAAAAGTCCTTTGGGGGGCCGGCAGTAGTGCTTCAGGTTAAGCATACATAGTACGAAGTGCAAGGACCTGTGAAAGTATCCCAGTTCATGCCCCAGCTCCCTACCAACAGGGGAGTTGCTTCACAGGTAGTGAACCAGGTCTGCAGTAATCTCTTTCTCTTCCCCTATCTTCCCTTCCTATCTCAATTTCACTCTGTCCTGGGACCAGATGGTGGCACACCTGGTTGAGTGCACATGTCACAATGTGCAAGGACCCAGGTTCGAGCCCGGTCCCCACCTGCAGGGGGAAAGCTTCACAAGTGTTGAAGCAGGGCTGCAGTTATCTCTCTGTCTCTCTCCCTCTCTATCACCCTCTTCCCTCTTGATTTCTGGCTGTCTCTATCCAGTAAATAAATCAATAAAGATAAAAAAGGGAGTCGGGTGGTAGCACAGCATGTTAAGCACATGTGGCGCAAAGTGCAAGGATTTGCATAAGAATCAATATCCATAACAACAATAATAAAAATCAACAAGGGCAACAAAAGGAAAAATAAATATTAAAAAAAGAAAAAAAATTCACTCTGTCCTATCCTATAAAAAAAGTGTTTTGCAGAATTTAAATACATTGTATTTCATGTACCTAGAACCTGACCAGTTTTGAAAGTAAAGGAGTATAATGGGGCTTTTTTTAATTGTTAGAGGATCTGTTATTGCTCTTAACAGAGTATCTTTCAGGAAATGCACATAGGGTGAAGAGATGCCTTGATGCTTTTGTTATTTACAACAACATATTGAGGTGGCGACTAGGAGATAGCTCACTTAGTAGAGCACACACTTTGCCATGCTAAGTATTCATAGGAGCACCATACAGAGGGGAAACTCCATGAGTGGTAAAGTAGTGCTGTGGTGTTTCTCCACCCTCTCTCTCCCATCTCTATTTCTGTCTCTCTCTCTCTCTCCCCCTTTCTATATTCCATCTTCTGTATGAAAAAAAAAGAAAAAATAGTCTACTTGGAGTGGTTGATTGTTGCAGACACTGGTGGCAAAAAAGTAAGTATATAATATTGATTTAAGAAAACATGGAAGTCATAGTTTCTCAGTTGCCCACGTTATTGAATAATAGGCACTTTGACTACAGATTTTAAAGGAGTGTTAATTAAATATATTTTATTGACACACAGAATAGATATGCCCTGGTCTTTCACTGGACACAATAAAAATAACTATGCCTTTGTGACTTGGGCAGAAGGGAGTCGTGTGTCAGCACTGCCAGTACATTGGTTATGAAGAGTTGTGTTCAGGAGTCAGTCATAAAGACAAGATGAGTCAGTGGGCAGCACATATACCTTACCATGAGTTTTAGTCTTGGCACCACATGGGAGTACCATAGATAGCACTGGGGTAGCTCCCCTGATGAGGTAGAATGATGATGTGATACTCGTCTTCTCTCCTGTCCCCCAGATAGTGAAGAAAGAAAAAGGGCCAAAGAGGTCTCTCAGTAGTGTTATCTGCCACACATGAAGCCATAAATTGATGTTGCATATGTACAAGGCTCAGAGCTCATTTCTGGAACTACATTAAAACAAATAAATAAGCAGGAAGTCAGCAAGCAGAGTGTTCTTGTGCAGTTAAATCACTTGTAAGGACTGACAAAGTTGCTCACTTGGATAATGCAGAGCTTTGCCACATGTGTGACCCAAGTTTGAGCCCGGCCCCCATAGCATTGAAGAAAGCCTCAGTTCTCCGGTCTCTCTCACTCTTTCTACTTCTGCCCATTAAAAAGAAAAGTTATTCTTCATCCGCAATAGTTTTACTTAATGCTGTTTTTATCAAACAGTCCATTCCCAGAAGACTGGCATTTTCTTTGTCTGGGCTCTGGAGTGTATAAGATGGTGTGTTTGTGTGTGTGTGTGTGTGTGTGTGTGTGTGTGTGTGTGTGTGTGTGTGTGTGTGTGTGTATGTGTGTGTGTGTGGTGTCAGGGCTCTCCTTTTGAAAGGCCAAGTCTCAGCTCTGTCTTGTGGTGTGCCAGACACAGATAGGTGCACTTACCCTGCCTTCTAGCCTGAACAGTAGTGACAAGGAATGGACTGAGCTGTCCATGGCAGCTGGAGTTCAGTAACCACTGCTCTGCTTTTTCAGCCATTACTTTCTGCCCCTATGCTGTGGAGATGCTTCTCAGTCAGCAGCTCCTGGCCCTCACATTCAGTCCCTTGGAGTGACAGTCCTCTTGGCCTGATCTGTCATTTCTCAGAGAGAATATTATAGGGCTCACTCTTGAGAAAATGTGCGTCTCCTGAATTATTCCCAGTCATTTTTCCATGATGGATGCCTCCAGCTTTTATTCTTAAACTCTCTTTCCTGCTAGAAGAAGTTGTCCTGCACTCTTGCCCTTGTGATTGGCCCTCCATAGAAATTTGCATGTAAATTTCCTTGGACTATTCTATTTGCCTTTCTGAGAGTCTTGCTATTTTCAAAACGGTTCTGCTTTGTCTAATGAGAACCCTTCCTGTTTGAGGATTTTGGTGTCCAGGGATAAGATAACATGACATTTATTTATTTATTTTTGAGCTGAGACAGAAACATGCCTTTTGAGCAGAGGGAATCCTCGGGAGGAAGGCTGAAAGGGAGTGGGTCCTAGAATTTTTGCTGGGTGCCAACAGCTTAGGTGGTGACTGTCTGTACACAGAGCAACATGGCCACTTTACTGTGAATTCAGGCAAGAATCTGGTTGTCTGTCCATGGCAACCAAAGTAAAGTATGAGTTTTTCTAAAATAATATTAATAATTACATGAAAATTACTGAAGAGCAAGATTTTCAGTCTTTAGCTGATATTCTCATCTGGTGTAGTCACAGAATAACAAAAAAGAAAACTTTTAATGAGTCATTGCTAAAAAGGGACATTTGCAACCAGTCTTTCCTTAAAATCATAGAAAATATGTTAACAGTAACTTTGTAAGTTTAGGTAGGCATTCCCTTTAAAATGATGTACTATACTCTGCACAAAAGAAAAAAGTACTGAACTAATCCACCAGAACCTGTAAGTATATATGTTAAGCCAGCCAAGATGTCATTATCCCCTTGTCTGTCATGAGAAGTTGTCCTGCTCTCCTGCATGAGGATGAATTGGAGCCCCCCTGGGGTGACAGTTCAAGTGGTATCACTGAGTTCTGATCCTAATACTCAAAAGGGGACAGAATCAATGCTGATTTGATAGGATTGTCACAAGGATGAAGTGAAACTGTGGCTGTACAGCATACAGCATTTAGAGAAGCTCCGGAGGTGACTCAGCAGGTAGAACACAGAGCCTGTGTGTGTGAGTCCCAAGTTCAATCCCTGGTATGTACATGCTAGAGTTGTTACTGATTCTCTCTTTCTCCTAAATAAGTACATACATACACAATGAAATTTCCCCCCTTTTTATTTGATAGGACAGAGAGAAATTGAGAGGAGGGCGAGGAGACAGCCAAAGAGAAAGAGGAAACACTTGCAGTACTGTGTCACTGCACATGAAGCTTTCCTCCTGCAGATGGGGACCTGGGACTTGAACACCAGTTCCACTACAACATGTGTGCTCAACTGGGTGCACCAGTCTCCATATTTAAAAAATAAAGCATTTAGCATAGTGCCCACTGTCATGCTCAATGAAGCTGGTTCATTGGGACCCAGTTGCAGCCATCTTGCATAGGTTGTGACCAGGCCATCTTCATATTACCATCCACCCAGAAAATAATGATTTACAGGACAGTTCTTACATGGGTTACTTGTTCATCCTTCCATGATAGGTATCTACACACCATTCCCACCATCAATTTTGCTCCACCACTGTGCATTGGGTCCCTGATAGCCACTCAACTCCCTTCCGTGGGCTTTCTGCAGTGGAGAACATCTAGTCTGGTTTTCTCCCAGTGTTTTATCTTTCTTTCTTTTTAAAATTTTTTTTATTTATTCCCTTTTGTTGCTCTTTTTTATTGTTGTAGTTACTACTGTTGTTGTTGTATAGGGCAGAGAGAAATGGAGAAAGGAGGGGAAGACAGAGAGGTGGGAGAGAAAGACAGACACCTGCAGACCTGCTTCACTGCCTGTGAAGCGACTTCCCTGCAGTTGGGGAGCTGGGGGCTCAAACAGGGATCCTTACACCAGTCTTTGCGCTTTGTGCCACGTGCACTTAACCCACTGTGCTACCGCCCACTCCCTGTGTTTTATCTTTCTTAAGTTCCACTTATAAGTGAGATCATATAGTGTTCATTCTTCTCCTTTTGATTGATCTCACTTAACATGATTTCTTCAAGTTCCATTCAAGATGGGGCAAAAGAGATTGTTACATCATTTAAATAACTGAATAGTATTCCATTATGAATATAGACCACAATTACCTTTCTCTTCTATTCCCTTCTTCTTCTTCTCCTCCTCCTTCTCTTCTCTTCTCTTCTCTTCTCTTCTCTTCTCTTCTCTTCTCTTCTCCTTCCACCACCTCCCCTCCCCTCCTCTCTCTCTCCCCCCCCTCTCCGAACAGGGGCTTAAATCCAGGTCTTTAACATGGTAATATGTGTGTTTAATTGGATGCACCACTGCCTACCCCTAGACGCTAAATTTCTTAACCACCTGTCTGTTGTTGGGCATTTAGCATGGTCTGTTGTTGAGCTAATTTCCCAGAGAATTATGGCTGCTGTTCTGAATGTGAAACCATGTGGGTGAAGTCTTAAGCTTTTGTCTCCAAATCCAAGCTACTTTTCTGTGCCCCCCCCCAACACTTGGGAAGCAGGGTGAGTGTCTCAATGAGAACTTAGATGTGATATCAGTACCACTTTCTGATCCACAGGGTGGGCCAAGTAGCACTCTGCACCTTCTATGGAATAGCATCTCACCATCAAAATCTCCCCATCCCCCCAGACCCCCTTCCCCTGCCACCTTTCTTCTGGAGAGACACCTCTTAAAAAACAGTGCCCGGGGAGTTGGGCGGTGGCGCAGTGGGTTAAGTGCATGTGGCACAAAGCACAAGGACAGGCGTAAGGATCCCTGTTAGAACCCCCAGCTCTCCACCTTCAGGGGAGTCACGTCACAAGTGTTGAAGCAGGTCTGCAGGTGTCTGTCTTTCTCTCACCTCTCTGTCTTCCCCTCCTCTCCATTTCTCTCTATCCTATCCAACAACAACGACATCAATAACCACAACAACGTTAAACAACAAGAGCAACAAAAGGGAAAATAAATAAATTAAACAAAACAAAAAAACCAGTGCCTGGTCTTATTTAGCTAAGATCTGACCGAAGAGGTCATACTATTCTGTGGATGAGTGAGTGAGACTGTTGGACACATTACAGATTCTCCAGATCTGTCTGACCTTGTCTTGTGAACACTGCCACTTCCTGTGGGCCCAGTACTCTGCTCTTGGGTACTGTTACTCTGTACCAGTTTCTGATTCACCTATACAAGGACAAGATTCCCTGATTTTTAATTTAATGAATTAATTTATTTAGCCTTTTCCGTGTTTTCTTCTCATTTGTTCTTTATGACCTCACTGAATAGCTACTTCTGCTGTGCCTGTGTCTCAGGTCTTAACTGCCAAAAATCAATATATCTGTGTGGCCCTGGGTCTCTGCCTGTCTCAGGGAATGTTCTGTGGAAGATTTGTTCTCCAGGCTGCCCAGCTAGAGTATGGCACTGTCTTTAGGGGTGAGATTCAGTGAATGGGCAAGTTTGGCAGTCTCCCAGTTTCCACATAGTTTTTGAATGAATAAATAAATCCACAACCAACTAACTCCATAGTCCACTACTAGAAAGTGTCCTACTGGCATGTTTTCACATTTCTTCTATAAATTGTGTGAGAGAGACAGATGGAGCTAGAGGACCTCATGAGCATGTTAGTGGGTATGAATACTTTTTATTTGCTTGTAATAGGATAACTTTGACTCTTTAAAAATAACTTCAATCTTTTGTAATATTTTGACAAGTTTTTCAACATTTTTTTTCTGGTTCTATTAAAAACGTAGCACTGAGATCTATACTATAGTCAATTTAGATTTTTTTTTTGCCTCCAGGCTTATTGCTGGTGCGCGGTGCCTGCACTGCAAATCCATCAATCCTGGAGGCTGTTTTTTTCCTTTCGTTGCCCTTATTGTTTATTGTTATTGCTGTCATTGTTGTTATATAGGACAGAGAGTAATCACGAGAGAGAGGAGGAGAAGACAGAGAGAGGGAGAGAAGGATAGGCACCTGCAGACCTGCTTCACCGCTTGTGAAGTGATCCTGTGCAGGTGGGGAGCTGGAGGCTCGAACCTGGATCCTTATGCCTGTTCTTGCTCTTTGTACCATGTGTGCTTAACCTGATATGTTATCTGCCCCGCAGCAATTTAGAATTTTTCACAAACTGTTGATGTTGTCTTTTCAGTCTTTCATCATGATAACTACATATTCCCAAGTCTATACTATGCTGTTGATGTCATCAACCATCATTAGGCCAAGATTTTAGTTTTTTGTAAGGCAAGTTACATTGCTCTTTGAAGTCTGAACATTATTTCTTAGTCTTCAATTTATCTATTTGTTTATATTTCCTTGTTTCTATAATGATATTCTACGAAGGGTCATAGCACACATTTAAAAAGCACTACTATTCCAGGGCCTGTTGGTGGCTCAACTGGCAGAATTGGTAGCACACGCTACCAAGCACAAGGACCCAAGTTCAGGTCCTTGGTGTCTCCCTTCAGTTACCGTCATGGGCTGTGAAGCAGTGTTGCAGACATCTCTCCTTCTCTGTGTCTCTCTATTCTTCTTTCTCTATGTCTCTTGCTCTCTAAAGAAATATCTGCCTGTAATGGGGAAGTAGTATAGGTACCATATTCCAGTGGCAGCAAGAACACCACCACCATTCTTTCTGCTTCCAGCAGTTTCATTTCTGGGAACATATCCTAATAAAATTATCATGAATTTATAGGAAATTAGCTGAACAGATGTTCTCTTCAGCTTTGTTCATTGTAAGATGTTGGAAAATAGCATTAACCATTGGATAAAGCCAGTGTGAAAAGTAAAAGAAAAGGAAAAGAAAACTATATGTATGCATTAAAAGGATGAAAGTTAATACAAAATACTGTGCTCAGTGAAGAAAAGCAGGCCCTTGTACCCCAAATACCTGTCATCCTTTTCAATCCTGACACCAATCTAACTATGTCAACCCATCTGACTGAGTTTGTCCTTATCTAACCAGATTGGAAGACCATGTGGGAGAGTGTGTTACTGTGGTCCGAAGTGCGTATGCCACTTCATTCTTTTCTGTTGCCTCCTCACATGCCACACTCATGGGTGGGAGATAAAAGACCCTTAGGACCCAGGAAGAATAAGGGGTGTGTGTGTGTGTGTGTGTGTGTGTGTGTGTGTGTGTGTGTTTGTGTGTGATGTATGTGAATCTTTGATTGTTTCATGGAACCGGGAAACCTGATGTGTTCCTTTTCACAGAAGAGAGACCTCCTGAGGTTCTCCAGAGGATTGTAACCTGTATCTCACAAACCTAATACTGGTTTGAAAAGCCACTCAACACTTTAAAAACTGGGAGAAAGTCTAAGCTTGTCTGATATAGAAGGGACTCCAAAGCTGGATAAGGTTAGGAGACTGGCTCACTCAATGATGGTCTCTTTAGCCAGTGTCAAGCCACTCTTATCACCTAGGGTCCTATCCAGAGGATCATAGGATTCCCCCATAGATGATGTGGGGCAAGATCTCTAGGAGTTCCCTCTAACACCACTGGTCACATCCATTGGGAATATTACCAAAAATTCCATTGAAAACACTGTATTTAAAATGGGAGTTGCCTCAGATAAATCAGATCTAGAGACAGCTTCAGAAAATGATGGAAAATTTCCTTTCCTTTTATGTTCATTTCCACCTCCACATTTCAGAGACAGTAATTAAAATTTTTATTTATAAAAAGTAAACCCTGACAAAAACCATATATATGATGGGTACAATTCCCCACAATTCCTGCCACCAGAATGCCATATCCCACCCCCTCCCCTGATAGCTTTCCTCTTCTTTCTCCCTCTGGGAGTATGGACCCAGGGTCATTATAGGGTACAGAAGGTGGAATGTTTGGCTTCTGTAATTACTTCCCCACTGAACATGGGTGTTTGTAGGTCGATCCATACTACCAGCCTGTCTCTCTTTCCCTAGTGGGGCGGGGTTCTGGGGAAGCAGAGCTCAAAGACACATTGGTGTGGGTTTTTCTGCCCACGGAAGTCCAGTTGGCAATCATGTTAGCATCTGGAACCTGTTGTCTGAAAAAAGATTTAACATATAAAACAAACAAACAAAAGTTGACTAATCATTATCCTAAATGCTGTAAAAGTTCATATGAAGAGTTGGGGGGTATCCATTTTAGAGTTAGTTATAGTTCTATTTTAGGTGTATTCCAAAGAGCCTATGACTATACTACTTTGTTTTCCTGAGCCTAACATCTAATATGCAGGTGGATCTAAGTTATTGTCTGTGGAGATGATAATCATGGCTGGAGAAAGGACCAGAAAGCTGGATCAGCAAAGAGAGTAGCTCCCAAGTATGGGATAGGTGTATAAATATTGTTGACTGTAAACCACATCAATTTGATCTGATCTGGTGACCATATTAAGCTTTGGAGCCTATGTGACCTCTGCATCCCTATAGACCTGAGTTCACATTCTGAGGTCATGAGTAGGAATGTTCCAAGCTGCCCCAACTTCAGTATCCAACTTCCTCAGGTGGAAAATAGAGAAACATTCTCTACTCAGAGACTATTTGAAAAGATAGAGTCAGCTATTATTAATAATTTGAAACAAGGGCAACAAAAGGATAAATAAATAAAAAATAATTTGAAGGCATTCTTTAGAAAATTAACAAGTAATATATATAAATATATAAATATATATATATATATATATATATAATTGGGGACCTGGCGGTAGTGCAGTGGATTAAGTGCACATGGTACAAGGCTCAAAGCCTGGCCTAAGGATCCTGATTGGAACCCCTAGCTCCTGACCTGCGGGGGGGAGGTCACGTCAGAAGTGGTAAAGATGGACTGTAGGTGTCTCTTTCCCCATCTCTGTCTTCCTGTCCTCTCTCAGTTTTCTCTGTCCTATCCAACAACAATAACAACATTGTTAATAACAACAAAGATAAACAACAAAAGGGAAAATAACCTCCAGGAGCAGTGGATTATAGTGCAGGCACTGAGCCCCAGCAATAACCCCAGAGGTAAAAAAAAAAAAAAAAATTTTCATGTGAAATAATAGAAGACTAAAAAAAGATATGGCTTTTACCTCCCCAGAGCCCTGCTGCCTCACTTGGGAAAGACAGAAACAGGTTGGGGGTATGGACCCAACGGGCAATGCCCATGTCCAGTGGAGAAGCAATTACAGAATTCAGACTCCTCCTTCTGCACCCCATAAAATCTTTGCTCCAGTGGTTGGGCGGTAGCACAGTGCGTTAAGTGCACTTGGTGCAAAGCTCCAGGATTGGAGTAAGGATCCCAGTTCGAGCCCCCTGCTCTCAACTGTAGGGTGGCCACTTAACACTTGTGAGGCAGGTCTGCAGGTGTCTGTTTTTCTCTCCCCACCTCTGTCTTCCCATCCTCTCTGTATTTCTCTCTGTCCTATCCAACAAAAATAGCAATGGCAACAATAACCACAGCAGTAACAACTAGGACAAAAGAATGGAAAATAATGACCTCCAGGAGCAGTGGACTGTAGTGCAGGCACCAAGCCACAGCTGTAACCCTGGAGGAAAAAAAAAAAGAAATCTTTGGTCCATTCTCCCAGAAGGATAAAGATTAGGGAACCTTCCAGTGGAGGGGAGGGTATAGGGAACTCTGTTGACTGGAATTGTATGGGATTGTGCTTCTATTATCCCACAATCTTGTTAATCATTATTAAATCACTAATTTAAAAAAAAAGATTAAAAAATCTATAAAAACACAGAAGCACACTATCTGCTAGCTACCTTCTTAGTAACTTTCTGAAGCTTTACATCCATTCTGTAGTATATTTAGAGAAGAGTTTAGCTAGCTTAACACAAATACTAAAGAAAACATGTTCTCTGTACACTTGGTGAGGGAGGAACATGGCTTGGTTTTTTTTCCTATTTTTATTAGTGATTTAATAATGGGTTTAATTGTTGTTATTGTTGAGTCATATGATTTATTTATTGTCATTTGTGGTCAGTCTCTTGTCAGTTTTGTGACATCCAAGTATCTTCTCCCAGTTTCCAGGTTACCTTGTGTGTGTGTGTGTGTGTGTGTGTGTGTGTGTGTGTGTGTGTGTGTGTGTGTGTGAAGTTTTCTTTTAATGTGAAGAAGCTGTTAAATTTGATGTAGTCCCAGTAATTTAACCTTGTTTTAGTTTTGCTTACCCATAGTGTGATGAGTCTCCAAATAGAGCCTGATGTTAAATTGTGGACGTGTTTCACCAATGTTTTCTTCTCTATAATTTTTAGTCTCAGTTCCAATAACCAGATGTTTGATCCATCTTGAGTTATTTGGCATGTGGTGTTAAGGGCTGGTGCAGTTTTATTTTTCATTGACTACCCATCATCAGATATTGAAGAGGTCTTTTTCCCTCCCACCCCCCACTGAAAAGGTTTTAGTCCTTTATTATATACACACATATAGGTTTATTTATGAAATTTCAATTTTATTTTGTTGGTCTATAAATTGGTTTTGTTCCAGTACAGTATGTAACATTAATTACTATTGCTTTGTAGCATCAATGGAAGTCAGGAATGTTATGTGTGCATTGTTTGGTTTTTGCTAGACTGCTATGGTGCTGACTCCCCTCTGGACATCTTTATTAAATATTTTCAATGAATGTGAAAACGCATACCTTGGGATTCATAGTGTGATTATTAGTACATGATTGTTAGTTTCTATACTTAGCATATTTAATAAATATTAAAGTAGATTTTTAAATTAATTCATCTCTATATAATTAAATTATATGGCAAAGTTAGTAAAAATGTAAAACCAAGGTCTCTTTTACAATCTTCTCCTTGGGAAACAGACGATGGCTTGTCACTTATAAGCCAGGTTCTACTAGGAATGAACATGTCTGGCTCCACTCTGAAACATTTCTTTTTAATATTTACTATGGCTTTCAATTTCCCATCGTTTTCCATCCAAGTTCAGCTCATTAGCAAATCCAGTAGCAAGTCTAGAATGAAATTTTCAAGAGAAAATGATCTTGTCTTTTACTTCCAAACGCCTGAAGATTCAGTGAAAAGACAGATGTATTTATTTCTTCTAGTGTAGGTGATTATTTTTCTTATGATTAATGAAGAAATAGCTACAATTCAAGGCCAGAGGGTAAGCTGTTGCCCAGGGGTTCTTTTCAACTTTTTGTTAATTATGAAATTCCTAAGCCCAATTATTCAAGTAATGCTTTGACTACTTTCTTTTTTTATTATCTTTATTTTTTATATTTATTTATTATTCCCTTTTGTTGCCCTTTGTTATTATAATTTTTGTTATTGTAAGTTTTGTTATTGTTATTGTAATTTGTTGCCTTTTTTGTTATTGTAATTATTGTTGTTATTGATGCTATCGTTGTTGGATAGGACAGAGGGAAGAGGAGGGGAAGACAGAGAGGCAGAGAGAAAGATAGACACCTGCAGACCTGCTTCACCTCCTGTCACGCGACTCCCCTGCAGGTGGGGAGCCAGGGGCTTGAACTGGGATCCTTACACTGGTCCTTGAGCTTTGTGCCACCTGCACTTAATCCGTTGTGCTACCACCTGACTCGCTATTTGACTACTTTCTTTGTAAATAGATTTAGGTAAATTAGTTCTCCTCCAGGACCATATTTAAAGCTGACTCTCCATCAAAATCCAAAGGCACATACCTGTGAAAAATGGCAAAAAGGCACTTAAGTTCAACGTTCAATCTGACATACCATTATAAGCCACAGTTGAGCAGTTCTATGGTAAAATAAAAATAAAATAAAGAATTTAAATAAAAAATAAATCTACCACCCTCAAAAGTATGTCTTTTGGGGAAAATAATTTCATGGGAGGAGAATAATGGAGATTCCTTTTTAGAGATAAGGCCAACTTCTTGGGAAAAGTTGACCAGTGAGGAAAGCAGAATTTTATGTGTAGTCATGTCCTTTTATTGACCGTGTCTCTTCTTGCTAAGCTTATGAGCTGGCCTTCTGTTACCCCCTCACAATGTCCTCTTTGTTAACTAAGCTATTAAAGATGGCGTCGAAGAACACATGGTGAGTTCCTCACCATATCTGACTCTCATATGTGAAGGTGGTGTGCATGTTATTAATCATCCTTTATTTTTCTCTAATCCGTCTTTCTAATGCCTACTTAAGCAGTATCTGAAGAACTCTGATGGGTAGAAGATAATTTCTTTCTTGTTTGAACACTATAGAACATTCATATTTAGTCTTTTTTCCCTTCCTTTTTGTACTCACTAGGCCAATGTACTCCCAATGTGCAGGTGTCTAAAAATCCCTGAAAAGCAAGCTTTCTCTTCATTTTTGCTGAGTTTATATGTGAGTAAATTTTATTTATTTGTTTAAATTTCTCAATTTTCTTTTTTTTATTAATATTATTTTTGAAAGAATGGAGAGACACATACAGACAACCCCATGTTTAATTTTAAATGTCTTCTTTGGGGGAAATGTTTCTTTTTAATATTCTGTTTACTTATCTATTTCCTGGGTAGAGACAGAAATTGAGAGGGAAGCAGGAGATGATAGATTAGAGAAAGGACAATTAGAAAAGTGCCCTTCATTTTCCCAGGATGCCAGTTTGACCTGTGACCTTCTGACCTGCATGTGGTGCACAGGGGCCAATGTCAGCAGAATGAGTGACTATTCCATGAACTATTGTCCCCACACTTGGCCTCTGTCTGGGAAGTGCTGGCTAAGGAGTAAAAGGCTAGTAGCTGAGGGACTAGTGTGGGAGAGGCTTCACCTTGAGCTTTGCTGTGAAGTGTGCTGATGACAGTAACAGCCTTCCAGAAATCAGAAGTGCACCATCTCTAGTATCTGCTACTGTATTCAGCCATGTACTTGTTCTGGCCCCTGGGACATTGACAGGTGGGACTCAGGCAGAGACCTCAGTGCCTGTCTGGCTGTGGGGAGCCCTTCTTCCAGCACTTCTTCTAGCGTTTGCCTCTTCCAGCACTGAGGAAGCTAGGTGCCACTCTGTGGAGGCCTGGGGAACAGGCAAGACACACATAGTAGCTCCAGTGGAGCTGTTAGCTGCCTGCAGACACACATGACCTCAGCTGATGTAGAGCTGCCCTGAGGAGCCCACCAAGGGCTGATCTGAGTCCTGAGCAAAGAGAGGGGTCATCTAAGGAACAGAGTCAGGGAGTGATCTTTATTATAGCAATAAGCAAGAAAATACAGTAAAAGAATATATAACTACATATATACCATGAAAGGAATAATAAGCGAGAAATTTCTGTGAAAAGACCAGGGAGCAAGGGATTAAGGAAGAAGACTCAAATGAAATGATCTGGATATGGAATGCTGACATTTTCCATTGTGACCCCACTAGACAAAAAGTTTAAAAGTCTTAGTCAAAGGGCTTCAAGTCTTCCACCAGAAAGTTTACACATGGATGGCAGGACTGAGGAACAATGCAAAATCCTGCAAAGTATTAGCATATAATTTTTCTCAATTGTATATCATAAACTAATAGGAAAAAGAAAGGGTCAGTTCTCGGAAGGGGAAGGCTGGCTGTAGGCATTTCAGCAGACACGCAGGAGGCCTCACTGATTGCAGACCTGCCAGGGGAGCCCCCAGCAAGGTGCTGAGAGGAGCCCTGAGCTCCTTAGCAGCTGAGCAGGGTGTAGACAGGGTGCTGCCTGGACCCCGCTCAGAGAGGTCGGAGATGGTCCATCACTGCGCATTTCTGTAGGTGTCACTCTCCCAGCTTGGAATTAGGAGGCTGTCTTATTGTCATGCCTGAAATGAAACACAGAGAGCTGTCTTAGTCAAGTCACATTCTCAGACACTAGCTTCCTCTTGATTCCTGAAGAAATGAATTATCCCAGGAGAGAAGTTTTCCAAGGAGATAAATGCATGAAGGGGCTGAGTATTGCCCACCTGGTGAGCACACATGCCACAGTGAGCAAGGACCTGGGTTCTTGCCCCTGTGCCCACCTACAAAAAGGGAAAGCTTCAGGAGCTGGAAAGCAGATCTGTAGGCATCTTTCCTTCTCTCCCCTCTGTCTCTCCCTCTCATTTTAATTTGTCTCTAGCCATTAGGTAAATTGAATCATTATCAGGAGTGAAATATATTAAAACATAGTCAGCACATAGTAGAAACCTTTCCTCTCAAATCAATACAGCAAAAATCTGCAGCCTCCACCAAGACTGTGCTGCCAGAAGAATGAAGTCCTGCCATTGTTGGGATGTGATTCTCTTGTCCTGTTTTAAACAACCAGAACACCGTGTGTCTCACACAGACTGGTTGCTAGACTAATCTCACATGGCCTAGGCTCACCCTGACTCATGGTGTAGATGAGCAGTGTCCAGGAGCCTGGTCGCCTTTGTACAACTGGCATCAGTGAGGAAGAAGGCACCTACCTCTAGCAGAACAGGGACCAGGATGGAGGGTCACACTCCTCCCTCTCCTCCTTGTTAATCCCTGTATGGTTGTGGGTGCACAGCACGGCCATGAAGCAGGAGAACTGAGTGCGGGTGGCCTCCTCCTTCTGGGGGACCAGATGGACACAGTCCCTGATATCCTCCACTGCCAGGTTCACAGGGATAATGGGGTTGCCCAGGGCATAGTTGTAGAGTGACACCTTGTGGGTGGCCCTGTCCCCATAGCCCATCAGAGAGTCAACCCTGAGCTCAGAGGCGGTGAGGTCCAGCAGAGGCAGCCATGAGAGGGCCCCGTGCAGACGGGTGGAAACGGAGCTCTACCAGATGCTTTCCACATCATGCAGGGCGGTGACAGTATCACTCCTCTGGCCCACAGCCACCAAGATGCTCTTCTGGTGGCCTCTGCCAACAGAGCTGACCAGGGTCCAGATAGAGTCACCTCTAGCACAGATACCTGTGAACATAGCAGTGGGTTTAGCAATGGACAAAGGAGGCACCCCAGAGAGCAGAGCAGAGGCAGTGAGAGGATGAAGGACTTGGAGAACCAAGGGGCTGAGGGTCCACCACCTCACTGACACCATTGCGGAGGGACTGATGGGGAGAGCAAACCCAGGCTTATATCTAGGAGACGATTCGCACATATCAGCAGGAAAATGTTTAATGAGAGTTGAGACAGGAGACCAGGAGCCCCTAATTTTTACTGAATTTGAAGGTGTGGGACTGGAGTTGCCTTTTTAATTGAGAACTTAAGAGGATTCTGTAAACTTGGCACTGGAAGTTATCATGCTGGGTCATTGTTAATTCTGGTGTATATTATGGTCCCATTTCCCCAGGGAGTTTGGTTTTCAGTGTCCTGAGCTTGTTTTCAGGAGGGGATAGATGGCCAGAGAGGTGGCACTTGCAGCAAAGGGTGCAGTTCCCCTCTCCCCTGCTGACCTGACCTGGGGAACTGGGCTTGAGGAGGAGCTGACCTGGGGTGTCCTCTAGTAGCTGCTCCAAAAGGAAGGACTCCTGGGAGCTGGAAGCTGAGCTGGAGTCTTCCTGTTCCTGTGACAGGTCCTCAGTCACGGGCGGTGGTGCCATTCCATTTTCGTGGTGATAGTCACAGTCTGTGTGGAGAGAAATCCAGGCATAGATTCAGGCTTATGTGCCATGATGAGCCCATTGTGATCCCAGAATGTGCCCACAGCTTAGCAAGGGAGCTGTGTTTTTCTTGGAGACGTGCATGGTTTCTGGGGGCTACTGGGTTCCTTTCAGTCCTTTGTCCCCCATGGAATTGGTTTTCAGGGTCATGAGTTTGTTTCAGGAAGGAAGATCTGACCTGGTAGGAGGCATTTACAGGAACCCAGGGGGTCCCCTCTCCTCAGATGGTCTCCACATGCCAGGCTGGGGGAGTCATCAGCTTCTCATGGAAGCTCCTCAGTGGCTGGCATTTGGCCCACTTCATGCTCCTGCAGATGTTTGCCATCTAGGTGGAGAGAAACCTCTGTCTAGGTCCAGGCTGACCATGACCATGAAGAGACTCACCTCATATAGAATATGACACATGGGCCTTCTCCTGGACCTTCTGTGCTAAGAAGGCTGTGTCTCTGTGTCCCTGAATCTGTCAGGAGACCCTACCCTCCCATGTGCCCAAGAAAAGAGTTGACAAAATAAAGAGGAAGATGCTCTTATACATTCCTGTGCCTGGAATGCCATGAATTCCTCATGAGGAAGAGCTCTACAGAGCAGCCCAATCTGCCACAGAGAAAGAAGTAGAGAAGCAAGGACTATCCCTAGAGCCTGTTACAGAGCAGTGAGCTGGTCACTGTCTACTGAATGCATGGAGGCCTGTTGCCTGCGCTTTTCCCTGTCAGATGGTGTTGAAGCGAAGCTGGAAACCATTTATTTACTCTGAGTCTTTGCAGTTAATATCTCACTCCAATAAGCTTCTTCTCTGCTCTGACACTCACCGGCAGGTGGCTCTATGGTTTTCTCCATCCTGGAACTCACAGGTCCCTGATCATGTTTCTCAGAGTCCTGGAAGAGAAAGAAGTCAGGGTCACAATAATCATTGCAGTGAGCAGTGGTAGAGCACATTTCCCAGCAGCTCTGTTTCCCCAGAGAGAGCCCTGTGTCAGTAGCAAAGCTACTTCACCCCCGGGGGGGGGGGTGGTGGGGTGACTGGTTTAGAGTCTACACTGTAGATTTGAGTGAATCCTTGGGTTTTCAGTGCATTTTCAGAAGTTTATTGACAAGGATATGTAGATTTCTTCCTGCTTGCTCTCAAGTCTCCCTTGCTGCAAGTAGGACCCAGGGACTTGAACTCAGGTCCTCTTGCATGGTGACATGCGCACTCTACCAGGTACACCAGTGTCTCCCCCCACACCCTTTCTTGCTTTTTTCCAGTTGAATAAGGAAAACTGGGGTCAATATTTTCTCTTCACTAAAAAGTTTCACCCTGTCCAGGGGTAAATAATCCACTGAAAACGACACAGACCACTCTGTATACACAACAGTCAATTGGGGAAAAAATCCCTGTGAATAGAAAAGCTGTCTCCTGAAAACAGTTCAGTACAAGAGCCATCAAGGATTGACACAAGAAGCCTTCTGGAAAAAATTGTGACATTTCAGGTGCCATGGTCTCTCCATGTTTAAGTCAAATTAATTATTGTTGCATATAGTCCCAACTTCCTTTTCTGTGTATACACAGACCTGTGTGTCTGCAGGAAAATAAACTTTCCTGTCTGGTACATTCTGGATTCTTCCCTCAACTCTAGACCTCTTTCTGTCCAAGGCAGGAGCTTGGAATGTACGTTCTAGTCTTAGACACACTTACACTGATGTTGTCCTCTGCATACTCCAGGATGGCATCTTCATAGTCCATGTTCTCACTGTAAATGTTGCTAATCAAGTCCACCAAGTCCATCAAGTGACCCAAAACGAAAGAATACCTGTTAGGTTGTTTTCTAATCAACTTAAGTTTTAGCTGGTTACTTCAGTATTTTCCACTACTTTTTCAAGATAATCAACTTTTTAAAGATATATGCAAGATCTAATGAGAGAAACAGTATGCAAATGTATTTTTGGAGAATGGACAGATACCAGAAAAAGAATGAAAGCTATGTTGTCAGGCCTCTGAGACTAGGGCTGCAGATCCTGTCCTCACAGCTTTCCTGCCTGGAGTCCAGGCCAGACCCTCCCTGGCCTGTAGGGCTGGCAGATGCATTTGCTTTGAGAACCACCCAGTGAAGGAAGCTGCCCTTAAGTCATTGAAGTTTAATACATAGTCTTGGGTGATGTTAGCTCCCATCACAGCATGGAAAGAAGGGGGACGAGAGGGAGCGGCACTGACTTCTAGGACTCTGCATTCTGAGAACTTAAAGATTTGAAATACCATGGCCTGTGAAGTGGCACAATGGATAAAGTACTGGGCTCTCAAGCATGAGGTCCTGAGTTCAATCCCCAGAAGCACATGTACCAGAATGATATCTGGTTCTTTCTCTTTCTCTCTCTCTCTCTCCTCCTTTCTCATTAATAAAATAAAATATTCTTAAGAAATGATTTGAAATATGTAAACTAATGACATACCTACAAAGCTCTTTAAACCATTGCTCCATCCTCTCAACTGATCTGAAATGCAAGGGAAGAGGGGAAATCCAGTTAGAATGCATAAAATTCACACAAACATATTATGAGTGCTGGTCAGTGTAAACATCAATGTCGGTCATTATTGGTGGGACTGTGTGAGTCAGGAGGACTGTCCTGGTCACTGGGTGTGAGGGAGCCCTGCTCTTTGAAAGACAGTTTTCTGGGTTGGCAAGGAAGTTATCTAGATGGAGGCTAATTGGGTTTGGGGGTAAGGTGGTTATGCTGGTGGTTACCTGCACATTTTACCAAGCACAAGGACCCAGGTCCAAGCCCCTAGTCCCTATCTGCAGAGGGCTTAGCAGTTGCATGTGTTTGCCTGAATCAGAGCCACTAGGGGACAGTTGAGAGCACACAGATGTTTTTGAGGGGGTCAGAGCACGTTTGGCTAATAGATCCCCAGATGGAGCTGTGTTCCCCCCTGAGAGTCATGAGGAGACAGGGCCGGGCTGCAGTCTTACTGAAAAGAGACAAAGAATCGGTGTTCAGCCCAGCCCAAGACCAGCGATAGGCGGACTCTTGTGAATTTCTTGGCTTTCTTCAAGTTGCATATAACCCACATGTCCAGCAGGGGCACCGTGTACTTGATTCTGAAGTGACCCTTGAACCTGGAGAGGGAACAGAGCACACTGCAGTTAGCTTGCATCAACAGCATTCTGGGAGCAGCTTGGTTTCTCCTGGGGAGATGGTGGGTGTGTTTCTGTGGCTCCTTCCCCTCCCCTCTGAGCTGAGCCTTGTGAGCACAGCAGAGGGAGGGCTGGGGCCTGAGAGCTGTGTGCTGACTGAAGCCCGGCCCAGGATGTCCCTGAACACTCCTGACCAGTGGGAGGAAAGCAGCCATTTTCCTGAACATTGTAGAACAATTAGATACCCCCCTATATTTATGAGCTCGCTAAGAGAACCTTTCACTCAGTTAGAATCTTTCCATGTAGTGTCTTCTTTGTTAATCATAATGATCCATGATCATATTTCCCTTATTAATCATATAAAAATTGTAATTAACTTATTAGGTAATTATTGTCACCCTGAAAGTGCTTGAGGATACTCATGAAATAAGTCATGCATTATAAGTTCCATTAAATACATTTTCTATGAGAATGAAAGAAGTAAGATGTATTTTCTATGTCACTTTGTTTTAATTGCCACTGGGGTTATCACAGTGGCAGCCTGATGAATCCACTGTTGTTACTGATCATTTCCCTGTTTCTGTGTGTTTGTTTTTGAGAGGACGGAGAGAAATTGAGAGGGTGGGAGACTGAGTTGAAAAGAGGAATGAAATCTTTAGCCCTAGGGTGTTGCAGCAGGTTAAGTGCATGTGGCACAAAGTGCAAGGACTGGCATTAAGGATGCTGGTTTGAGGTCCTGGCTCCCCACCTGCAGGGGAGTCACTTCACAAACAGTGAAGGAGTTCTACAGGTGTCTACCTTTCTCTCCCCTTCTCTGTCTTCACCTCCTCTCTCCATTTCTTTTTCTCTTATCCTACAACGACGACAACAATAACTACAACAACAATAAAAAAAACAAGGGCAACAAAAGGTAAAATAAATAAATATAAAAAAACAAAAAAAAAGAAAAATCTATAGCCCTCCTAACTGCTTATGAAGCTTCCCCTCTGCAAATGAAGAGTGGGGATTGAATCTGGAACCTTGGGCATGGTAATATGTACGCTCACTGAACCAGGTGTGCCACCAGCCAGCCACCCAATCTTACTTTATAAGGGCTTTTCATACATTTTTATAAGTTACAGGAAAAATATATAGCTCAAATAAAAAGTGCACACATTTATAATGAGTCAATAAGTGCAGCAAGCAAGTAGAAAGAAAAAAAAGACACCATAAACTATTTAATCAAATAGTTTATACTTAGACCTAGATACCTCTTCACCCACTTCCTATTTCACTTCCTCAATCACACTAAGGCTAAACTTGTCAGACAAAGTAAGGACAACAAAAGCTGAATAAGGGCAAGAGACCAGCAGACTTCAATGGCTCTTTTGGTCACCACCAGGCCACCCCATCATCTGGGGCCCAAGTGGGGGAATAATGGGATTCCCACATAGACAAGATGGGCCTTGACCGCTGACAGAGACCTCCCTGCACTATCACTGGTCACCTCCATCAGGAGCAACACCATGAACCCTCTTGTGGGCCTCTACAGGACCTTTACCTCAAAAGGGAACAGCAATGGTAGGGACTGCCCCACTCTCCGAAGGGAGGCTGGGTCAACATACTCTGACACTGGAGGAAGACTGGTCCTGAAATGAGTGCAGCCTAGAAATGTAAATGAATCATGTGAGATAAGCCAAAAGGGGAAGGATGAGTAGAGATGATCTCACTTGTAGGCAGAACATAAGGTTCAACAACAGAAAGGAGAAACACATAACAAAACATTGACTCATTTGGTATATTGAACCAAAGGGAAGGACTCTAGGGAAGGGAAGGGTAGGGAGAGGGCTAGGTTGGGGGTGGGGTGATTGTGGAGTCCTGGAGCATGATGGGAAAGGACCTAAGTCGATGAAGAGAGTGTTTTCAGACAACTATTAAGGTGCAATGAAAAAATTACCTTTGTGTCAAGAACTGTACCAAACCATAAACCTCAAATAAAATTATTTTAAAAGATAAAAAGTCAAGTTGTTCCCTGAAGACCCCACCAATGTGTCCTGGAGCTCCACTTCCCCAGAGACCCACCCTAGTAGGGAAAGAGAGAGGCAGACTGGGAATATGGATCGACCAGTCAACGTCCATGTTCAGCAGGGAAGCATTTACAGAAGCCAGACCTTCCACCTTCTGCAACCCACAACAACCCTGGGTCCATGCTCCCAGAGGGATAGAGAATGGGAAAGCTATCAGGGGAGGGGATAGGATATGGAGATTGGGTGGTGGGAATTATGTGGAGTTGTCCCCCTCCTCCCCTATGGTTTTGTTAATTTATTCTTTCTTAAATAAAATATAAATTTAAAAAAAAGAAAAAAATTTAACCACTCAAAAAAAAAAGTCAAGTTATTTAAAACTTGCTTTCTTAGAGTTCTATTCATAATCTTTCACTTAGAGTTTGCAAAACCTAAACAGCTGCTTATATACTGTGTCCACCATAAAACCGGCAGAGGCTCACAAGTACTGTGAGAAGGACCATGGATATGAGCAAAGGGAACTGCATGGTGGGAGCTGTCACTGGGTGTCTCTCCTCTCTGTTACCTTCCCCATCTCCTTCTCTGTCTCTCAGGTACGTTAAAAGAAATTTGAGGGTGGTCTGTAGACACTGTAATGGTTATGCAAAGATACTCTCTTGCCTGAAGCTCCAAAGTCCCAGGTTCAATCCCCCACACCACATCAGCCAGAGCAGAGCAGTGCTCTGTTTAAAAAAAAAATTGAGGAAGACTTTGCTCAACAGTATAGTTCACTCACTGAGTGAACTGAATTCATTGCCTCGTGTCACACAGAATAAATTCAGTTAGTAAATCACTCATTCCCTCAGTCCCTGGTCCCTGTCACCATGTGCAGTCTGTGAATGCAAAGACTTTGCAGAAATTTAGTGTGAGTGTCTATGAGTTGTAGGAAGCAGGTTCTGGCTGTGGGTTGTCCTGTCTCCTTCGGGCTGAGCTGGAAGGGCAGACACATAAAGGAAGAGCAGGCTGGGGAGGGTCTTCCAGGCTGGGACCCCGCTGGCCTGTGTCTCTGCATCTCTTCTTCAGCCTCTCCACCCTGGGTGCCCTTCCCTAGGACTCAGGCCCTGCCCAGTCTCCCTGCTTCCCCTCTGCTGCCTGCCCAGTGCTGGACAGAAACCTTGCAGAAAAGCCACCTCTTCTGTCCTCAGGGTAGCAGAGAAGAGGCAGCTGTGGAGTCAGGAGGAGGGGGAGCAGGTACGCACTTTGTGTTGGAAATGAGCAGCACGTTGGAATATACGAACATTTGTCTTTTCTGCCACCTCCGACCCTTCTGGAATTTGGCAGGGCCGAAGAGCAGGATGCCTCCACGAGGCACCACTGGGATCTCCTCTTGCGGGCTGCTCTCCTCTTGCGGGCTGCTCTCTTCCACAGAAGACCTGAAACACAGCAGACACAGGGCAGTGTGTCACTGGGCAGGCAGGACACAGGGTCTCATGCTGATACCAGCACTCACAGCATGAGTCTCACAGAAGAGTCTTAGTCCCTCAGAAGGACTCAGCACCCCGATTCAGGAGTCCTGAGCTACACAGAACTCCTATGAGATTTGAGGTCACTCGGCCAGTGGAGATGGAGGGCAGCTTGAAGGACAGGGCACGGGGCTGTCACTTTAGTGTTAGGGGACAAGGAAGCAGCAGAGTCTCCGGACCTGGGGAAAAGGAGACTCTAAGAGGGAGTGAGGGGGAATGAGGGTTGGGGTCCTGCTGCTTGGTGCTGGGGAGGGAGCTGAATGGGTGTGAAAGTGTTCTGCAGACACCTCTCACAGGGAGATGAGAAATCTTACCCTGTGACAACAAACTGCACTGTATTGATTTAACACTGGCCCACAATATAAAAATCAAAATATATAAGGGGATGCTAAGAGGTCAAAGGAGAGAGGATGAGAAATATTTCAAAGAACCAGCTCAGGGCCAAGGCCTAAAGGCAGCACAGTGCCTAGAGTATTGTCAGGAAATCATCAACTCCAAGTATCATCTGCAGTTTTTGCCTCTGTGACTCTGCTTCACTCCCTACCCATTCCTACTCCCCTTTTCTTTCCTCTTCTTTTCTTTTCTCTTTTTCTCTCTTCCTCTGTCATAAAAATAACAGACCCATGTGGGATCTATAAAGGTCAGATTGCATTTGCATCCAAGAGTGTGAAGAGGTCATTCAATTGTGGTCTCACATTAACATACACACTTAGATAACAGAATTATTGAAAACTGACTCTAATCTTTAAGTCAGTCTTCACTTTGGGGCTGAGGGGGGCAGGAATTCCACAATCAGCAAATAATAAATCAAACATCCAAATGTTTTTCAACTCAAGGAAGTACTAAGCTCTTCGTGGCTGTGCCCTGAGTAAGCCCACAGGACTCTGATCCTAGCAGTTCAAGTCTGCTCTCTGGCATCAGCAGGAGGGAATCTCATGAGCACAAGTAACCGTTCATGAGACCAGGGCTGAAGCTGAGGATTCTGTCAGTGGACATCATACAGAGCACGTCCTGGGACTGCCCTCCTCCTGCTCTGCCGGTCACACAGGGCATGTGAACAGACTACCTGATGCAGGACAGACAGCCCAGACATGCTGAAAGCCTCGAAGACTTTCTGGTAGACGCAGACATCCTCTAATATTCACTCCTTGATGCTCAAGAGAGAGCTGGACACAGCACTGCTTTCACTGTCAGCTCAGTCACCAAGACTGGAGATTCTGCTGTAGCCAAGGTCACTGGGCTGTGATGTCAGCAGTCAAAGGTCAGCGTCATAATTGACCAGCTGACAGCATGACTGACTCCCTAAGCATGTTGCACCACCCTCTCTTGATTATTAAAATAGTTTTCTTTTGAGATGACTATAGACTTCCAGGCTTTTACTGAAAATAATAGAAATGTCAGAATCCTTGCCCCATTTCACACAGTAGTCATATAATTATATAATTCTAAACAGAGTAAATATCACAGCAAGATATTTACATGGGTGCTTTCAGAGATACACTATTTCCAGGAGCATAAGTGAGTGTGTGTGTTTGTGTTTGTGTGTCTCACAAACTACAATGTTATCTCCATAAAACCACTTTTAATATAAACAAGCAAAGATCTCAATGGTGTTATGTTTGAATGAGCAGGAGTGTTCTCAGACAGTATCCTAGCAGAAGTGACTTTATGGACCCAGCAGAAGAGCCCTCACACTGCACAGTCCCCTGCTTTTCCTGTGCCAGATCCAGGTTCAACTCAGCCCTTACCAGATAATGGAAATAAGGGTCAGTGCTGTTTTGTTGCCTTTCCCTCTCCCTCTCCCTCTCCCTCTCCCTCTCCCTCTCCCTCTCCCTCTCCCTCTCCCTCTCCCTCTCCCTCTCCTCCTTTCTTTCTCTCTCTCTCTCTCTCTCTCTCTCTCTCTCTCTCTCTGCTAATCTGAAATTCAGTGGAACTGGTTAATGGCACCATGAATTGACTGGTCCTGTCAGTCATTTTCCATTTGTTTTTCTCTTCTGTTTTATTAGATTGAGAGAAATTGGAGGGGGAAAGAGAGAAGAGGGAAAGATAGACACCAGAAGACATGTTTCATCAGTAGAAACTGTCCCCTAGCAGTTTGGGAGCTAGGGCTGTGCACTCAGGTTGGGAGCTAGTATGTGCACCCAGCCCTATACACCACCACCCAGCACCTTGTTGTTATTTGTGATCTGTCTCCCTCCTCTACTTAAAGAAAGGCAAACCCAGTGCAATGTCACCCCAGACATCACAGCATATGAAGGCCCCATTGCACCAGGTACAAGGGATGTCTGCATTCTAAGCAGGGGAACCTGGGAAGCCTGCTCCCACTGACTCAGCACATTCTGTGCCTGGGCACCTGCTTTCCGCAGGGTCTTCCTGCGTGACTGCAGTGATGCTCCCACAGACACAGAGGCTCCATCCTGAGGCCCAGAGGGAGGACCGTGGGCACCATGTGGGCAAAGCTCAAGGTGAGGTTGGCCTGATCCAGACCATTCATCAGCTTGCATCTGCATGTTGACTGTTCTCCCTGTGGGGCATCAACAAGATTGTGGACAGGAAATGGGTGAGCTGCCACCCACTGAGCTGCTGCCCCAGAGACCACAAGACTCCACTTCTGTTGTTAAAATTCGGAGGCTCCAGCTGGCCGGGCTAGCTTCAAGGGCGGGTAACAGAGATGACCAGAGACATACGGCTGGGCAGGGAAGCTGTATTTCTTTATTCAGAAACAACTATTTATAAACTAAACCAAGCTAATCACCAAACAGAACTCTGTTGCCTCTTTCCCCCGCGGCAGCGCCAAGCACTCTCAAACTCTGCAACTCTGGAACTATGGAACCCTCTTGGGGTTCCTTGGGGTGGGGACAAGCGGGCCCATGAAAATAGAACGACTGAACCAATTTTCTTGGCAGGGGGAGAGCTAGAACAAACCAATGTGAAGCATACAACAATTCCCCCTTTTCTTTTTAACTAAATGACCACAGTATCAGGGGTGTGGGGTGAACAGAAACCTATATCATACAGGCATTTTTAAAAAAAGAAACTGGCACAAACATGGAGAAACATGTAAGCAAGTAACAAGAACCAGTGTGTTGCCAAGGGAAGGCCTGAGGGGGCCATTTTTTTGCCTCTGTGGGCAAAACTTTATCAGCTTAAAAAAAACATTTCTTGCTTCTGGGGGGTGTACATGTCTCGATGGGCATTTGTATGGGGGTGGGGAACGGTCTAGAGTCCCAAAGGCAGCTGGCTGCAATTTACTTACTATGAAACAAAACTTGTTATTAGCATATCCACAGCACAATCTAAAATTTCTCATAGAGAAGGAATTTGAGACTTTTACATATCAACAACATCTTTTTAACCTTTTGTTACACCTATTCAAGATGGAGACACACCCTAGGTGTGCACAGGAAAGGAAACCTCAGGCATGATAATAATTAGCATAGCCATTGTGTAATCTACCATTTCTAATAGAGAAGGTAATCGAGAGTTTTACATATCAACAAGTTTATTTAAACTTTTGTTATACCCATTCAAGAAGGAGACACACCCTAGGTGTTCGTAGGTCTTTAGACCAACTTAGTTAAAATATATTGATTGTTAGCTAATTTTTACCTCAGACTTTAAATATAAGTTAATTTTATCTTTATGAGAATTACGTTGAAAACCTTTTTCATTTAACTTTGACTAGTAAGAATTTAGCCTTAAAAATACTGTTTACCAAACTTTAAACATACACATAAACATGGTCATTAATGCACACGGAGAGAAACCTTTGTTACAAAGACATGTCATTTCAAACTCGAATTTAGATATGTACTGTCTTAGTTGTTGGGGGGGTGCGTTGTCCAGTGGTGGTCTCTTGGGCAGCTTCACTTCTAGGAATTGCAGGTTGCGATCTCTGTACAAATCTCTGTGTACTCCAGGTTGTCTGTCTTCAGACCAGATCAGCAGCTGGAGATCTCAGTCCAGTTTCAGCAGGGAGCCCGGGCCTCCGGGAGGTCCGGGATCATTCCAGAATTCATAGCACAAGGGCGGACGGGCCAGCCTTGTAGAAGGCGCGGGCCGAGGTGCCCAGGGGTGGCGGCCATGATAGGCTGCCGCGGCCCTGCCCCATGGCCCTGCCATGTCTGCTGCCCTGTTCGGAGTGGAAGAACAGCGTGGAGGGATCACATGTCAAGTGCCCTGCACCAAGCGGTGGAGAGCTGGCTCCTGTGGGCTGGCCTCGGGCTCCTGCGTGTTGGCATCAGGCTCCTGTATGTTGGCATCGGGCTCTAGTGTGTTGGCATCGGCTCCTGCGTGTTGGTGTTGGTCTCCTGCGGGCTGCAGGGCTGTAGGGCTGCGGGCGTGGTGCGCGGCGTTGTCTGGGAACAGCCGGCTGCCTGGCTGTTCCACCAGATGGAAAAGGCAGCTCCGTGCCTCGCCTCTTACCCGCTGACTCTTCCCGACTCCTCTGGCTGTTCTGAGTGTGCCCGAGTGCGTGGAAACCACAGAGAGGTCCAAACATAAATGTTCCAGAAACAGCAAAACAGTCTCGTGAAGAAAGAGCAGAGGCCTTTGGAGATCTCTTCACAAGCAGAAGAGAAGGCCATAGTACATAGGTAGCCAAATTGTCTTCACTTATCTGATAGATGCGCAGGTCAGGTCCACATGGGCACCATTTGTTGTTAAAAATCAGAGGCTCCAGCTGGCCGGGCTAGCTTCAAGGGCGGGTAACAGAGATGACCAGAGACATACGGCTGGGCAGGGAAGCTGTATTTCTTTATTCAGAAACAATGATTTATAAACTAAACCAAGCTAATCACCAAACAGAACTCTGTTGCCTCTTTCCCCCGCGGCAGCGCCAAGCACTCTCGAACTCTGCAACTCTGGAACTATGGAACCCTCTCGGGGTTCCTTGGGGCGGGGACAAGCGGGCCCGCGAAACTAGAAGGACTGAACCAATTTTCTTGGCAGTGGGAGAGCTAGAACAAACCAATGTAAAGCATACAACACACTTCTGTCTCCATCATCACAGAGCCCTGCCATCTCTAGGAGAACCCAGATCAGTGTGTCCTCAGTTGAAGTGAAGCTGGAAACTCTTTACCATTTATGTCTCACTCTAGTCAGCCTCTTCTTAGATTGCCCTGACACTCACCTGCTGGTGGCTCTGTGGTTTCTTCCCTCCTGGAACATACAGGCCCCTGATCATCTTCCTCCGAGTCCTGGGAGAGAAAGAAGTCAGGGTCACAATAAGCTTTTGCAGTGAGCAGTGGTACAACACATTTCCCAGCAGCTCCGTTTCCCCAGAGAGAGATTCCTGTGTCCAGAATCAAAGCTACTTTACCCCTGGTGTGACTGTGGTTCAGAGTCGACACTGTAGATTTGAGTGAATCCTTGGGTTTTCAGTGCATGTTCAGAAGTGTGTTGACAAGCATAAATGGATTTCTTCCTGCTTGCTCTCTAGTCTCCGGATATACACACAGGTAACTCCCAGTTGAGTGAGTAATTTGTCATTTAAAATGTTAACTATCTAATCAAATGGTTTGAAAGAAAAAAAAACCCACACTCTCCCCCACTTGAGGAGAAGCATTGCCTGGTGTATGAAGAAGCAATAAAATGTCATCAGTGCTGTAGATTCAAGGCCCACCCTGACATGATACAGATGCTCAAATTATGTGAAAGAAGAAATTAAAAAAAGGAAAGTGGGCTAGGAGGTGGTTCAGCTGGTTGGGCACACACCTTACCAAGTACAAGAACCCAGGTTTGAACCCTCACTCCCTACCTGTAGTGGGGAAAACTGACTCTAAACTTTAAGTCAGTCTGCACTTTGGGGTTGAGGGGGGCAGGAATCCCACAATCAGCAAATAATAAATCAAACATCCAAATGTTTCTCAACTCAAGGAAGTACTAAGCTATTCCTTGGCTGTGCCCTGAGTAAGCCCACAGGACTCTTATCCTAGCAGGTCAAGTCTGCACTCTGGCATCAGCAGGAGGGAATCTCATGAGCACAAGTAACCATTCATGAGACCAGGGCTGAAGGTGAGGATTCTGTCAGTGGGCATCACACAGAGAACGTCCTGGGATTGCCCTCCTCCTGCTCTGCCGGTCACACAGGGCATGTGAACAGACTCTACCTGAAGCAGGGCAGCCAGCCCAGACACTCTGAAAGCTGCGAAAATTTTCTGGTAGAAGCAGATATCCTCTACTCTTCACTCCTTGATGCTAAAGAGAGAGCTGGACACAGCACTGCTTGCACTGTCAGCTCAGTCTCCAAGACTGGAGATTCCGCAGTAGCCAAGGCCCCAGGGAAGACCAGCATGCACTACACACCTGCACTGCCTCAGACCTTCTACAATTCTCAACCCTTCATTACAGTTACACATTTATTTATTTATTTATTTATTTATTTTGCTTTCAGGGTTATTGCTAGGTCTCAGTGCCTGCACCAAAAATCCACTGCTCCTGGATGCCATTTTTGCCCTTTTGTTTCCCTTGTTGTTTATCAGTGTTATTATTGTTGTTGTCATTGCTGTCATCGTTGTTGTTGGATAGGACAGAGAGAAATCGAGAGAGGAGGGGAACTCATAGAGGGGGAGAGAAAGACAGATACCTGCAGACATGCTTCAGTGACCATGAAGCAACCCCCCTGCACCTAGGGAGCTGGGGGCTCAAACCAGGATCCTTGTGCTTCATGCCATGTGTGCTTATCCTGCGTTGCTACTGCCTAGCCCCTATATTTTCAGTCTTTCTGTCCGGTATTGTGGCCCATTTACAAATGCATCACAGGCAGATTATAAGCACAAACTACAAGCAGTGCAGGAACTAAAATCTGTGGACATTCCCCATCAGTGACTGCGAGGCTGACCTTGGCCCCTTCCTCCAACTTTGGGGCCCCAGACTGCCCCAAGCAGGTGCTGGACACTTGCATCTGGCTGAGCACAGACCCGTGGCTTTTGTACATGCCTGGCTCTCGGGCTCCTGCTCTGTCCCCTTTCCCAAGACTCAGCCCTCAATGGGCGCCCAAGGAGGACTCTGCAACCCACGGCTTTGCCTGCAGGTCTCCAGAGATTCCCCTCTAACCCCCACTTCCTCTCTGACAGGAGGCTCCAGGACTGGAGTTCTGGGATTTGGGGACCCGAGCATGAGTCCACCAGGAGTCGCAGGGCACCGGGACAACCCATATCCCAAGGGAGGATGAAGGGGTGTGCTCCAGGATGGGGTCTGTGACATCAGAACATGGCTGCCCCGATGACATCACTGCATCCCTCCTGGCTTCTGGCAGGTTCTAGGCACCTGGGCTTCCTGAGAGCACAGACCAAAGGGCACCTGGTATGACCATGAAACATTTTCAGTTTATGGTGAGTTGTTGGAGTATTTCACTTGGGATCAGTCCAGATGATTTATGGGCATCTGTCAGTGACTATTTTTGTTCAGAGGATGGTAACATATCTAGTCAGGCTGTTGATGCCAAGATCTCCTATATTGTAAGGGAAAGAAGATGGTGAAGATAGTCATTTCTGAAACTCCAGCAAGTCAATTCGTGGTAATACCCCCATGCTCCACTTTTTTCTTTAGACTCAGAATCTCATACAGATACAAGTTCAGTTTCCAATAGCTCTTAATCCAGTTAGAGCGACACACAAAGAAAGAGAGGGAGAGGAAGAGATAGATTGAGAGAGAGAGAGACTTAGCACAGAACCAGAGCTTTCCCTGGGGCCATACTGTTACCATGGGGTGTTCAAGATTGAACCCAGGCTGTAAGCATGGCAAGGTATGTGCCCAATCTGTTGAGCTGTCTTTCTGTCTAACCCAGCTCCTGTTCTTTCAAAAGATGTGGAAAGATGTGTGTAATCCTCAAAAAAAATTTAAAATATATGTTGTATATGGTCCTGTTATCCTCCTTTAGGTTTCTTACCTGAAAAAAATGCATAAACAGTAATTCAAGAGCCACCTACATCTCCATGTTCATTTCAGCACTATTTACAATATGTGAGAACTGAAAACAAACGATTGCCTATAGAGAGGGGAGTGGATAATGAAAATGTAGTCTGCATACACAATATATATTCAGATCAAAGGAAAAGAAGGCCTGCTGTTTGCAGTAGCCTGGATAGACTTTGTAGATATTATGTTTAGGTGGAGAAAGACAAATGCCTCGTGATTTCACTCATTTGTGATAGAGAAAACAAATGGATGAGTTACACCTATCCGTAGTCTTACCTTATTAGGGATAGATAGAGACAGGCTGGGGATATGGATCAACTATCTAACATCCCTGGCCAGTAGAGAAGCAATCATTCAAGCCAGAGCTCCTTCCTTCTGCACCTCAAAAAGAATTTGGGGTTCATACTTCTAGCACTGGGGGGATGTGAAGGGAAGATGACCAGAGAACTTTGAACCCCAATTCCATCAGGCCAGGAAATGTTTGTCACCAGGAATCTTTGTTTTTTCCCCATCACTGAAGGGGAAAAAATCTGGAAATCACCAGAGGAAGTCAGGCAGTGTTTTGCTTATCTGAGAGGGAAGAAGAAAATGAAAATTTGGAAGTCGTAATGGGTGTAGGTGTGACTTAGAAATGGTAATAGAAATGGGTGTAAGTGTGACTTAGAAAGGAAGAGAAGACAGGGTGATATAAGTGAATATAAATGGGAAAAATATATAGAGATAGGTAGGTAGATAGATAGATAGATAGATTTGATGATAGATAATAGTCAGTCCTTCCCTGGGCAGATGACCTCATAAATGTATCCTGTAACCTCATCTCTCCTGAGCCCTAACCCACTAGGGAAAGATAGAAACAGGTTGGGAGCATGGATCAACATGTCAGTGTCCATGTCCAGCAGAGAAACAATTACAGAAGCCAGAGTCCATGACCAGCAGAGAAACAATTACAGAAGCCAGACTGTCCACATTCTGCACCCCAAAAAAGAATTTTGGTCCATACTCCCAGATGGAGAAACAATAGGAAAGTTTCCAATAGAGGGGATGGGACACAGAACTCTATTGATGGAAGCTGTATGGAATTATTCTCCTATTACAATTATACCTTTTACAATTTAGTAAATCAATATTAATCACTAAAAAAAACATAAAATATATAGTCAATCCATATCTGTGACTTTGGGAGAACTATTATAATTTCCACTGGAGACCCAGTGTGGGGACCCAGAACTCTGGTTGTAGGTAGGAACAGTGAGGAATTTTTACCTCTATTATCTTTTAATTTTGTAAATCACTATAAAATCATTGATAAGCATAAAAAAGCAAGTAGATGAGCTAAATAAAACAGCAATATACTTCTAGGCTCTGAAAAACAACTATATGGTAAAAGGAAAGTGTTGGTGAGTGATTGGAGAAGCACACCTTTGATTGTTTTTGTCTTTGTGGAAGAGAATACTCCTTGCTGTGGAGTAAATGAAACAGGGAAATTGCAAAAGGGAGAGAGATAAGAACCTGCTGGCCACCTGTTCCAGAGCCTAGTGCCTTGAGGAGCTCAGGCCCTGATGCTTTTCTGCCGGTTGTGTTATTCCACAGGGCAGGGCGGGGTGGATCTGAAACCCTGGTCATACTCCTTTGCTTTATCCTTCAAGAATATGTCTCAAAGGAAAAGATCCTTTTCTCTTGAAAAAAGAAACCCATAAGGGCAAATCAGCATTAGTTTTGCTGCATTGGGACCATGGGGCAGCTAGGAGACTCCCACCTAGTGGTACTGAGAAGAAGATGACCATCTCACACCGAGATTCGTTCCTCACATCATTTAACCCTAATTTGAATGACCTTGAATGTACACCTAAGTGAACAGCAAAGTAAAGAACAAACACCTCATCACAGACCCCTGCAAGCGTTAACCTGGCTTTGACCTAGCACGTTATGATTGGGCCTTCCTCAATCGCTATCGAACAGGCCATGGCCGGTGCGCCGCTATGTCCCATCGCTGGGGAGCCAGAGACGATCTGAACTGCCCCTGCGGCTACAGACAGACTATGACCCACATAGTCAACGACTGCCACATCTCCAGATTCAAAGGAGGTCTCAAAACTTTACATGAGGCTCAACCTGATGCTGTTGACTGGCTATGGAAGAAGGGCAAACGCTAGAAGAAGAAGTGAACAGCACAACTGTAGTGCATGGAACTCCATGAAATTACCTTTGTCTTTTTGGTACTTTTTTTCTTCCCTCAGAAGTGTGTTATATTTCCCTCATTTGTTATTCCAGTTTCTACATTGTGTTTCTAGAAGAATGGATTCACTGTGAGTCCTGACTTTATTGTGCATTTCAGTTCAGGACACTGATGTTTTACATGAGTTGCAAAAAGAGTCCTGATCCCATACACAACAAAAATCTTATTTTTACACTGATAGAATCAGAGAAGGTTGAAAGCAAAGCCACACGGCCCCTCACCTTCGAAAAGAATGAAGGCAGCAGAATCCATCTGCTTCTATAGATCCAGCATTCACTGAATGTGTGCAGTGCTCATGTCTCTACTAGAGACATAAATCAAAGGCAACCACAGCACATGAGAGAGTTGTCTGCAGGAGGAAGTAGCTACTGTGAAAAGAGGAAGTGTTCTGGCTGCTTGGGTTTATGAAGGCTCTTTCAAGAGGAGGCTGGTGGGTGGAAGGGCTTCCAGAAGAAAGTGCCTGGGACATAGCTGTCCCAGCTGGGAGAGGAGCTGCAAGCAGTGTTTTTGAAACAGCTCGACAAACACTGGGGGGTGGAGGAGCATGGGTGTCATGCTGAAATGAGTATTTTTCTAATTTCTAAATCAACTTTCCCACTGATTCTCCACCAAATAAAACCTCTCCCAGAACACAGAGGGGCTTCCCTCCAGTCACCACTAGTAGCTTGGGCCTTTTTTTTTCTTTTTTATTTAAGAAAGGATTAATTAACAAAACCATAGGGTAGGAGGGGTACAATTCCACACAATTCCTACCACCCAGTCTCCATTTCCCACCCCCTCCCCTGAATGCTTTCCCATTCTCCATCCCTCTAGGAGCATGGACCCAGGGTCATTGTGGGTTGCAGAAGGTAGAAGGTCTGGCTTCTGTAATTGCTTCCCTACTGAACATGGGCGTTGACTGGTCGGTCCACACTCCCAGTCTGCCTCTTTCCCTACTAGGGTGGGTCTCTGGGGAAGCGGAGCACCAGGACACATTGGTGGGGTCTTCAGTCTAGGGAAATGATTATAGTATGTTTACTTAACATCTTTCAATGGGATACCAAAATAATTTTTTTTTCTCCTTTAAGTGAGAATACTGAAGATTTACTCTCCCAACAGCTCTGTTATCTTCCATACAACAGTGTTCACTGTGATCACCACAATGGGTCATCAGAATGTCTGATCTCAGACAGGAATCTTTATTTTTCGACCACTTTTCTCCTATTTTCCCTTGCCCTGTCTCTGGTACCAATAATTTTTTATCTATTTTTCTTTCTTTTCCATCACCTCTGGAGCTTTAACACTCTGGGATGACTTTTTCAGATAGAAAGAGCAAGTTGGTGGCCACATACTGACGTTTCCTTTAATTCAGTGGGGCTGAGCTCAAACCTGGGTCTCACACATGATAAACAGCACAATATACAAGTGAGCTACTGCCAAACAAATCTGATCTCTTCTCCTAAGAGCCTGGTGGTGGGTGGTGGTAGTGGGGTGTGTGTGTCTTAGATTCTAAATATAAATCAGATCATGCAATCACATAGAGACCTGCTTTTATATCTAAAGCTCTGGAAGGAACTGGTATCAGAGCCAGTTTTCATTTTTGTCATCTTCAGAGGACTAGGTTGTTCCATCTGTCTGCTCCACTAAATCCCCTAGGCCCTCTGTGTCACAGTGATCCGTATTCTTGCCACAGTCCTCCAGAAGCACCACTCACCCAATTGCAGAGTCAGGCTTGGGGACTTCGTGCACTCCTCTGCTTCCTCTCTCCCTTTATAACCCAGCCAGAAAAAATAATAATAATACCATGTGTTTTACTTGCAACACTTCTCATTTCCAGTTTCTTTTTAAAAACTAATTTTATAAAATTATATATGTCAACAGCGGTTTAAATCCACACCATGCCTACCACCAGAGTTCTGAATCTTCAGTCTCTTCACTGCAATCCACTATAGTTCCCCTAAGGTTGTAGACATGCGCTAACCATCATCTCTACAACTATCTGTCTCCATTTATACATGATTTCCCCCATTTTCTCCTGATTCAAATCTCTGTTCCTCTCCAAGCCCTTCATGACAAAATAACTACCTCCATATGCCCTTCTCCTTTTCCTTATTTCTCTCTGGGTGCTGATGGAGATGGAGTTCAGAATCCTCTTATCTTCATCTTACCACTTCTCCCCCACTGGGGGTACAGATCAGGGTTGTTTTTGGGGTGCAGAAGGTAGGGGTTCTGGCTTCTGTAATTGCTTCTCTGTTGAACACAGTCACTGGCAGGTCGAACAATACTCCCAGCCTGTACCTATCTTTCCATAATGGACCAGAGCTCTGGAGATGGGAGCATCCAGGACACATTGGTGAGGTCATCTACCCAGAGAAGTCAGGATGAAGTCATGGTAGCATCTGTAACTTGGTATCTGGAATGTGATGTGACCTAAATTGAGACAAACTATTTATTGAACAGGAACCAAAAAGGTAGGATTAGAGCAGATGAGATTAGGAATTTTAGGGTAGAATAAAGCTAGGAAAACCATTTTAGGCATGTTCTGGGGGCACACAACTACGGTAGTTTTGTTTGAGTTTGATAGCTAGCCTGAAGTTAGAATGAATATTGTCTGAAAGAATGGTGTCAGGTTCCGGATGACAGCATGATGTCGGCCAGACTTCCCTGGACTGAAGGAAGATCCCACCAATGTGTCCTGGAGCCTGCTTCCCCAGAGACCCACCCTACTAGGGAAAGAGAGAGGCAGACTGGGAGTATGGATCCACTAGTCAATGCCCATGTTCAGCAGGGAAGCAGTTACAGAAGCCAGACCTTCCACCTTCTGCACCCCATAGTGACCCTGAGTCCATATTCCCAGAGGGATAGAGAATGGGAAAGCTATCAGGGGAGGGAATGAGATATGGAGATTGGGTGGTGGGAATTGTGTGGAGTTGTACCCCTCCTATCCTATGATTTTGTTTATGTCTCCCTTTCTTAAATTAAAAAAAAAAACAAATAAAAAAGAAGAAATCCCAGGAAAAAAATGGTGTAGGAGTAGAGAAAAGGGCTAAAAAGTTGGATTAAGGCAAATGATGGTTAAAATGAACTATCTCTATCCATCTGACCGAGGGCCCATACATATTTGTACTTATACTTTATATTTACATTTATACTTATATTTATAATATACTTATATTTATATTTAGCACCAGAACCTGTGTAACCTCTAAGTCCCTGTTGGTCTGAGCTCACAGCTCATGGTCACAGCTGGGAACATTGCAGGCTGCACTCATTTCAAGACACAGTGTTTTTTGAGTGGCAGGGCCTCCCTTCAGAGACTGGGGCTATCCCTACAGTCACTGCTTTATGGTGAAGACAAGGTCATAGGAGGGCCGACAAGATGCCCTTCTTGATGGATTTTTTCCAGGGGCTGGGCTCCAGGGCACTGTGGTGGAGGCTGTAGCCCCCGAGGGACATGCGCCCAGGGCCCTCTCTGGTCCCCATGTCCCCACTTGCCCAGTGGGTCCCCGCGCAGCAGTTGTCTGTTTGGAGGGACTCAGGGGGTGGGATGAAGGAGGGCGGGCCAGGGGCCTGGGCTGGGGCGCGAGGTGGGTGGTAACAGGGGCTGAACGCCCCCCTAGGCGTGCAGGGGGCTGGCCCCTCTGGGTGGAGCTCGCACCCGCCGCCCCCCAGTGCGCAGGTGCCTCCCTGGGCGCTGAGTGCGCAGGCGCCAACAGGCTGGCCAGACTGAAACCTGGCTAGAGCCGGGTCAGAGTGCGCAGTGGCAGCAGCAGAGGCAGTGCTGGACCAACAGGAACCCTGACTAACTGACCAACTGCAGCTCGAGTCGCAGAGGCAACAGGACTACTACGCCCGCCTAGGGGCCCGCTAGCCATGTGGCCTGGCACCTGCTGAGCCTGGAGCACTCGAGGATGTCCGCGCTGAGGAAGGTGCGACTGTGGGGCCGGGTTGGTCGGGGCGCGGACGCCGTGGGGGGAGGGGGTGGCGGGGTAGGTTCCCCGCGGAGCGCGCGGGTGTGGGCGGGGGACCCTGCGCGAGACTGCGTGGGGGCGGGAGCACGTAGGTCACTGCTCCTGAGCCAGAGCGAGGTCCCCCGGCACCTGTGCGTGGGACCCCGAGTTGGCAGTGTGGCCCCGTGCCCCGGCGGCACTTAGTGCCCGGAGCCAGCGCGCGCGTCCTGCACCTCTGCGGGTCCCTGGGTCCCGGGCTCTGGGGTGCACGGCGGGCGCCGAGTGGGGCGCCGCGGAGGTGCGACGGTCCCTCCTCAGTCCTGTGAGCCCAGTAGCAGGGAGACCCATGGAGGGACTGACCAGCGAGAGGGCTACATGCTGACTGGGACTCCGGTTCTGGCACCTGAGGGGCAGCCACTGTGGTGGTGGTGGGGCAGGCGGCACATCGCACCCCCCCACCTCCTTGGTCAATTCCGTGTGGTGACGCTCTCTGGGACCCGCGGGAAGGAGAGGTGTGGGGTCGCTGGTGTGGGGTGGCCTTGGCTGTGGCGACTGGGGTGGAGGGGGAAGGCTTGCGCCGGCAGGGGGTGGCCAACGCCCTGCTCTCCAAGAGCTAGTGAGCCCGCTGGGCTTTTTTAGGGGTGGTTGCTAAGTGAAGCCCTACTTGGCACAGGATTTTGTAACCAAGCCTCCCCTGGCAGCTGCTGTCACCTCTCGTGCCCCTTTGCTCTCTTGTGGGAGAAATAATGATGTGATGAGCACAGCCCTGCGTGCAGAGGCCAGGGGGCGGCAGGTGCGCCCAGGTGGGCTGGCTGGGGTGTGTGTGTAGGGGGGCCGCTGCCCATCGCCTCGCCCCACCCACCCCGCTGCGCCAGGGGTGTCGGGACGAATTAGACTTGGGGAGCCTAAAGGAGAGAAGAGTTGCAAGAGGTGGGGAGGGGGTGGCGAGCTCTGGCGAGGTGGCAAGCAGAGGGGACCTACCTGCAGTGGCCCAGGAAACTCTGGGCTCATCCTGGATGGGGGACCCCACCAGCCTGTCGCTCTCGGTGAAGGTGTTGGGATTCGGAATCCATGATTTATCAGTGGTGGCAATCTTGTATGGATTAACAATACTGCCATTGCCAGCAGAACCGTCTTCAGTGTTGATTGATTCTGCCTGGGCTGCCTTAGGGAGATTGAAGTGCTCTAGAGTCTCCATCACCTTTGGCTGGAGTGCACAGGGGAGGCCACCTCACCTGCCACTGGACTGGGGGTGGGAGGGGTTGCGGGCTGGGGGACTTATCTGTTCTCACCCAGTCATCAATTTGGGGGCGGGGAGGCCTGTGCCTCTGATTGACACTCAGGGACTTTAGTCTCCTAAGTCTTGAAGACTCCTCTCTGCACAATCTGAGAGTGTCCCTGTGGCATATTCAGAGATTCCAAAGCCCAGTTAGCAACAAACCCCCTTTTAGCTCCACTTTCATCCCTGGGAGTGACACGTTTAGATTTGAGGTTGAGTTGCATTACAACACAATTTTCAGTTTACCTGCTTTATTTTCCTGGTGAAAGAAAGGTAATAGGTAACCAAGGCATAAAAAAAGGTAAAATGATAAAAAACATGCTAATTTTTGGCAGGTCAAGTTGTTACTCTGGGTTTTCAAAAAATGTCATTAATCAGAATTTTCCAGTAGCCAAACTGTCTTGTACAGGTGACTCAGATTTTGACTCTAATAATACTTGTAGAGTGTGCACCATTTCCTTTAGATGGGGTGGCTTTTTCATTGCCTGCAAGAGAACAAATGAGAATTATTTTGTACTCCACATCTGGCATTATGGCTAGTGGGATTCAGGGTGTATGGTGTACGTGGGTACATTTGGACCGAGAGATAGGACCTTGCAGGCCTGCAGGTACAGGAGCAGGAATTATATGCACCAAAGACACTATCTTCTCCACCAACATTTAGAGTCAATTTATCCTCTGTCAGTAATTCAGCAGACCTGAGGGTTCTTCTAAGTAAAAGTTGTTCAAGGGAACTGGACTTTATACATGCAAATCACTCAGTTCCCTTTATTAACTCTTTCCTCCATGTTTCTCTGTTCTTGGTTAAGAGTTCATATAAGCCACAGATGTCATCGATGTCACTTGTCATGTCAAACTTGTGTATTGCACTTGAGACTAAAAGGTAACTTGAGTGAGCAAAATGAGTACTATGTCCAGTAAACAAGCAGATGAAATAAAGGTTCTCAGTTCAGCATTCTAAGTCATTGTTTCAAACTCTTAATCATTTATTCCTCCTTCTTCGAAAGAACTTTGCACTTATAGTATAATTATCCTAAGTGGTACTGTTTGAGACAAAAATAAACATGTATTCTACTTTCCAATATTTCTGAATGTTATAGGTTACTTGTGGAAATGAAATTTAACATGTAAAACCCTTCTATAGAATTCGGATTACATTGGTATTTCCCCCCTTTGACATATATATCCTGTATAGCTCTCTGTTGTTAGGTTTTATAAAATGGTATAAGTTACAAAATAAATAATAGCATTTAATAATAATACTCAATAGAAAAAGTCCTTTGGGGGGCCGGCAGTAGTGCTTCAAGTTAAGCATACATAGTACGAAGTGCAAGGACCTGTGAAAGTATCCCAGTTCATGCCCCAGCTCCCTACCTACAGGGGAGTTGCTTCACAGGTAGTGAACCAGGTCTGCAGTAATCTCTTTCTCTTCCCCTATCTTCCCTTCCTCTCTCAATTTCACTCTGTCCTGGGACCAGATGGTGGCACACCTGGTTGAGTACACATGTCACAATGTGCAAGGACCCAGGTTCGAGCCCGGTCCCCACCTGCAGGGGGAAAGCTTCACAAGTGTTGAAGCAGGGCTGCAGGTATCTCTCTGTCTCTCTCCCTCTCTATCACCCTCTTCCCTCTTGATTTCTGGCTGTCTCTATCCAATAAATAAATCAGTAAAGGTAAAAAAGGGAGTTGGGTGGTAGTGCAGCGTGTTAAGCACATGTGGCGCAAAGTGCAAGGACTGGCATAAGAATCCCGGTTTGAGCCCCTGGCTCCTCACCTGAAGAGGAGTCACTTCACAAGTGGTGAAGCATGTCTGCAGGTGTCTCTTTTTCTCTTCCCCCTCTCTGTCTTCCCCTTCTCTCACCATATTTGTCTGTCCTATCTAACAACGATGACATCAATAACAACAATAATAAAAACCAACAAGGGCAACAAAAAGGAAAAATAAATATTAAAAAAAAGAAAAAAATTCACTCTGTCCTATCCTATAAAAAAAGTGCTTTGCAGAATTTAAATACATTGTATTCCAGGTACCTAGAACCTGACCAGTTTTGAAAGTAAAGAATTATAATGGGGCTTTTCATTTATTGTTAGAGGATCTGTTATTGCTCTTAACAGAGTATCTTTCATGAAATGCACATAGGGTGCAGAGATGCCTTGATGCTTTTGTTATTTAAAACAACATATTGAGGTGACAACTAGGAGATAGCGCTCACTTAGTAGAGCACACACTTTGCCATGCTAAGTATTCATAGGAGCACAATGCAGTGGGGAAACTCCATGAGTGGTAAAGTAGTGCTGTGGTGTTTCTCCTCCCTCTCTCCCCCTCTCTCTTTCTGTCTCTTTCTCACTCTCTCTCTCTCTACCCCTTTCTATATTCCATCCTCTGTATGAAAAAAAAAAGAGAAAATAGTCTACTTGGAGTGGTTGATTGTTGCAGACACTGGTGGCAAAAAAGTAAGTATATAATATTGATTTAAGAAAACATGGAAGTCATAGTTTCTCAGTTGCCCACGTTATTGAATAATAGGCACTTTGACTACAGATTTTAAAGGAGTGTTAATTAAATATATTTTATTGACACACAGAATAGATATGCCCTGGTCTTTCACTGGACACAATAAAAATAACTATGCCTTTGTGCCTTGGGCAGAAGGGAGTCTTGTGTCAGCACTGCCAGTACATTGGTTATGAAGAGTTGTGTTCAGGAAGTCAGTGGTAAGGACAAGATGAGTCAGTGGGCAGCGCATATACCTTACCATGAGTTTTAGTCTTGGCACCACATGGGAGTACCATGGATAGCACTGGGGTAGCTCCCCTGATGAGGTAGAATGATGATGTGATACTCCTTTTCTCTCCTGTCCCCCAGATAGTGAAGAAAGAAAAAGGGCCAAAGAGGTTTCTCAGTAGTGTTATCTGCCACGCATGAAGCCATAAATTGATGTTGCATATGTACAAGGCTCAGAGCTCATTTCTGGAACTACATTAAAACAAATAAATAAGCAGGAAGTCAGCAAGCAGAGTGTTCTTGTGCCGTTAAATCACTTGTAAGGACTGACAAAGTTGCTCACTTGGATAATGCAGAGCTTTGCCACATGTGTGACCCAAGTTTGAGCCCGGCCCCCATAGCATTGAAGAAAGCCTCAGTTCTCCAGTCTCTCTCACTCTTTCTACTTCTGCCCATAAAAAAGAAAAGTTATACTTCATGCACCATAGTTTTACTTAATGCTGTTTTTATCAAACAGTCCATTCCCAGAAGACTGGCATTTTCTTTGTCTGGGCTCCGGAGTGTATAAGATGGTGTGTTTGTGTGTGTGTGTGTGTGTGTGTGTGTGTGTGTGTGTGTGTGTGTGTGTGGTGTCAGGGCTCTCCTTTTGAAAGGCCAAGTCTCAGCTCTGTCTTGTGGTGTGCCAGACACAGATAGGTGCACTTACCCTGCCTTCTAGCCTGAACAGTAGTGACAAGGAATGGACTGAGCTGTCCATGGCAGCTGGAGTTCAGTAACCACTGCTCTGCTTTTTCAGCCATTACTTTCTGCCCCTATGCTGTGGAGATGCTTCTCAGTCAGCAGCTCCTGATCCTCACATTCAGTCCCTTGGAGTGACAGTCCTCTTGGGCTGATCTGTCATTTCTCAGAGAGAATATTATAGGGCTCACTCTTGAGAAAATGTGAGTCTCCTGAATTATTCCCAGTCATTTTTCCATGATGGATGCCTCCAGCTTTTGTTCTTAAACTCTCTTTCCTGCTAGAAGAAGTTGTCCTGCACTCTTGCCCTTGTGATTGGCCCTCCATAGACATTTGCATGTAAATTTCCTTGGACTATTATATTTGCCTTTCTGAGAGTCTTGCTATTTTCAAAATGGGTTCTGCTTTGTCTAATGAGAACCATTCCTGTTTGAGAATTTTGGTATCCAGGGATAAGATAACATGACATTTATTTATTTATTTTTGAGCTGAGACAGAAACATGCCTTTTGAGCAGAGGGAATCCTTGGGAGGAAGGCTGAAAGGAGGTGGTGACTGTACACAGAGCAACATGGCCACTTTAATGTGAATTCAGGCAAGAATCTGGTTGTCTGTCCATGGCAACCACAGTAAAGTATGAGCTTTTCTAAAAATAATAATAATAATTACATGAAAATTACTGAAGAGCAAGATTTTCAGTCTTCAGCGGATATTCTCATCTGGTGTAGTCATAGAATAACAAAAAAGAAAACTTTTAATGAGTCATTGCTAAAAAGGAACATTTGCAACCAGCCTTTCCTTAAAATCATAGAAAATATGTTAACAGTAACTTTGTAAGTTTAGGTAGGCATTCCCTTTAAAATGATGTACTATACTCTGCACAAAAGAAAAAAAGTACTGAACTAATCCACCAGAACCTGTAAGTATATATGTTAATCCAGCCAAGATGTCATTATCCCCTTGTCTGTCATGAAAAGTTGTCCTGCTCTCCTGCATGAGGATGAATTGGAGCCCCTCTGGGGTGACAGTTCAAGTGGTATCACTGAGTTCTGATCCTAATACTCAAAAGGGGACAGAATCTATGTTGATTTGATAGGATTGTCACAAGGATGAAGTGAAACTGTGGCTGTACAGCATACAGCAATAGAGAAGCTCCAGAGGTGACTCAGCAGGTAGAACACAGAGCCTGTGTGTGTGAGAGTCCCAAGTTCAATCCCTGGTATATACATGCTAGAGTTGTTACTGATTCTCTCTTTCTCCTAAATAAGTATATACACAATGAACTTTCCCCCCTTTTTATTTGATAGGACAGAGAGAAATTGAGAGGAGGGTGAGGAGACAGCCAAAGAGAAAGAGGAAACACTTGCAGTACTGTGTCACTGCACATGAAGCTTTCCTCCTGCAGATGGGGACCTGGGACTTGAACACCAGTTCCACTACAACATGTGTGCTCAACTGGGTGCACCACTGCCCAGTCTCCATATTTTAAAAATAAAGCATTTAGCATAGTGCTCACAGTCATGCTCAATGAAGCTGGTTCATTGGGACCCATTTGCAGCCATCTTGCATAGGTTGTGACCAGGCCATCTTCATATTACCATCCACCCAGAAAATAATGATTTACAGGACAGTTCTTACATGGGTTACTTGTTCATCCTTCCATGATAGGTATCTACACACCATTCCCACCATCAATTTTGCTCCACCACTCTGCATTGGGTCCCTGATAGCCACTCAACTCCCTTCCGTGGGCTTTCTGCAGTGGAGAACATCTAGTCTGGTTTTCACCCAGTGTTTTATCTTTCTTTCTTTTTAAAAAATTTTATTTGTTCCCTTTTGTTGCTCTTTTTTAATTGTTGTAGTTACTACTGTTGTTGTTGTATAGGACAGAGAGAAATGGAGAAAGGAGGGGAAGACAGAGAGGTGGGAGAGAAAGACAGACACCTGCAGACCTGCTTCACTGCCTGTGAAGCGACTCCCCTGCAGTTGGGGAGCTGGGGGCTCAAACAGGGATCCTTACACCAGTCCTTGCGCTTTGTGCCACGTGTACTTAACCCACTGTGCTACCGCCCGACTCCCTGTGTTTTATCTTTCTTAAGTTCCACTTATAAGTGAGGTCATATAGTGTTCATTCTTCTCCTTTTGATTGATCTCACTTAACATGATTTCTTCAAGTTCCATTCAAGATGGGGCAAAAGAGATTGTTACATCATTTTAAATAACTGAATAGTATTCCATTATGAATATAGACCACAATTACCTTTCTCTTCTATTCCCTTCTTCTTCCTCCTCCTCCTTCTCTTCTCTTCTCTTCTCTTCTCTTCTCCCCTCCCACCACCTCCCCTCCCCTCCTCTCTCTCTCCCCCCCTCTCCGAACAGGGGCTTAAATCCAGGTCTTTAACATGGTAATATGTGTGTTTAATTGGATGCACCACTGCCTACCCCTAGACGCTAAATTTCTTAACCACCTGTCTGTTGTTGGGCGTTTAGCATGGTCTGTTGTTGAGCTATTTTCCCAGAGAATTATGGCTGCTGTTCTGAATGTGAAACCATGTGGGTGAAGTCTTAAACTTTTGTCTCCAAATCCAAGCTACTTTTCTGTGCCCCCCCAACACTTGGAAACAGGGTGAGTGTCCCAATGAGAACTTAGATGTGATATCAGTACCACTTTCTGATCCACAGGGTGGGCCAAGTAACACTCGGCACCTTCTATGGAATAGAATCTCACCATCAAAATCTCCCCATCCCCCCAGACCCCCTGCCCCTGCCACCTTTCTTCTGGAGAGACAGATCTTAAAAAAACATTGCCCGAGGAGTTGTGCCGGGTGACGCAGTGGGTTAAGTGCACGTGGCACAAATCACAAGGACAGGCTTAAGGATCCCTGTTTGAGCCCCCAGCTCTCCACATGCAGGGGAGTCACTTCACAAGTGTTGAAGCAGGTCTGCAGGTGTCTGTCTTTCTCTCCACCTCTCTGTCTTCCCCTCCTCTCTCCATTTCTCTCTATCCAATCCAACAACAATGACATCTTAGGACAAAAGAATGGAAAATAATGACCTCCAGGAGCAGTGGACTGTAGTGAAGGCACCAAGCCACAGCTGTAACCCTGGAAGAAAAAATAAAGAAATTTTTGGTCCATTCTCGCAGAGGGATAAAGATTATGGAACCTTCCAGTGGAGGGGAGGGTATAGGGAACTCTGGTGACTGGAATTGTATGGGATTGTGCTTCTCTTATCCCACAATCTTGTTAATCATTATTAAATCACTGATTTAAAAAAAAGATAAAATAATCTATAAAAACAAAGAAGCACACTATCTGCTAGCTACCTTCTTAGTAACCTTCTGAAGCACCACATCCATTCTGTAGTATTTTAGAAAAGAGTTTATTGTAGCTAGCTTAACACAAATCCTAAAGAAAACATGTTCTTTATGCACTTGTTGCTGGAGGAACATTGCTTGGTTTTTTTTTCCTATTTGTATTAGTGATTTAATAATGGGCTTAATTGTTTTGTTGTTATTGTTGAGTCATATGATTGATTGTCATTTGTGATCAGTCTCTTGTCAGTTTTGTGACTTCTAGGTATCTTCTCCCAATTTCCACGTTACATTTGTGTGTGTGTGTGTGTCTGTATGAAATTTTCTTTTAATGTGAAGAAGCTGTTAAATTTGATGTAGTCCCAGTAATTTAACCTTGTTTTAGTTTTGCTTACCCATAGTGTGACGAGTCTCCAAATAGAGCCTGATGTTAAATTGTGGACGTGTTTCACCAATGTTTTCTTCTCTATAATTTTTAGTCTCAGTTCCAATAACCAGATCTTTGATCCATCTTGAGTTATTTGGCATATGGTGTTAAGGGCTGGTGCAGTTTCATTTTTCATTGACTACCCAGCATCAGCTATTGAAGAGGTCTTTTTCCCTCCCACCCCCCACTGAAAAGGTTTTAGTCCTTTATTATGTACACATGGGTTTATTTATGAAATTTCAATTTTGTTTTGTTGGTCTATAAATTGTTTTTTTCCAGTACAGTATGTAACATTAATTACTATTGCTTTGTAGCATCAATGGAAGTCAGGAATGTTATGTATGCATTGTTTGGTTTTTGCTAGACTGCTATGGTGCTGACTCCCCTCTGGACATCTTTAATAAAATATTTTCAATAAATGTGAAAACGCATACCTTGGGATTCATAGTGTGATTATTAATACATGATTGTTAGTTTCTATACTTAGCATATTTAATAAATATTAAAGTAGATTTTTAAATTAACTCATCTCTATATGATTAAATTATATGGCAAAGTTAGTAAAAATGTAAAACCAAGGTCTCTTTTGCAATCTTCTCCTTGGGCAACAGAAGATGACTTGTCATTTATAAGCCAGGTTCTAGTAGGAATGAACATGTCTGGCTCCACTCTGAAACATTTATTTTTAATATTTACTATGGCTTTCAATTTCCCATCGTTTCCCATCCAAGTTCAGCTCATTAGCAAATCCAGTAGCAAGTCTAGAATGAAATTTTCAAGAGAAAATGATCTTGTCTTTTACTTCCAAAAGCCTGAAGATTCAGTGAAAAGATAGAGGTATTTATTTCTTCTAGTGTAGGTGATTATTTTTCTTATGATTAATGAAGAAATAGCTACAATTCAAGGCCAGAGGGTAAGCTGTTGCCCAGGGGTTCTTTTCAACCTTTTGTTAATTATGAAATTCCTGATCCCAATTATTCAAGTAATGCTTTGACTACTTTCTTTTTTTATTATCTTTATTTTTAATATTTATTTATTATTCCCTTTTGTTGCCCTTGTTTTTGTTATTGTAATTGTTGTTATTGATGCCATCTTTGTGGAGAGAGGAGGGGAAGACAGAGAGGCAGAGAGAAAGATAGACACCTGCAGACCTGCTTCACCTCCTGTCAAGCGACTCCCCTGCAAGTGGGGAGCCAGGGGCTTGAACCGGGATCCTTACACTGGTCTTTGAGTTTTGCGCCACCTGCGCTTAATCCGTTGTGCTACCACCTGACTCGCTATTTGACTACTTTCTTTGTAAATAGATTTAGGTAAATTAGTTCTCCTCCAGGACCATATTTAAAGCTGACTCTCCATCAAAATCCAAAGGCACACACCTGTGAAAAATGGCAAAAAGGCACTGAAGTTCCAGGTTCAATCTGCCATACCACCATAAGCCACAGTTGAGCAGTGTTATGGTAAAATAAAAATAAAATAAAACAAAATAAAGAATTTAAATAAAAAATAAATCTACCACCCTCAAAAGTATGTCTTTGGGGGAAAAATAATTTCAAGGGATGAGAATAATGGAGATTCCTTTTTAGAGATAAGGCCAACTTCTTGGGAAAAGTTGACCAGTGAGGAAAGCAGAATTTTATGTGTAGTCATGTCCTTTTATTCACCATGTCTCCTCTTGCTAAGCTTACTAGCTGGCCTTCTGTTACCACTCTGACAGGAGGCTTCAGGACTGGAGTTCTGGGATTTGGGGACCTGAGCATGAGTCCACCAGGAGTCGCAGGGCACCAGGACACCACATATCCCACTGGAGGATGAGGCGGTCTGCTCTGGGATGGGGTCTGTGACATCAGAACATGGCTGCCCCGATGACATCACTGCATCCCTCCTGGCTTCTGGCAGGTTCTAGGCACCTGGGCTTCCTGAGGGGAGAGACCAAAGGGCACCTGTTAGGGAAGCAGCGGTGTGTGTGGCCTTGTGCCTGTAACCTTCAGGAAATGCCCCGGGTGGGCTGTGCACTGGTGCACCTTCCTCAGCACTCACGGAACCACAAGCAAGGACCTGGGTTCAATCCCAGGACCCCACCTGTGGGGAGAGGTGGGTCAGCTTCAGTAAATACATAAATGCACACGTGCCTTCAGAGAACACCCAGGAGACTCTTAACTAAAATGTCACTGTTGCTACTATTTGGGAGGAACTCTCTTTAAAAAATCTGGGCTCTGAGTGCACACGTTACAGTGTTCAGGGACCCGGGTTCGAGCTCCTGCTCCCCACCTACAGGGAGAAAGTTTCTTGAGTGATGAAGCAATGATGCAGGTGTCTGTCTGTCTCTACCTCACCTTTTCCTATCTGTCTCTTTTTTGTTCACTATTCCCATTACCAAAGGTGTGTGTCCCCATCCTCACCCCCATAGATAACCACTAGAGTTCACACACAGTCTTAGAAATAGGTCAACATTTTGTTTTTTTGTCACATTTATAGACTCAATAGTCCATATCCCACATATGAGTGAAACCATTCAGTGGTTGTCCTTACTCCTAACTTGCATCATTGAACATCATCTTCTCCAGTTTCAGCCACTTTATCCCAAAGTACACAATGCCATCCCCCTTTGACAGCTGCATAATACTCTCTTTTTATCTAGGCATCTGTCAAAAGGGCATTTTGCCTGTTTCCAGGTCTTTGCTATTGTGACTAAAGCCACTATGAACACGGAGGTGCACATATCCCTCTGAGTCAGTGCTTTTATATCTTTTGGGTATATGCCTAGGAGTAGAATTGCTGGGTCATGTGGCATTTCCATTGTTATTTGTTTAAGGAGTCTCCATCCTGTTCTCCAGACTGAGTTCACCAGTTTGCATCCCACCAGCAGTGCAGTAGACTTCCCCTCTCTCCACATCCTCTCCAACAGTTATCTTCTCTTGTTTGACTGATGGAGCCTGTTCTCACAGGTGTGAGATGGCATCTCAAAGTGGTTGTGATTTGCACGTCTCTGATGATGGGTGAACTGGAGCATTTCCCCCTGTGTCTGTGGGCCATGTGTATGTCTTCTTTAGAGAGCCACCTACTCATATATCCTGACCACGTTTTATTGTGTTCATTTTGTTGAGGTTTCATCCTACCTTTCTCAATTTCTCTCTATATATATCCAAAATAAAATTAAAATGACTACTAAGTAGTAGGGTAACAAAGGAAAATAAATATTTAAAGAATTTATTTAAAAACACCACTAGCAGCCTTTGAGTCATCATTCACGCAGACACCAAGTCCTGGTGGTAATCCTGGTAAAAATAAAGAAATAAATGCCTTCAGAGAAAATCCTGGAGACTTTGTACTAAAATCATTATTCCTACTATGCAGGAAGATCTCACTTAATAAAATGCAGGATGCTGGGTGGGTCTGAGCCCTTCTCCGTGTGAGGGTGATGGTGGGCTGCAGTCCCCACCCCTGGCCTGCCCCTTGGGCCCAGAGCAGAGTCCCCAATGCCCTTCGTGTGGGTCACACACCCGACTCTTGGTCATCCTCACCCGGTGACAACCTTTCCCTCCATCCACAGCCTGCAGTGACCACACCAGCAGGGCCCAGGACAGAAGCATATCCATAGCCAGGCATGCGCAGTGCTGGGAGACTTGAGCCCAGAGAAGAGGCTTCAGACAGGTAGGCATACAGGCTTCTCCTGCCCAGGAGAGCCCACCTGGCTCTGTCCAGTTTGCAGATGTGGCAGTGCTAATTCATGTGCTTGAACTGATGTCTCCTTAGTATCCTGCCTGTGAACAACCAGACCAGCGAGGTCAGTGAACCTGCCGGAACCCTGCGGGGACTGCTGTTTTCCCTGAAGTGACCCCAGGAAGGCAGGGCCTCAGTCTGCTGGGGGAGGAAGCCGCTCAGCCATGGGGCAGATGGGCACTGAGATGTTGTGGAAAGCATAAAGCTTAGTCCTTGAGGATAGAAGCTGCTGGCAGCGGGTTCCTTTTTGGTGGCAGGAGCACTGAGCTGGATGGTTGTGGACTGAGGTGGATTTGGGCAGTTGGGCGAGAATGGCCTTTGAGAGTCGCAGGCAGCAGAGCAGGAAACTGGAGGGTGTGAGAAGAGACAACTGACGTCCCCAGGGCAGTGTGAAGGGGTGGGTTGAATGGGGGTTCTGGTGGGGTTGTCCTTGTGCCTGGGCAGTGGCTCAGCGGTAAGGGCCCTGGGCTTGCGTTTGTGACACTGAACTTGAGTGCATGAGGTCTTGGTTTCTGTGCCAGCACTGCTGGTGTGAGAGATGAGTGGTGCTCTCTCCCTGTCCTATAAAATACAAGGGAGGGGGGATGGCATCTGGGAATGGTGCGTTCATAGTCCAGGCACCAAGCCCCAGCTTGCTTAAAAAATTAAAAATAGGGTACAGGCAGTGGTGCACTGGGTTAAGCACACATATAACCATGTGTAAGAATATGGGTTTGAGACCCACTCCTCACCTGGATAGAGAAAGTTTCATGAGCGATGAAGATATTTTTCTCTCTCCCTTTCTATCTACCCTTCTCTTTCAGTTTCAATCTGTCCTCTCAAATAAACAAAAAACAGAAAAAATTAGTTGCAAGGAACCACGGATTCCTAGTGTTGGCAGGGATCCCAGCGATAACCCTGGTAGCAAAAAAGTAAATAAAAAGAATAAATTAAAAATAAAATAAAAATGTTTAGGCTCAATTTGTGGCATATATATTAGACATCTTGTAGTTTTCACCACATTTACAGTCACACGTGGAACACTTCAGTTCTGTCATATTGTGACAATGTTGTGACCTCAGGTTTTCTGTAATGAGAGAGTTGATAGACGTCAGACTAGATGATTTGCTTGATGCTGCTTTGCCAAGATTTATGTGGAATTTTGGAACATTATGACATATAGAAAATGTTTACTTGACGTTGCTGATATAATCTCTAGTTCTTTCCTAATGAAAAACAAAAGAATTCTGGGGCCAGGTAGTGGTGTTCCTGATTGAGTGCACATGTTATGATGTGGAAGGATCCAGGTTCAAGGCTCCAGTCTCCACCTGCAGAGGGAAAGCTTTGTGAGTGGTGAAGCAGTGTGGCAGGTGTCTCTCTTCCTTTCACACTTCACTCTCAATTTCTGGCTCTTTCTATCCAGTAAATAAAGATTATAATTAAAAAATTTAAAAAAGACAATTCCTTCCAACAGTTTGCTTTATAGCATGTAGCAGCTCCCTGTCAGTCATAGAGAAAAATAGAGGAGAATTAGAAATTCCTGTAAGCTCACTGATAACTTTTCTTGGGTCTTACTTAGAAACATTGCTCAGCTCTGCCTGATAGTTTAAACATGTAAGTAGAGTTTTCCTTCATCAGTCTTCAGTGCATATAATTTAACTCTGATCTAAATTGCATAGAGTAGAAATAAGAAGATTTGAAGTCTAATCATTTAGTAATCACAATGGCATTTTTGGTGCAGAGGAATAGGGAGTGGTGTCAGGAAATACTAGCACCACACAAGCACTAAGGATTGCCAACTGACTACCCTGATACACAGCGTGCTCTCTGCTGGTCTTTTAGGCTCATATTCTTCTTTTTATTTTATATTTTAAATAAATATTTATTTTTCCCTTTTGTTGCCCTTTTTGTTTTATTGTTGTCCTTATTGATGCTGTTTGTTGTTGGATAGGACAGAGTGAAATGGAGACAGAAGCGGAAGACAGAGAGGGGGAGAGAAAGATAGACACCTGCAGACCTGCTTCACCTCTTTTGAAGCGACTCCCAGGATCCTTACACTGGTTCTTGTGCTTTGCGCCATGTGTGCTTAACCTGCTGTGCCACTGCCCAGTTCCCTTAGGCTCATATTCTAGGAGAACAGGTACATTGACTTGATCCACCTCAGGAATCCTGAAACACTCTAGTCAACTTTAAAAAGAGTCCAATTTTGTTTTGTGGGCTGTGTGTTGTGCAGTGGTAGAGTACAGGACTTGTGAGCATGAGATTCTAAATTAGATTCTAACACGATATGAATCAGATTAATGCACTGATCCTCTTTTCTTAAATAAATTAAAAATACAATTATTAATTAGAAATTGAGTTTATCTGTTTGTAGGAATAATTATACCCATCAAAAGTGCTAAATTGTCATATTCCTCTGTTTTAAGCTCCCTTATTTATGACAGTACATGAAAAATCAGATATTTATTAAATTGCATGCCTAAGCTAGAAATTGACTTGTGAGAATTTCCCTATAAGCTTAATGGCATTGGGTTCAGTCTTCATGGATTAAAAAGGCAGTATGGTGAAACTAGGTATCTGCATCAGCATCTTAATGTGTTCTTACTCCTGGAAACAGCTAGAGAACTAGAAAGTTTGTGCTGCTTTCACCACCAAACATACTCAACCCTGCCCTTTGTGTGTGTTCAGGTTTAATGTATTTCACATGCATTAACCTCTTTACATATTAGTGCCACATTGTAGTATAGTAACAACCCCTTTCTTTTTTTGTTTGTTTCTTTTTTAATATTTATTTTTATTATTCCCTTTTGTTGCCCTTGTTGTTTTATTGTTGTAGTTATTATTGATGTTGTTGTTGTTGGATAGGAAAGAGAGAAATGGAGAGAGAAGGAGAGAAAGATAGACACTTGCAGACCTGCTTCACCGCTTGTGAAGCTATTCCTCTGCAGGTGGGGAGCTGGGGGCTCGAGCCAGGATCCTTACACAGGTCCTTGCGCTTTGCGCCAAGTGCGCTTAACCCGCTGCGCTACTGGCCGACTCCCAACAACCCCTTTCTTTGTCTGAAAGTTATTTTATCTACAAAATCTTACTTCTTTACTTAATAACTGTCTATCCATCTAGCTGGTGTTATAAAGTAACTTGAACATGTGGAGTGTTTTATTATGTCACTTCTTTATCAGTAATGCTAAGACAAAGTAAGTGTGGATCACTTGTTAAAAATATCCCCCTGGAAGTTGGGCAGTAGCACAGAGGGTTAAGCTCAGGTGGCGCAAGGCACAAATACCAGTGTAAGGATCCTGGTTTAAGCCCTGGGCTTCCCACCTGCAGGGGAGTAGCTTCACAGGCGGTGAAGCAGGTTTGCAGGTGTCTCTTTCTCTCTTCTCCTCTCTGTCTTCCCCTCCTATCTCCATTTCTATCCAGCAATGACTACAACAATAACTATTAAAAAAAAACATCTAGGGCAACAAAGGAATAAATAAATAAGTAAATAAATAAATAAAATATCCCTCTGAGCTTTCCTATCGAGGTTGCTTAGAGACAGAACAGAAGCTTTTGCCAAAGGCTACTTCTAGGTGGGATCTTCCTGGGCGGAGGTCTACCCCTAGACACCTGGGCATTATAGTGGACTAAGCTGTTTGAAGTGCTGTGTCCAGGTGTGTCATGTTCTGAAAGGGAAGGTCTGTCACCTCTCAGTGTGGATAAATCCTCTCAGTTTTCTTCTATTGTGATAGTAAGATTTTTTTGGAAATATTGAGGTGAAAACATAATAAAACCAACCTATGACAAACCCACAGTTAGTATGGTGGAAGTCACACACTCACCATTTGCAGATAATATGATAGTATTCATAGAAAAACCTAAAGAATCCAGCAGTAAGCTCTTGGAAATTATTAAGTAATATTGTAAGATGTCAGGCTACAAAATCAACATATAAAAGTCAGTGGCATACCTCTATGGAAACACTAAATTAACAGAAGAAGAAATCAATCCCTTTTACTATAGCAATAAGAACAATAGAATATGTAGGAATAAACCTAACAAAGGAAGTGAAAGATTTGTATACTTAAAATTATGAGTCACTATTCAAGGAAGTAGAAAAATAATAGGAAGAATTAGCATCATCAAAATGAATATGGTATCCAGGACCAAGTACAATTTATTTTTATTTTTAAAAGTTTTTTATTACTGCATAGAGACAGAGAGAAATTGAGAGGGGAGGGGGATGTAGAGTGGGAGACAGAGACAGAGAGACACCCTCAGCCATGTTTCACCACCTGTGAAGCTTGCTCCCTGTAGGTGGGGGCCAGGAGCTTGAACCTGTGTCCTTGTGCACTGTAATGTGTGCTCTTAACTGGCTGTGCCATCACCCTGCTGTTCATTTTTAATACTTTGAGGAACTTCCATTTGCTTTATCTAGAGCCTGGACCAGTTTACATATCTCTGCATAAGGGATCCTTTTTTTTCATACCCTCACCAATAACTGCTGTTTCTGGTCTTTTTGATGTTGGGGATTTGGTAGTGTGATTTTACTTATTTATTAAATTTATTTTAATAAATAAGTGGAGTTATGAAGAGAAAGATATGAAGAGAGAAAGACTGCTCAGGTCTGGCTTATGAAGGTGATAAGAACATGAAACTTAGACCTTGAATCCTCAAAATATCAAATATCAGTCTTTTTTATAACCATTATGCCCTCTCCCCTATTCAAGATTTTTAAAAATAGTAATTAAATGAAAAAAAGTGATCTATTTCTGATTTTATTTTACATGTGTTAAGGATCAGAATAATGAAGCTATAGAAATTTCCTTAGGTGATCTTAATTATTTTAAATGAAAAATATCTTTTGACCTAAAAAATAATTGAGATGTAGTTGTAGTCTTACTTTGTTTGATTTATAGTACCCTTCATTCTTATTATTTGCCCGAGATAGCTCAGATTCAAAATGAAGTATCTTATGCCTTATAAGTTACATACAGACATGCACAAAAACCCACAGTTACCTATAAGATGTATGTAAATTTTCTACCATAAGAAAAATCAAAATAATTGTGGAGTTTGGGGCTGTTGGGTTGGGTTATCTTCTGCCTTATAAGTTACATACACACATGCACAAAAATCCATAGATACCTATAAGATGTATGTGAAATTACCACTTTACAAAAAATCAAAATAATTGTGGAGTTTGGAGCTGATGGGTTGGGTTATGTTCTGCCTTATAAGTTACATACACACATGCACAAAAATCCATAGATAGCTATAAGATGTATGTGAATTTATCACCTTATGAAAAATCAAAATAATTGTGGAATTTGGGGCTGTTGGCTATTTGGCTGTTGGCCAAGACTAAGGTTGTTCAGTTTAGGAAATTTTTTCCCCCAGTGCTAAGAGAGGAGCTGCCGCTGGAGGGCACTTAGCACTTTTTTTTTTTATTGTTTGACAATTAAAAAAATATCAGAGTCTAGTTTCTTTGCCTTTCTTTTAAAGAGAAGACATTTTTCCCCCTCCTCCAGAGTTATTGCTGGGCTTGGTGCCTGCATCATGAATCCACCACTCCTGGAGGCCATTTTTTCCCACTTTTTTGTTGTCCTTGTTGTTGTAGCCTCATCGTGGTTATTATTATTACCATTGTTGATGTTGTTCATTGTTGGACAGGAAAGAGATAAATGGAGAGAGGAGGGGAAGACAGAAAGGGGGACTCCCCTGCAGGTGGGGAGCCGGGGGCTCGAACTGGGATCTTTATGCTGGTCCTTGCACTTTGCGCCACCTGTGCTTAACCCACTGCACCACCACCCGACCCCCAGAGAGAAGACATTTTACCAACAGTACAGATACAGTTATCTTCTCATTCAACTGCATGAGTTTGACCTCAGGTTATTTACCACTTTTGTCTCTAGTCTTTGCAGTCCATAGAACTCAGCTCTTCTAAACACCTCCCACCCCCGGGAGCCCCAGTGATTTCACCTACAGGTTATTTAGGAAACCGGAGTCTATGTATCTGCTGCTTTCTGACTTGAACTGCCTTGTCTTCAGCACTCAGATAATTAATAAAGGAATGCTGCCTCAGGTGTTACTGTGTCTGGTTTTGAGAGGCTTCCTTGTGCCTGTATGAATGAGATACTCTTTCTAGAGAGCTTACACAACAAGATTTCTTTCACTGCCCACGATGACATCTTTGGATTGCTCCCAAATCTTTCCTGCATCCTAAAATTGTCTATTTCTCCCACCTTGAATATATGTGGATATATATATCCAGGGTTATTGCTGGGGCTCAGTGCCTGCGCTGTGAATCCACTGCTTCTGGAAACCATTTCCCCCATTTTTGCTGCCTTTGTTGATGCCCTTGTTGTTGGTATTTTTATTGTTGCCATTGCTATTGTTGTTGCTGCTGCACAGGACAGAGAGAAATCAAGAAAGGAGGGGAAGATAGGGGGAGAGAAAGACAGATACCTGAAGACCTACTTCCCTGACTGTGAAGCAACTCCCCTATAAGTGGGGAGCTGGGGGCTTGAACTGGGGTCCTTACGCAGGTCCTTGCGTTTCATACCATGTGTGCTTAACCCACTGCACTGCTACCGCCTAGCTCTCTATTTTCTAGTTTTAAGGTCTTCCTTGCAAGTATATGGACATGCTTACATGCTGTTTTTACAATGAGTGGTAATTTTAGGAATATACAATGTCTCATCTTAAAATACATTTTCAATTTAAAACTCATCCCTGGAGATGATTAATACTTGTATTTATATACTATTTGCATTTGTGTTTCGTTTGTCTCTTACTTTTTTTTTTGCCTCCAGTGTTGTTGCTGGGGCTCAGTGCCTGCACCATGGATCCACTGCTCCTGCAGGCATTTTTTCTGTTATTAGACAGGACAGAGAGAAATTGAGAGAGCAGGGGGAGATAGAGAGGAAGAGAGAAAGATAGACACCTGCAGACTAGCTTTGCTGAAGTGAAGTGACCCCCCCTGCAGGAGGGGAGCCAGGGGCTTGAACTGGGAACCTTGTGCAGGTCCTTGCACTTTGTACTACTATGTGCGCTTAACCTGGTGAAGCACCGCCTGGCCTGGCCTTTACTCTTTAACTAATATTAAAGTATGGTTTTCATTATGATTGCCACTGTCCAGTCAGTAAGGTGGTCCTGACTTTAATCTTGTGATACAGCTATTATCACTATCATTCAAATTAACAGTTGAAATTGCAGCTAGAGATATGTTTTTAACCAATCAGACACTGAAGAAATGTGACCACTAGCTAATTACAGATTGTGTTCATGTAATTGGCAGAGCTGCTCTTGCTGACACTGAAGTTGATTGCACTCAACTCTTAGACTTTCTGTAGATTCTGACTTAGAAAGGTACATCAAAACTCTGGTGACTGGTATGTGCCAAATAGGTATTCATAGGCTTTTTAATATTTTCTCAGTAGTGTAAAGCCACCTGTATTCTAAGGCTCATTGGATCAGTCAGTCAGATGTGTACCATACTGGTAGAACCTGAAGGTTCACAAATGAGTAGGAGCACAGCACAGAGTCTGCTTGACGACTTAGCTTCCTACCGACCACAGCATGTCCTGCTTAACAAAGGCAACTCCCCAACCTGCAACATCCTGCTGACCAGGCAGAAGGGAAGAAACCAAAAGTCGCAACCCCTACCCCCCTGCTTCCTCCTGCTATGGCTTGGGAACACTTTTTTTTAACTAAACTAACACGATGCTTGTCACGTAGCCCCCCTGCCCTAAACCCTATATAATCTCAATAGAAACTATAGAGGGGGTCAAGCATTTCTGACCATCACTGCGTGGTGGCTCAGTGTGTTCGTCCCTGGCGCCAGCTAATAAAGACTCTGTTGATTTTACATCGCTCTGGTCTCTTGGTGATTTCTGTGGATTACCGGACCCTAACACACGGAGGGCGCCTAGTGGGGTGCCGCGGAGGTGCGACGGTCCCTCCTCGGCCCTGTGAGCCCAGTAGCCGGGAGACCCATGGAGGGGCTGACCAGCAAGAGGGCTACATGCTGACTGGGACTCGGGTTCTGGCGCCGGAGGGGCAGCCGCGGTGGTGGTGGTGGTGGTGGTGGTGGTGGTGGTGGTGGCGGTGGCAGTGGCAGCACATTGCACCCCCCCCAACCTCCCTGGTCAATTCCCTGTGGTGACGCTCTCTGGGACCCGTGGGAAAGGAGAGGTGTGGGGTCGCTGGTGCAGGGTGGCCTCGGCTGCAGCTACTGGGGTGGGGGGAAGGCGTGCGCCAGCAGGGGGTGGCTGATGCCCTGCTCTCCAAGTGCCAGCTAGTGCGCAGGGCTTTTTTAGGGGTGGTTGCTAAGCAAGGCACTACCAGGCGCAGGATTTTGTAACCAAGCCTTTTGTAACAAAAGCAAATTAATATGTAAAATATGATAGATTCCTTGTGCAGGCTCCAATACCCAGAAATAACCCTGGTGAGGAAAACAAAACACAGAACGTAAAAAAAATAAATAAACAATGATGTTGAGAGAAAAAAGTTAAAAGAATCTGGAGGAGCTGGGCGGTAGTGCAGCAGGTTAAACACAGGTGGCACGAAGCACAAGGACCGGCCTAAGGATCCCTGTTCGAGCCCCAGGTTCCCCACCTGCAGGGGAGTCCTTCACAGATGGTGAAGCAGGTCTGCAGGTGTCTATCTTTATCCCCACCCCCGCTGTCTTCCCCTCCTCTGTCCATTTCTCTCTGTCCTTTTTAACATTGACGACATCAATAATTACAGTAATAACTGCAACAATAAAAATGAACCAGGGCAAAAAAGGGAAAATAAAAAACATATATATTTTTAAAAAGCACATTTAAAGAATCTTGGAGTTGGGCGGTAGCCCAGTGGGTTTAGCACACATGGCACAAAGCACAAGGACTGGCCTAAGGATCCCGGTTTGAGCCCCCAACTCCCCACCTACAGTGGAGTTGCTTCACGGGCTGTGAAATAGGTCTGCAGGTGTCTATCTTTCTCTCCCCTCTCTGTCTTTCCCTCCTCTCTCTATTACTCTGTCCTATCCAACAAGGGCAACAATAACAACAACAATAGTAACTACAACAATTAAACAAGGGCAACAAAAGGGAATAAATATATAAAAAAAGAAGTTAAAAGAATCTTTAAATCTGTAGCAAACAGGTAAACAGTAACAATTCAGTGTACATATCCTTGTAGACTCTATATGGATGCCAATGTGCAGACATCAGAGGAAACAACACTGCTGTTTGGGGATGGTCTAGATGTGAATTGATATAGTCCCAGAATGAAAAAAATGTTTCTGGACTGAGGTTAGTAGTCTTTCTTAGTTACGTAGCCTTTCCTCTCTTTGTACACATTTGAGAATATTAATAATAGGGTCAGTTATTATTAAGAACTTGAAACAACAAGGGCAACAAAAGGATAAGTGAATAAATAAAAATTTAATAGAAGAATTTGAAGGCATCTTGTAAATAATTAACAAGTGTTATACATATATGTATATATATATATATAAGGTTTATATAAATATAAAGCAAATTCAGGGCCTGGCGGTAGTGCAGTGGATTATGTGCACACAGTACAAGGTGCAAAGACTGGCCTAAGGATCCTGGTTGGAACCCCTGGATCCCCACCTGTGGGGGGGGGTCACTTCACAAGTGGTGAAGCAGGACTGTAGGTGTTGCTCTCCTTTTCAGTCTCTGTCTTCCTGTCCTCTCTGTTTCTCTCTGTCCTATCCAACAGCAATAGCAATGGCAACAATAACCACAGCAGTAACAACTAGGACAGAAGAATGGGAAATAATGACCTACAGGAGCAGTGGACTGTAGTGCAGGCACCAAGCCCCAGCTATAAGCCTGGAGGCAAAAAGAAGAAATCTTTTGTCCATTCTCCCAGAGGGATAAGGATTAGGCAACCTTCCAGTGGAGGGGAGGGTATAGGGAACTCTGGTGACTGGAATTGTATGGGATTGTACTCCTCTTATCCCACAATCTTCTTAATCATTATTAAATCACTAATTTAAAGAAAGCAAGAGAAAAAAATCTATAAAAATACAGAAGCACACTGTCTGCTAGCTACCTTCTTAGTAACTTTCTGAAGCTCCACATTCATTCTGTAGTATATTTAGAAAAGAGTTTAGCCTAGCTAGCTTAACAAAAATACTAAAGAAAACATGTTCTCTATACACTTGGTGAGGGAGGAACATTGCTTGTTTTTTTTTCCTATTTTTATTAGTGATTGAATAATGGGTTTAATGGTTTTGTTGTTATTGTTGAGTCGTATGATTGATTTATTGTCATTTGTGATCAGTCTCTTGTCAGTTTTGTGACATCCAGGTATCTTCTCCCAATTTCCGGGTTACCTGTGTGTGTGTGTGTGTGTGTGTGTGTGTGTGTGTGTGTGAAGTTTTCTTTTAATGTGAAGAAGCTGTTAAATTTGATATAGTCCCAGTAATTTAACCTTGTTTTAGTTTTGCTTACCCATAGTGTGATGAGTCTCCATATAGAGCCTGATGTTAAATTGTGGATGTGTTTCACCAATGTTTTCTTCTCTATATTTTTTAGTCTCAGTTCTAACAACAAGGTCTTTGGTCCATTTTGAGTTAATTTGGCATATGGTGTTAAAGGCTGGTGCAGATTCATTTTTCTGCAATTGACTACCCAGTATCAGCTATTGAAGAGGCCTTCTTTCCCCCCAATGAAAAGGTTTTAGTCCTTTATTAGTACACACATAGGGGTTTTTTTATGGAATTTCAATTTTGTTTTGTTGGTCTATAAATTGGTTTTGTTACAGTGATATAACTTTTTAATTGCTATTGTTTTGTAGCATCAATGGAAGTCAGGAATGTTATGTATGCATTGTTTGGTTTTTGCTAGACTGCTATGGTGCTGACTCCCCTCTGGACATCTTTAATAAAATATTTTCAATAAATGTGAAAACACATACTTTGGGATTCATAGTGTGATTATTAATACATGATTTTTAGTTTCTATACTTAGCATATTTAAGATTAAAGTAAAATTTTAAATTAATTCAACTATATATAATTAAATGTTTATATGGCAAATTTAGTAAAAATGTAAAACCAAGGTCTCTTTTGCAGTCTTCTCCTTGGGAAACAGAAGATGGCTTGCCATTTTTTTTTAATTTAAGACCTTTATTAACAGATGCTGCAGCTTGTTGCCTTTTAGTTTTTGAAAAAATAAAGTTGTAAACTTTTATTACAAATTCAAAATGAGGTTCTTAAAAATCTCAACTTGACCAGATATGAAACAATTTAAAAACCTTTAAAGGTGTATTGAGAAAAACCAGGCCTTTTAAAAAAAAAAAAAAAAAAAAAACATGTTTGACATTACCAAAAAGAGACATCTTTAGGTAAAAATAATAAAAAACCCCTTGCTGCATAGATAATGCAGATAGTTCTGGTTATCTGGTCAAGGGGCAAAAAGCAAGCACTTAAGGTCTTCAGCTCATTCCTGTTGTTGAAACCATATTTGCTCCTTACATTGACCATTTTACTGTTCCCATAACCTTCATTGCCTTGATCTTCTTGTCCCTGCCAGCAGGCGCCACCGATGTGAGGCTGCCTGGGCAGCCGCTCCCTGTGCCACTACCCGTGGCAGCAGGCTTGGTGTCGGTGGTGCTGAGGGCGGGGGCGGCCTGCGGCTGCTGGGTCTAGGCCACTCTGCTCATGGTTGCCATGATGGTGACTGGGGCCAGCTGCTGCAGCTGCAGCTCCTCCCAGGGTGTGATGGTAACTAGGAGGCGGTGGCGCTGGGGCTGCTCAGGGCTCTCTGGGGTCTGCTCTCAGCTTGTCATTTTTAAACCAGGTTCTAGTAGGAATGAACATGTCTGGCTCCACTCAGAAACATTTCTTTTTAATATTTACTATGTTTTTCAATTTCCCATCCTTTCCCATCCAAGTTCAGCTCATTAGCAAATCTTAGCAAAGATCTTGTTTAATATTTTGGCATCTATGTTCATCAGAGATATTGGTCTGTAGTTTTCCTTTTTTGTTCTGTCCCTATCAGCTTTTGTTATCAGGGTGATGTTGGCTTCATAGAAGGTGGAAGGGAGTATACCTGTTTCTTCAATCTTATGGAAAAGCTTAAGAAGTATGGGTACTGTTTCCTGAAAGTTTTAAGGAGAATGTTGTTTAGTTTCCAACTTCTGTGACTTTTAATAATCTTCTGTTTGTTGTTAAATGTTAGTTTTACTCCACTGTGGTCTGAAAGATACGTGGCATGATTTTGATGCTCTTGAATTTATTGATGCTGTCTTTGTGGCCTAATATGTGGTCTATCCTTGAGTATGTATTATGTGGATTTGAAAAGAAGGTGTATGCCAGTTTTTTGGGGTGAAGGACTCTGAAAATGTCCAAGAGGTCTAGTCTGTCTATCTCTTCATTCAGTTCTCTTGTATCTTTGTTGGTTCTCTGCTTTGTTGATCTGTCTAAGTGTGAGAGTGGGGTATTACTGTATTATTATTGATGTATTATTGAAATTCTTTCAGTAAGCGCTTGACGTATTTAGATGGCCCCTCACTGGGTGCATAGATGTTAATAATTGTTATGTCTTCTTGGCTGATTGATCCTCTAATCATTATGTAATGTCCTTGCCTATCTTTTGTTACTTTTTTAACCTAAAATCTATAGTGTCTGAGATGAGAATGGCTGTTCCTGCCCTTTTTTGTAGTCCATTAGCCTGTATGATAGTTTTCCATCCTTTCACTTTAAGTCTGTGTTTATCTTGTTGTGACAGATGGGATTCTTGCAAGCAGCATATGGTTGGGTTATGCTTTCTGATCCATACCCCCACTCTGTGCCTTTTGATGGGTGAGTTTAAACCATTGACATTTATTGATATTATGGATTTAATGTATTGTAGTGCCATTGTTCAAATAAAAATTTTTGTTTGCTCTGATATATTGCAAGTATTTATAGTGATGTTCTTGTTTATAAGAGGTCTTTTAGAACCTCTTTCAGGGCCGGCTTGGTGATGGTTGGCTCCTTTCACTGTTGTTTGTCTAAGAAGGTTTTGATCCCTCCATCTAGTTTGAATGAAAGTCTAGCAGGATATATTATCCTTGGTTGAAACCCTTTTTCATTCAGGGCTCGATAGATATCTTGCCATTCTCTTCTGGCTTTTAGAGTTTGATTGGAGAAGTCTGCAGATAATCTTATGGCATTTCCCCTGTATGTGACTTTTTGTTTCTCTCTTGCAGCCTTTAGGATCCTTTGTTTATCCTTACTTATTCTCATAGTGACTATGATGTGTCTTAGTGTCTTCAAGTCTGGGTTGTATCTGTTTGGAACTCTCTGGGCCTCTTGAATCTCGATGTCCTTTCTGTTATTCAGGTCTGGGAAGTTTTCTTCTATTATTTCCTCTAGAATGTTTGCTTCCCCTTCCTCTCTTTCTTCCTCTGGCAGGCCAATTAAAGGAATGTTACTTCTTTTGAGATCATCCCATATGTCTCTGTTGTTGTTTCCAGTGTCTCTCAGTCTCTTTTTGAGCTCTTTCACCTCTTTGTTATTTTTCTCTAACTTATCCTCTGTCTGACTAATTCTGTTTTCTGCTTCTGTTATTCTGCTTTCCCTTGCCTCAGCTTCTTTCTTCATTAGAGCTATTTGAGGTTTCAGTTCTCTAATTGCCTCAAGATAATCAGTATTTTCCTTGGGGGTCTCAACTTGTTTTCTGAATAGTGCTATTCCTTTCCTCCAAAGTTGTTTTCATTTCTGTCATTAATAAGTTTATTATTGCTTGTATCCTTTTCTTATCTATGGTTACTTCTGGCTGATTTGTAGTTTCTTCTGGGCTCTTGTCTTCATTCATTGGAGTAGCAGTTTTATTTGTTTTTGATCTACCCATTTTTGATGTGTTTCTTTTTTTATGCTCTGTTATTCCTCTTTTGTTGTGTCTTCAGTACAATTAACACTGTACTAAATACCTTTATGACAATTTCACTCACCAACCTCAGGAATTACAATAGCAACTGTAGCAAGTATTGAAGCAGTTTAATCACTACCAGTTAGCCAAACAATATCTCCAGTCTGTGAAAAAATAGTAACCAAATCCCAGTGAAGAAGAAAGATTAAAAAAAAAAAGGGATAGCAACAATAGACAGTTATGCAAATCTACTATCCACTGTATATTCTAGGGGTAACAAGAGGGGAAAGGGAACTAGAGCAGAGACAGACACATAGAGAGTCCACTCTGAGTCAGATTTCTTCCCCAAAATAATTCACAAATTCATAAAGGCAAAGAAGAAGGAAGGAAGAAGTGTATGACAAGATAAAAAAAGAAACAAGAGAGAGAAAAGAGAAAAGATAAAAAAAAGAGCTGTAATTAAAGAGCAGTGAAAGGAAAGTTTTTTTGATTACTTTATTTTTAATTTAATTTTTTTTTATTAGCTAGGAGGAGGAAGGCGAGAGTCTGTAGAGGAGGTAGGAGTAATGAGACAAGTTCCTCCCACAATAGATAAGATGCCCACTACCCTAGCAATGAAAGATACCCTAAGAGTTAATTCTGATCAACCTAAAGGGGGGGGAAGATATATGCCTTACATAATATTAATAATAAAATAGAGCAGGGTAAAAAAAACACCCTGTCCCAGATTACCTCAAACCTCGTGAGCAGAGGTAGCTGATTGTTAAGAAAGAAGAAGAAAAAAAATAATAAAAAAAACCTCAGGACTAGACAAGGATAGCTGGGATAGACAGTTATACAAATCTATTATCCACTGTATATTCTAGGGGTAGCTAAAGGAGGAAGGGAAGTTGATCAGAGATACTCGTAGTGAGAGTCCACTCTGAGTCAGATTTCATCCCAAAAAAAATTCCCAAACGTGTATCAGTGAATTCAGTGAAAGCACACTGATTGGTGATGTGGGGGATGGGGCCTGTGGCTTTGGAAGCCACAAAAAAAGAGAGAGAGAGAGATAGAGAGAGAGAGAGAGAGAGAGAAAAAAGACAAGAAAAAGAACAGTAATAAAAGAGCAGTTGAAGGAAAGAGTTTTTTATTTGTTTATTTTTTATTATTTAATTATCTATGTGGGGGAGGGGTGGCTACTTAGAAAGAAAAAAGGCCAGAGGTTTCAGAAGGGAATAGACTTAGAATGAATGGTACTCCCTGGTGGGACAGGAATCTTGGTAAAGAAAGAAGCTCAGCAGAGGAGCCTGCTAGGAGGTGGTCCCCCCGGATTGGTTATGGGGGGGTGAGGGGGAGGAGGTTCGCTTTGGGAATAATAATTTAAAAGAAAAAAATTTTTTTTCCTTTTTTTCTACTCTATTTTTAACCCAAATTAAGTTAGGACCCCTTATTGACTGGCGTACTGAAGGCAGAAAATCCTACCATTTCCAGACAGTGTGGTCAGAGCTCAAGCCACTAGCAGCTTCTCAGTCCACCATGTTCCGGGAACCCCGCTATTCTTTTTTAAAGTTTTATTTATAAAATGGAAACATTGACAAGGCCATAGGATAAGAGGGGTACAATTCCCACCACCAGAACTCTGCATGCCATCCCCTCCTGAAAGCTTTCTTATTCTTTATCCCTCTGGGTGTATGGACTTAGGGACATTATGGTGTGCAGAATGTAGAAGGTCTGGCTTCTGTAACTGCTTCCATGCTGAACATGGGTGTTTACAGGTGGATCCATACTCTCAGCCTGTCTTTCTCTTTCCCTAGTTGGGCAGAGCTCTGGGGAAGTGGGGCTCCAGGACACATTGGTGGAGTCGTCCGACCAGGGAAGTCTGGTAGGCATCTTGGTAGCATCTGAAACCTGGTGGCTGAAAAAAGAGTTAATATATAAAGCCAAACAAATTGTTGACCCATCATGAACCTAAAGGCTGTTATATTGCAGATGAAGATTTGGGGTCTCCATTTTGAAGATAGCTAGTAGGCCTATTTTAGTTGTATTCCAAAGGGATATATATTCCAAAGGGATATTATATTCCAAAGGGATATATATTCCAAAGGGATATTATATTCCATGGGATATATATTCCAAAGGGATATTATATTCCTACTGCTTTGTCCTCTCAGGCAATCTCATCCTGCAGGTAGCAGGGATGGGTCTGGGCAAAGCCCTATTTCTTTTTCTGGCTCTGAGATTTTGAACTTTACATCCTGTCTCTAGATTTTATTCAAACTTAAGTCTGTCTCTAAACCCTAACACCATCAACACAAAATGAGTTGAGTTAGATTCTTAAAATTTATTTTGGATTTGAGTCCCCACCACACCTGCAGAGGAAAAGATTTGTGAATGGTCAAGCAGTGCTGCAGGTTTCTCTCTCTCTCTCTCTCTCTCTCTCTCTCTCTCTTTCTCTCTCTTCTCCCTCTTTACTTCCCATTTCCTTTTTGATTTCTTCTGTTACTATCCAATAAACAAAGATAATAAAAATATTTTTATTTTTTAATTTTTAAAATATTTATTTTCCCTTTTGTTACCCTTGTTGTTATTGTTGTAGTTATTATTGTTGTTATTGATGTCCTTGTAGTTGGATAGGACAGAGAAAAATGGAGAGAGGAGGGGAAGACAGAGAGGGGGAGAGAAAGATAGGCAGTGAAGCAGGTCTGCAGGTGTCTATCTTTCTCTCACCCTGTCTTCCATTCTTCTCTTCTTCCCTTTGTCCCAGCTGCATCCACAGCAGCACCATGGAGCCCTGAGGCCCGCGCCCTAAGACCCTGTCGCCCCCTGTCACATTGAGTAGCATAGCATCGCATCACCCCCAGGCAGCATTGAGCCATGCCACGTTGTGTCGCACCCATAAGCCCCAGCGCTGGGGCCTCGGTCCTGCGCCCTGAGCACCCAGCAAGAACTGTGCGGAGGCCCCGTGTGGAAGTACTGCTGGGGACTCCCCAAGGTGCTGTGCCAGACAGCAGCCAGTGGCCAGGTCCATAGTGCTGGAGCACATCTAGTGAGATTCCTCCAATTCCAAGTAAGTGGCCCCTGGTTCCTGTGCCCTTGAAGGCTGGGTTGTTGTGCCCGCCTGGGAAGGTGCTGGGTGGGGTGAGGGGCGAAGTCGGGGTACAGCCGCATAGGGGCCAGCGTCCCCGGACCCAGTACCCCGGGACAGGCGCACCCCTTAGAGGTGGCTGCGCACCCCCCCAAACTTCCAGCACCCAGTGGCCTTGAGCAGGGCGCTCCCCAAGATGGAGCCATGCGCACCCCCGGCAGGGGCGCACCCAGGGGAGGTGTCCGCGAGCCCCCAAACCCCGCACCCCTGGCAGGGACACCCTGGAAGGGTGGCTGTGCGCCCCCAGATCGTGCTGCTTTTGGCTTCCGTGAGCGCGAGCGTATGGACCCCGCCGGAGAGTCTGGGCAGCCGGCCTTCCCTTTCCTTCCTGCCGGGAGAGGGGTCCTAGGTCCCTGGGCCTCACCCAGCATGTCAGTGCTGGTGGCTCCAAGTGCCCCGAGGGTGAGGACCCGCCAACGCAGCTGGAGTCCAGGCAGTGCGCCTCCCGAGCACCCCAAACGCCCTGGCAGGAGGGGACCCCGGAACCCACCGACCTGGCTTCAGGAGCAGCCAGGCCCAGAAAACTTTCTGTGTGTCCGCCCACCCGAAATGTGCACCCGCTGTCCTTCCTCTCGGTGTGGCCCACGACGAGGTCCTCGGGGGACGGCTGTTTGGAATCCTGAACTTCGAGTTTGGTCTGAGGAAACATGGCGAGCCAAGCTCCCAAATTAGGGTGAAGGAGGCTGGGGCACGGGGTGCGGGTCCAGGTTGGGGGTCTCCTCCCACTACTAGAACTGAAGTGTTTTCTCTGCCTCTGTCTCTCTCAGAAGAGACATGCATTTCAGAGGGGTGCCCCAAGCCAGCTGGCTCCAACCCTTGTTGAGCCCTGGGCCTGGGCTGTGGATTGGGTCTGGGCTGAAGGTCTGGCACTTTGCAACCTGCTGGTCCTGGAGGGCACTGCCAACACCCACCCCCAACCCCCCTCGTCCCGGTGGCCTGGGCCTGGCAGGGCTCCGTGTGTGGTGGGGGGTGGGCAGGGGTCGCCTGGGGTTCTTGTGTCTGTGGGGATAGTCCTGGGGAGACTGCAGTCTTCCTACTCACACAATGGGGCAGCCAGGATGCTGGCAGGTGGGAGCTGCACTAGGAGCCCCACAGAGCCAGGCAGCAGCCAATGTTGGAGCTGGGTAGGAACCGGGCAGGAACCGCGGTTTTTTTAAAAAAAAAATGAAATTAAAAAAAGGAAATTAAAAAAAGGAAAAATGTTATTTATTAATACAAAAAAGAGAAGCAGAGCATAGTCATATGGCACATGCAAATCTGGGGATTGAATTCAGGACTTGATTCGTACAGAGCCATTGCCCTAGCCATTCTGCAATTCTAGAGTATAAATAGGTTATTTTATTTTTGTTGTTGTGTTGCCACCAAGGTCTCATTGTCTCCCTTTTTTTTTTTGTCTATTCTTTTCAACTCTTTTTTATTTTTATTTATTTTTCCATTTTGTTGCCCTTGTTGCTTAACATTGTGTGGTGATTAATGTCGTTGTTGTTGGATAGGACAGAGAGAAATGGAGAGAAGAGGGGAAGACATAGAGGGGGAGAGAAAGACAGACACCTGCAGACCTGCTTCACCACCTGTGAAGGGACTCCCGGGCAGGTGGGGAGCCAGGGGCTAGAACCGCGATCTTTCCTCTGGTCCATGAGCTTTGCGCCATGTGCGCTTAACCCGCTGTGCCACTGCCTGACTCCAACTGTCTCCTTCTCTTAACACTTTTTAAATAAGATTATAATATAGTCCTAGCTTCCGTAGTACATATAGTAAAATTGGCATGATACATAGAAGATTAGCATGGCCCCTGCTCAAGGATTACACACAGATTCATGAGGCATACCATATTTTTTCAAAAAAAGGATTATAAAATATATGTGCACACATATAAGTAATTATAATCTTTTAAAGAGCCAGTTAATGCAACCTGGGAGGTGGTTCAGTGGCATGAGATCTGGATTTGTATGTGTGGGATCCCAGGTCTGTCTGAACTCTGGTTCTACATATGCTGAAGCTCTTTTAAAAGATTTATTAATCAGTGAGGGAGAAAGGGAGGAGAGAGAGAGAGAGAGAGAGAGAGAGAGGAAAAACACTATAGCATCAGTCTGGAACATGTGATGCTGGAGGTAGAATTCAGGACCTCATGCTTGAGTCCAAAACTCCAACCACTCTGCCAGCCTCCAGGACTGCAGATTGGCTTTTTTGAATAAAATCATGGTAATATTGTTCTCTTAACTGTACATATTTTAAATAATACAAAGTCTTTTAAAAATTTTTTCTCAAATATTGTGCCTGGGGATCAATCCCACCCAGAACCTTGCACCTGCATGGGACAGCTGAGAGGCCTCCCTGCCAGTCTCCATTCTGTATCCTTTAAGAGAGGGAGACATGCAAAGCACTGCTCCTCTATGCAAGGAGTCCCGCCCATTGCCTGCCTTTGTTTTCACTTGCAGTGTGCAGGATCAGACCCCCAGCCACATGCTATGCTATGTTTTCTTTTTAAGAAACAGACAACCTGCACCTAGATTTAGGTGGGAAACTGGACTCAACAGTAGGCCAGGCCCATTTAAAATCCAAATTCAACAAATTTAGAACCAAGGCAAAGGAAAGAACAGTCACTATAATTTTTTTAAGACACTGGGTAGCTTCTTTGCATTGGTCTCTCTATATAAACATGTTATTTTCAACATCTCTGTATTGATGATTGAAGTGGGTCAAGCTGACTTAGTTCTCCTTGAGACAGACAATGTGTGTATCTACATTTGGGTCACAATACCCTGCTGTATGTTGATCTTTGAAAGTAAATGAATGTGCTGCGGTGGGATTGGGAGGCAGAACTTGGAGAAAGAATCATCCTCATCAATAGGTGTTGCTACATTCAGCCTTCATATAGGAAACACCTCAAGATATCAGTATCAGAGCAACCATTTACAAGTATTTTTTCAAGATTTATTTTACTTTACTTGTTTATTGAATAAAGACAGAGAAACTGAGATCGTAGGGGGAGGTAGAGAGAAAGACACCAACAGCACTGCTTAACCGCCTGTGAAGCTTCCTTCTTTACAGGTGAGTCAACAGTTATTACATCTTAAGCTAGGTATCATTTCTTCCTTTCTTTCTCTCTTTTTCTTTTTAATTTCTTTATTGGGGAATTAATGTTTTACATTCCACATTAAATATAATAGTTTGTATTTGCATAACAATTCCCAGTTTTCCATATAGCAATCTATGTATCATTTCTTTTCTTTCTTTCTTTCTTTCTTTCTTTTTTTTTGTTGTTATTGGATAGCGACAAAGAGAAATTGAGAGAGAAGGGGGAGATAGAGAGGAATAGAGACAGAGAGACACCTGCAGACCTGCTTTACTACCTGTGAAGTGACTCCACTGCAGGTGGGGAGCAGGGGGCTTGAACCAGGATCCTAAACGGTCCTTGCTCTTTGTGCCATGTGGGCTTAGCCCACTGTGCTACCTTCTGCCTCCCTTAGGTATCAATTCTAAAGCCTCTTAAATCTAAAATGTTCTTAACCTTTTGTAGTAATTTCCTGATTCATGTTTGCTTGTCTTAAATATCTTGGTTCTGTTTTAGTTTGCCTTGTGGGAAGTCCCATCTGTCTTTGGTCTTGGTAATTTTCCAGGGCTTGTAGTTGAATGCCAGCAAGGACGCTCCCAGATAAAAAAAACAAAGAAATCGCTCTGCATGTGCTTCGAGATAGGCTTTACCAGAAGATTATAGAGAAAGTCGTGTCGACAGCAAAATACCAGAAGAATGCAGGTAAATAAAATAAATAATAAATAAAAATAAAAGAAATAAAATAAAAGAAAATAAATAAAAGAAAAAAAGAAAGGTGGGGGTCAGGTGGTAGTGCAGGAGGTTGAGTGCAGGTGATGCAAATCACAAGGATTGGTGCAAGGAACCTGGGTTGAGTTCCTGGCTCCCCACCTGCAGGTTGTCTCTTCATAAGTGGTGAATCAGGTTTGCAGATGTCTTATCTTTCTCTCACCCTCTATGTTCCCCTCCTCTCTCGATTTCTGTCTGTCCTATCCACAATGACATCAATAACAATTATAATAACCATAATAATTATAAAACAACAAGTGCAACAAAATGGAAAGGAAAAAAAAAAGATTTATTAATGAGAAGGTGTGAGGGAAGAACCAGAGCATCACTGTGACCTATGGAATGCCAGAGATTAAACTCAGCACTTCATGCTTGAGAGTCCAATGTCTTATTCACTGCACCACCTCTCAGGACACTGCAGATAAAATTTATTTATTAGAATCACTTAACAACTGTTCGAAGAGTCATTCTGCACATGCCTTACATATGGGAGTCCCTGGGCTTGATTCCTGGCACCACTGAACAGTAACACAGACACAGCAAGCCAAGTTCAGTGGATAGTAGATCTGTGCTTAGGTCTTTATCTCAAAATTGTAAGCATTGAACTGAGAGGTAGCTTATTGGTAAATTGCATACTGCACATGCATAAGGCCCCAAGATTGATCCCCAGCATACAGAAGTTCTGAGTGGTGCTCTATCCATAAAAATAAATAAACGAAGGGGTCCAGAGCTTGCTCTCCCAATAGAGTGCACATCACATCACCATGCTTGCAGACCTGGTGTTGAGCCCTAACACAACATGGGAGCACCAGGCATGATGGCAGGTACTGTGATGTTTCTCACATGCTCTTTCTCCCACGTTTTCTATTTCATTTTTAAAGTCAAATTTCTTTTATATATATTAATATATTTATTTATAATTGGACAGAGACAGAGAAATAGGGAGGGGAGGGGAGATAGAACAGGAGAGAGACAGAGAACCACCTACAGCCTTGCTTTACCACTTGTGAAGCTTCCCCTACCCCCTGCAGCTGGGGACCAAGGTCTTGAACCTGGTTCCTTATGCACTGTAATTTGTGTGCTTAACCACATGCACCACAGCTGGCCCCATGTATATTTTATTCATTAATTATTTCCTGGATAGAAATTGAGAGGGAAAAGAAGATGTAGAGGGGGAGACACAGAGAGACACCTGCAGCGCTGCCTCACCACTTGTGAAGCTTCTCCTCAGCTGGTTGGATCTTGGGCTTGAACCTTAGTCCTTGTGCATTGTTACATGTGCACTCCACTGCTTACACCACCTCATGGACCCCATTTTTTCATTTTAAATTTAAAAGGAGAAAATAACTGTTGGCTACAGTAGAATTATGTAAGTATGAAACTCTGGTGTACTAAAATACATCAATATATACATCTTTTTTTAAAGGTCACTTTGTGAGGCACATGTTATATAGTGTGAGAGGACCAAGGTTCAAGCCCCTGATCCCCACTTGCAGGCGGAAGCTTCACAAGCAGTGAAACACTATCTTAATGTGTCTCACTTTCTTTTTCCACTCTATCTCCCCTTTCCATCTCTGTTTCTCTCTTACCAAGCAAAAAGAAAAAAAACTTTTAAAAAGGTTTCTTTATATTAAAAATGTTTTTTCATTATTCTTGACCAAGTAAAAATATCTCAGGACATAGAGAAAATATACTCCGCTGTGAATAAGAAATAACTTGAATGTTTAGGCTCTCTGTGTCTGTGCCAGAAGGGGGTTGCTAAGAAGTAGTGGTTTGGAAATCCAAATTCCTAGCTTCAAGTCTACCTACTGATGCTCCTCTGCAATCTGAGACCATCTCAGGCAAGGGATTAATATATCATTTGCACTCATTTACACTACTGCAGGCTAAAACAAGGGTAGGAAAGTGGAACGGCCAAAAGTAGGGAAAACTAAGATATCTAAATCAAAGTGACTTGTGACAGTTATTATAATGCTTACTGTTATGCAGCCCACTTTTCCTAAAATGCTACAAGTTTTACTGCAAATAACTCAAAAACATGGCTGTTTTGGCCTTCCAACCCCAAAATTCTCTTTCAACCCCATTCAGGTTTTACTTTTGTTTTTAAAGATTTATTTATTAGTGATAAAATTAGGGGAGAGGAAGAAGGAGAACCGCAGCATCACTCTGACACATCTGATGCCGGAGATCAATCTTGAGACCTCACACATAAGAACCCCAAAGCTTTATCCACTGCACAACCTCCCAGACAGCGGCAGCCTTTATTTTTTATAATTTAAAATATTATGATACTTTGCTTCCTTAAGAGGCAAAAGATTTATACAATCTGAAGAGAACAAGAGCATACATACTTTGCTTATTTAAATGATACATACACTTTAGTAGAACTTATACATTTGAATAAAACTACATACATATGTAATTCAAAATCTAGGAAATAGAGAAAAATGAAGTGGGGGAAAAACCCTTTCCTGACCCTTGACCTTAGACTCTCTCAGTAGAAAATATTACAGTATGGTGTTTTTAAATGGATTAATTTATTTTTCCTTTTTAGTTGCCCTTGTTTAACATTGTTGTAGTTATTGATGTTGTTGTTGTTGGATAGGACAGAGAGAAATGGAGATAGCAGGGGAAGACAGAGAGGGGAGAGAAAGACAGATACCTGCAGACCTGCTTCACTGCTTGTGAAGTACCTTTGCTGCAGGTCCAGGGAGCTGGGGCTAGAACCAGGATCCTTCCGCTGGTCCTTGTACTTTGCAGTATGGTTTTGGCAGAGCTATTTATTTCTGAACCCACAGGGAGTTGTAATAAATTTTTCTAATAATATGTTTTATTTTAAAACTTGAAAGTATCTTAATTTCCATAAAAATTTCATAAAAATGACCTTTAAACCAATTTTCTCTTTAGACAGTTATGATACAAATCCTGAATAGAAATAGCTTGAGGAAGAAATTTGAGTTAACACATTAGTAAACTTGCTGGAGAACGGACTGATGAGGGTAAAATATAGTTTTTTAATTATTTTAATTTCATGAATTACAGAAGGGGGTTGAGAGGCTCAGAAGCAGCACTCTAGCATATGCATGTTTGGGATTGGACTCAGGACCTAAAATTTAGAAGCTCTAATTTCTTCCATGGTGTAACCTACCCATCTTCAGAGATAGTTTTGTTTTGTCCTAAAGATCTTATTTATTTATTAATGAGAGAGAGAGGAGCAGGGAGGATCAGCACGTTACTCTGGTATATGTGGCACTGGGGATTGAACTTGGGACCTCATGCCTGAGAATCCTGTACTTTATCCACTCTGCCTCTTCCTCCCAGACCACTGATAATTTGGCTTTGATTGGAATTGGAACTACTGAAGAAGCACTATTGGGGGCTGGGTGGTAGTGCAGCGAGCGGGTTAAGCGCACATGGCACAAAGCTCAAGGATAGGGGTTGGGATCCCAGTTTGAGCTCCAGACCCGCAGGGATGTCACTTCACAAGTGGTGAAGCAGGTCTGCAGGTGTCTGTCTTTCTCTCCTACTCCTTGTCTCCCCCCCACCCTCAATTTCTCTGTCCTATCCAGCAACAATGATAAACAAAAAGAACAACAAAAGGCGGGGGGGGGGGTGATGGCCTGCAGGAGCAGTGGATTTGTAGTGTAGGAAGAAAAAAAAAAAAGAAACACTCTTACTCCATAAGTAAACCTGAGATAACAAGAGTCTTAAACAATTAAATTCCTGCCACTCTTGCTCTTTGTCAATGTATGTGCCTGACCTTCAGAAGTAGAAATCCTTAGAAAAGAATTTGCGGGTGCCTTTTCCATTGTAGTAAAGATAGTAATTATGTTAAAATGTGAATTCCTTTCTATGTCTGCACAGGTTGGAACAAGAACCCAGTCAGAAAGAATTCAGACCTACAATTTCACCCAGAATAGTGTCACTGACCACAGGGTAGGATATGAAGTCCAAAATATTAAGGTAATATTACTGAATGTGCTTACTGTATCTTTGATTTATTAAGGAATCAAATTTCCGGGCCTGGTGGTAGCACATCGGGTTAAGCGCACATGGCGCAAAGCACAAGGACCAGTGTAAGTTTCCTGGTTGGAGCACCTGGATCCCCACCTGCAGGGGGTTGCTTCATAGGCGGTGAAGCAGGTCTGCAGGTGTCTATCTTTCTCTCCCTCTCTCTGTCTTCCCCTCCTTTCTCCATTTCTCTCTGTCCTATATAACAAAGCCGACATCAATTGCGACAACAATAATAACTAGAACAACAGTCAAAAACAAGGGCAAGAAAAGGGAAAATAAATAAGTATAAAAATTTAATTGGCTAGCAATAATTTAGCAGGACCATTTAGACACATTGTTTTGTTAGATTTACTTTTCTTTCTTTCTATTTGATTGAATAGGAAAGAGAAATTGAGAAAGATGGAGAGAAAAAGGAAGAAAGACCTGGTTCACTGCTTGGGAAGTGTCCCTCTTGTAGGTGTAGAGCAGGGCTTTGAACCCAGAACCTTGCACATGGTTATATATGTGCATAACCTGGTGCACCACAGCCCAGTCCCCAAAATTTACTTATTTGTTAATATGAGGAAGAGAGAGAACTGGAGCATCGTTCTGTATATGCAGTGCTGGGGACTGAATTTAGGACTTCATTCTCAAGAGTCTAGCACTTATTCCACTGCACCGTATCCCAGTTTTCTTGTTCACATTGTTCTAATTATTCCTATGCCCTCAATAGTAACTGGTATTGTAGAATAGTGTTGGGTTTAAGGACCAGATGCCAGGAGCCTGAGCTCTATAATGAAGATTGGCAGGCACATGGTGTACCACTTACAAGATTCTGCCCTGTTTAAGCGCATGTCGTGCAAAGCTCAAGGACTGAGTGAAGATCCTGGTTCTAGCCCCCAGCTCCCCACCTGCAGGGGGTCACTTCACAGGCGGTGCAGCAGGTCTGCAGGTATCTATCTTTCTCTCCCTGTCTCTGTCTTCCCCTCCTCTCTCCATTTCTCTCTTTCCTAGCCAACAGCAATGGCAGCACTAACAACAATGGCACCAAAAGGAAAAAATAGCCTTCAGGAGCAGTGGATTCATAATGTAGGCACTGAACCCAGCTATAACCCTGGAGACAAAAAAAAAAAAAAAAAGAGTCTGCCCTGTATGTGTTCTGCACTGGCAGCTCTTTTCCTTATATATTGGCTGTGTATACATGTAGCTATGTCAAGTATAAACATCTTAAGGGCATACACAGTAGAATGGTCTCTCTCCTCATCTTAACTGTTCTATATCAGACTTGTTATCTCCATTTTAGTGACTATATCAGATTCTCTGTTTACTTTTCAAATTCTGACCTTATGCCAAGGATGTAGGCATAATTCAGGGGTATCAAATAAGACAGGCTTATTTTTAACCTAAAGGGCCCTGTTGACCACTGTCTGAGTTTACCCTGATGTGTCCAAAATACTGTGAACGCTGGAAACAGAACTACAAAGATGACAAAGAATTTGTATCATAACTAGTTTTAATACATAGCTGCCAGTATGAGAGAAATGGGTCACATAAGTGATGAGACATTATAGTTTCAGGGTCCCCAACAAGCTGGCTCTTCCTAGAGACAGCTGCATTCTTATGAAGAATATTGTTTGCATTATCTCCTGTTGCCCACTGGCTGGAGGTCCCCACCTGTGTATGGTGACAGTGGCTCCTATGCTGAGTGCCCAGAGCCTGTCCTGCATGAGCTTCTCTGTAGGTGCATTGTTCTCTCATTTGAGCATGGCCTTTAGGACCTGGGAGGAGGCCTTCCCCACCCCAGGGTGTGTCCAGTATCCTGGCAACCCTGGGAGCAGATGCACTGCCAGGCCTGTCAATCCATACCTGTACTGGGGACTCCCATGCACAGGGACTATTGGGAGGGGGTGAAAGGGACTATGAGCATAGCCTGGGCTGAAGTGGCCTTGACTCAGCTAGAATGTGGCTCTAACCTCACTCCACCCTGACTTACTTCCCACATACTGACTGGATGTTGATGGTCAGAGCTAAATTTTTTTTTGTAATTCTCCAGCTTCCTATTCCCCCATGCTTACATGTTATGTTTCTAATATGCCTACTAAAGAAAAAAAATGATTTGATAAGATTTTGCATCAGAGGAAGGGCAAAAAGCTGTCTTAGTGCACTTCATTGCTTTTTTATGACAAAGCTTCAAGCCCAGACCCTCCACGATGAAAAAAGCTTTGGCTCTCTCTCTCTCTCTCCCTGTCTATTTGTCTGTTTGCCCCTCTGTTTTTTGTCTCTATCTTAAGAAGAAAGATTTTGCACCAAGAATGAAAATTGCATAAAATACCTTTTAGCAGGATGAGTCTTACTTTATGAACACCTAGTTTACGGTTGTTTTATTGTTGTTGTTGTTGTCAATAATATAATAATTTGTACATCTGGGGAACAATATAGTTGCTGGGTCTTTCTGTTTGTTTTGTCATCACAGTGTAATTTGTTTTAGGTGAAATGATTTATTAAAATAATGAAAGTAGAAACCAGGCATTGCACAATGTAAAGGCATCAATACCCCTGTCCCAAACTCACCTGTTCCCAGTGTCTTTTTCATCCCATTTTCCATGTTTTCAGCTACATGTTCTCAGGGAAGAAAAACAAGCCTCAGACCTGCTCCTCTGCACCTCTAACCACGCTTGATGGTGTTAGCCAGAGAGGTGAAGTCTCCTATCTATTTTTTTTTCACAAAGAAGTGCTGTCTTGAAAAAAATGTTTTGAGAGAGAGGCTGGGTGGTGGCTCACCTAGTTGAGAGCACATGTTACAATGCTAAAGGACACAGGTTCAAGCCCCTGGTCCCCACCTGTAGGGGGAAAGCTTCATGAGTGGTGAAGCTGTGCAGAAGGTGTCTCCCTATCACCCCCTTCTCTCTCAATTTTGGCTGTCTCTATCCCATCAATAAATATATAAAGATAATAAAATATTTTAAATACGTATATTGAATGGGCTGGCGGTGTACCTGGTTAAGCACACATAGTACTGAGAACAAGGACCAATACAAGGTTCAAGTTTCAAACCCCACTCCCTACCTTCAGGGGGGTCACTTCACAAAAGTCTAAGTAGGTCTGCTAGTGTGTCCATCATTCTCCATCCCTCTCACCTCTTAATTTCTGTATTATCCAATAAAATGAAAAAATAGGCCACCAGGAAGAGTGGATTCTTATTGAGCCCCAGCAATAAATAACCCTGGAGGCAAAAAAAAAAGGAAAAGGAAAAATCTGTTGATTGATTTATTCATTTACTTCACTAATCATATCTTTCTCTCCCCCCTCTGTATTCCCCTCCTCTCAATTTCTGTCCTGTCCAACAACAATGACAGAAATAAAAATCAATAATAACTACAACAAAGATACACAACAAGGGCAACAAAAGGAAAAAGTACCCTCCAGGAGCAGTGGATTTGTAGCATAGGCACTGAGCCGAAGCAATTACCCTGACAGGGGGAATTAAGTAAAAATGAAAAAAGAGAGAGAGGGACTTCTAAACCTACTTCACCACTCATTAAACATCCTTCCTGCTGGTGGGAAGCAGGGACTCAAACCCAGGTCCCTGTGTATGGTAAGAGCAGTCTCAGCTGTGTGCATCACCAGCCATGCCCCATTCTAATATGGTTACCTAGTTGTCTGTGTTTAGGTTGCTTCCATATTTTGATTTACCAACTATATAGCTATATAAACATAGCTGTGCATATGTCTTGGCATACAATTAAATATTAGAAATTAAAGTACAGATATATGTTTTTAACAGACTGTTATTATTGGAAAGGGCAGAGAGAAATGTAGAATGGAGGGGGAGGTGGAGAAGGCACCAGCAGCCATGCTTCACCAATCTTGAAGCTTTCTCCACCTCAGTTGGAGATCAGAGGCCTCAACCTGGGTCACTGTGCACTGGAACATGTGGGCTCAACCAGATGTGTCACTGCCTGGACACTAAAAAATATATATATATATTTATAATTTTTAAAAGTTTTTTATTAATATTTATTCATTCCCTTTTGTTGCCCTTGTGGTTTTATTGCTGTAGTTTTTACTGTTGTAGTCCTTGTTGGAAAGAACAGAGAGAAATGGAGAGAGGAGGGGAAGACAGAGGGGGGAGAGAAAGATAGACACCTGCAGACCTGCTTCGCAGCCTGTGAAGCAAACCCCCTGCAGGTGGGGAGCCTGGGGCTCGAACTGGGATCCTGATGCCTGTCCTTGTGCTTTGCGTCATGTGCACTTAACCCGATGCGCTAACACCCGACTCTTAATTTTTTATATTTTTAATGAGAGAGATGCAAAAAGAGAAAGATCAGAGCACTGCTCAGCTCCGGGTTATGATGGAACTGAAAATTGATCCTGGAACTTCAGAGCCTCAGGCATGGAAGCCTTTGACATACAAAACCATTATGCTGGCTTCCCCAGCAGGGACAGTGGAAGATAAGGAAGTTAGATGAGTGACATGCCTGGAGACCATCTGAGTATTCAAGACTATGGGAAGTTCTTAAAAATTGAGAAAAGTGGGCAGTTTGTGTGTCACCCAGTAGAGCACTTAAGTTGCCATGTTGGTGACCGGGTTCCAGCTCCAGTCCCCACTCGCTAGGTGGGGATGGGGGAAAGTTTTAGAAATAGTAGAACAGTTCCGCATCTCGGTTCTTCATCTTTGTCTCTACATACATTCAAAATGAATAAATAAAATAAAGACAGCTGATGATGATCTTAGAGTCCTGTAGCCAATAATAAAAATAACATAAATGATATATTTATTATATATGAATAAAATAAATCAAATTAAATGAAGACAGCTGATAATGATGATAGAGTCCTATAGCTAATGAGCAGAAGCCATAGCATTAGCAACAACAATGAAACATCAAGAATAAAATGACACATGGGCCTTTAGAGTTTTTCAAATATTATGAATAGGGTACAGAAAAAGTACAGGTAGTCAATAAATACATTCAGCGGGGAAGCAATTACAGAAGCCAGACCCTCTACCTTCTGCAACCCTCAACGACCCTGGGTCCATGCTCTCAGAGGGCTAGAGAATGGGAAGGCTATCATGGGAGAGGGTGGGTTATGGGGATTGGGTGGTGGGAATTGTGTGGAGTTGTACCCCTCCTACCTTATGCCTTTGTTCACTAATCCTTTCTTAAATAAAAAATTAAAAAAAATATATATTACACTTGTTATTAGGGAGGTGCAAAAGAAACTATAATGTTGATTGTATTTATAATTTGCTTTAAAAAAGTGGGTCACTATTGAAAAATATAAAAAAAAAACTCCCGTGCTCAGTGATTTGGAACTGACTGAAATAATTGTTTCCATCTTTTCTTTAAAAAAGATTTTTATGGTGCATTTAAAAAATTTTATTTACATATTTATTTCCCTTTTGTTGCTCTTACTGCTTTTATTGTTGTTGTAATTATTGTTGTCATCATTATTAGATAGCATAGAGAGAAAAGGAGAGATGAGGGAAAGACAGAGAGGGGGAGAGAAAGATAGACACCTGAAGACTTGCTTCACCACCTGTGAAATGACTCCCCTGCAGGTGGGTAGCTGGGGTCTAGAAACGGGATCCTTACGCCAGTCCTTGCATTTCATGCCACATGCCCATTACCCGTTGCGCTACTGCCCAACTCGTTGTATGTATCTTTTTTATTGCCTTTCAGAGAGTGAAAACTTTTTAAAATTTATTTATTCCCGTTATTGCCCTTGTTTAGTTGTTTTAGTTATTATTGTTGTTGATCTTGTCAGATAGGATAGAGAAAAATGGAGAGACAAGGGGAAGACAGAGACGGGAAGGGAAAGATAGACACCTGCAGACCTGCTTCACCACTTGTGAATCGACTCCCCTGCAGGTAGGGAGCTGGCAGCTCTAACCGGGATCCTTACCCCGGTCCTCCTGCTTTGTGCCACCTGTGCTTTACCAGCTGTGCTACTGCCCAACTCCTGATCTTAAACTTTTATAATTTTCAGGTGTAGTAGTAGTGTACACAAGTTTTCATTTTTTTAATTTTGAAAAAAGCATACTCTGATATTTTAGAAAGTTTGTGCTTTTAATTTTGGAAAATGTGAACTTGCTTGTTTAAAAATGTCACTTCTCTTTGAAAGGACATTGGGTGTTATATTTTTCTTTTTTTATTTTTTTTAATTTTTAATTTTATTTTATATTTATTTATTCATTCCCTTTTGTTGCCCTTGTTGTTTTATTGTTGTAGTTATTGATGTCATCGTTGTTGGATAGGACAGAGAGAAATGGAGAGAGGAGGGGAAGACAGAGAGGGGGAGAGAAAGATAGACACCTGCAGACCTGCTTCACCACCTGTGAAGCGACTCCCCTGCAGGTGGGGAGCCAGGGCTCGAACTGGGATTCTTATGCCAGTCCTTGTGCTTTGTGCCACCTGCACTTAACCCGCTGAGCTACAGCCCGAATCCCGGGTGTTATATTTTCTAAAGTTCTTAGTGTAGTACTAAGTTTTCCAAAAAAGAGAAAGGGCAGTCAGGTTGAACAGTGACCTTCATTTCCCCAGGAAGCCAGTTTTGACCTGTGACCTTCTGACCTGCATGTGGTACAAAGAGGCCAGTGTCAGCATAATGAGTGGCTATACCATGACCATTTGTTCCCACACTTGGCTACTGTCTGGGAAGTGCTGGGCTAAGGAGTAAAAGGCTAGTAGCTGATGGCCTATGGCAGTAGAGGTGTCACCTTGAACTTTGCAGTGAAATGTGCTGATCACAGTAACAGCCATCCAGAAGTCTGAAGCGCGCCATCTTTAGTCTCTGCTACTGTCTCCTCCTGGGCTGACTGCAGACTCAGCCATGTCCTTGCTCTGGCCCATGGAACATGGACAAATGGGAAGCAGGCAGAGACCTCAGTGGCTGTCTGGCTGTGGTATGGGAGCCCTTCTCCCAGCACTGAAGAATCTAGGTGCCACCCTGTGGAAGCTTGGGGAACAGGCAACACACAGAAAATAGATCCAGTTGATCTGTTAGCTGTCTGCAAACACAATGGGACCTCAGCTAATGCAGAGCTGCCCAGAGGAGTCCACCAAGGTTTCGTATGAGCCCTGTGCAAAGAGAGTGGTTGTATAAGGCACAGAGTCAGGAAGTGATATTTATTATGGCAGTACAAATAAGAAGAAAATACAGCAAAAGACTCTAGAACTACATACATACAGTGAAAGGAATAAGAGAGAGATTTCTGTGAAAAGACCTTCAAAGCAGGATGTAAGAAGGGATCAAGGAAGATGCCTCAAATGAAATGAGCTGGATGTAGAAAGTTGACATTTTTTTTACTGTGACCACACTAGATAAAAAGTTTAAAAGAACTGCGTTAGTTAGAGGGCTTCATGTCTTCCACCAGGAAGTTTTCACATAGATGGCAGGACTGAGAACTAACTCAAAATCCTGTAAAGGATTAAGAGAATAATTGTTCTCAATTGGATATTATAAAGTAACAGGGAAAAGAAAGGGTCAGTTCTAGAAAGGGGAAGCTGTCTGTTGGCATTCCAGCAGAAACCCAGGTGGCCTCACTGACTGCAGATTTGCCAGGGGAGCCCCCAGCACGGTGCTGAGAGGAGCCCTAGCCCTTCAACTGAGCAGGGTGTTGCTAGGGGGCTCTCTGGATCCTGCTCAGAGAGGCATGAGTTGGTCCATCACTGCTCCTTTTTGTAGGTTTCACTCTCCTGGCTTGGAATTAGGAGGTTGTCTTCTTGTCATGCCTGAAATGAAAAACAGAGAGCTGTCTTAGTCAAAACATATTCTCATATACTAACTTCCTCTTGATTCCTGAAGAAATAAGTCAAAGGGAGAATGTCTCCTTGGAGATAAATACATGAAAGCGCTAAGTGGTGCCCACCTGGTGAGCACACATGCCACAGTGAGCAAGGACCTGGGTTCTTGCCCCTGTCCCCACCTGCAGGGGGGGAAGCTTCAGAAGCTGGAAAGCAACGCTGTAGGTGTCTCTCCTTCTCTCCCCATATGTCTCTCCCTCCCACCTTAATTACTGTCTCTAGCCATTAGGTAAATTGAATTAATATCAAAAGTTAAATATATTAAATCCTAGTCAGCATGTAGTAGAAACCTTTCCTCTCTATACAGCAAAATTCTGCAGCCTCCTCTCAAACTGTGCTGCCACCAAGAAAATGAGTAAAGTCCTGCCATTGTTGGGATGTGATTCTCTTGCCCTGTTTTAATCAGCCAGAACACCTTGTGTCTCACACAGACTGGTTGCTCAAATTAATCTCACATGGCCTAGGCTCATCCACACTCATGGTGTAGATGAGGTGTGTCCAGGAGCCTGGTCACCTTTGTACCACTGGCATCAGTCAGGAAGGAGGCACATACCTCTAGCAGGAACAGGGGACCAGGATGGAGGGCCTCACTCCTCCATGTCTTCCTTGTTACTCTCTGTGTGGTTGCTGGTGCACAGCACGGCCATGATGCAGGAGAACTTAGTGCTGGTGGCCTTCTCCTTCTGGTGGAGCAGAGTGGCACAGTCCATGATGTCCTCCACTGCCAGGTTCACAGGGATGATGGGGTGGCTCAGGGCATAGTTGTAGAGTGACAGCTTATGGGTGGCCCTGTCCCCACAACCCATCAGGTATTTAATTCTGAGCTCAGAGGAAGTGAGGTCCAGCAAAGGTGGCCATGAGGGGCTCCCGTGCAGATGATTGAACACGGAGCTCTGCCTGATGCTTTCCACATCATGGAGGTTGCTGACAGTGTCATCCCTCTGGTCCACAGCCACCAAGATGCTCTTGTGGTGGCCTCTGTCTACAGAGCTGCCCAAGGTAAAAGTAGAGTCACCCCCAGTCTGGAGACCTGTGAACATAGCAGTGGGATTAGCAGTGGACAAAGGAGGGGCCATAGGGAGCAGAGCACATGCAGTGAGAGGATGAAGGACATGGAGAATCAAGGGGTCGAACTTCCATTTCTAACTGAAATCTTTGTAGAGGGACAGTCGGAGAAAACAAACCCAGTTATAAGTGTAGGAGATGATTCCTGCATATCAGCAGGAAAATCTTTGAGGATTTGAGAAAGGAGACCTGGACTCCCTACTTTTGATTGAATTTGAAGGTGTATATAACTGGCCATGGCTTTTTATTGGAGAACTTAAGAGGTTTCTAGAAACTTGGAAGTAGAAGTTATCATGCTGGGTCACTATTAGTTCTGGTGTATATTCTGATCCCATTTCTCAAGTGAGGCTGGTTTTCAGTGTCATGAGCTTGTTTTCAGGAGGGGACAAATGGTTACAGAGGTGGCACTGGCAGCAAAGTGTTCAATTTCCCTCTCCTCTGCTGGCCCTGTCCTGGGGTCTGGGCTTGAGGAGGAACTAACCTGGGGTGTCCTCAAATAGCTGCTCCAAAAGGAAGGACTCCTGGTGGCTGTAAGCCAAGCCAGAGATTTCCTGTTCCTGAGACTGGTCCTGAGTCACTGGCAGTGGAGCTATTCCATTTTCATGGTGATATTCACCTTAATATGGAGAGAAATCCAAGCATAGGTTCAGGCTGAAGTGGTCATGATGAGCCCATCGTGACCATGGGATGTAGCCAGAGCATGGCAAGGGAGCTATGTCTTCCTTGGAGATGTGCATGGTTTTCTGTGGGGCTACTGGGTCCCTGCCAATCCTGCCCCCACCCCCTCCTTTGGATTGATTTTCAATGTCATGAGCTTGTTTCAGAAGGAGATATGACCTGGCACCTAGCATATACAGGCACCCAGCTGGTCTCCACATGCAAGGCTGCGGGAATCATCTCCTTCTAGTGGAAGCCCCTCAGTGGCTGGCATTTGGCCCACTTCATGTTCATGCAGATGTTTGCCACCTACATGTAGAGAAATCTGATTCTAGGTCCAGGCTGACCATAAAGAGACTCACCTCACTGTAGAAGATGACACAGGGGCCTTCTCCTGGACCTTCTGTGCAAAGAAGGCTGTGTCTCTGTGTCTCTGTGTCCATGAATTTGACAGGAGACCCTGCCCTAGCATGTGCCCAAGAAAAGAGTTGACAAAGTAAAGAGGAAGATGCTCTTATACATTCCTGTGCCTGGAATGCAATGAATTCCCCATGAGAAAGAGCTCTACAGAGCAACCCTGTCTGCCACAGAGAAGTAGAGAAGGACTATCATCAGAGTCTGTTACAGAGCAGTGAGTTGGTCAGTGTCTGCTGAATGCACGGAGGCCTATTGCCTGCACTTTTCCCTGTCAGAAGGTATTGAAGCTAAGCTGGAAACCATTTTCCCTGAGCTTTTGCAGTTAATGTCTCACTCCAGTCAGCCTCTTCTTAGATTGCCCTGACACTCACCTGCAGGTGGCTCTGTGGTTTCTTCCATCTTGGAACTCACAGACCCCTGATTAGGTTCCTCAGACTCCTAGGAGAGAAAGAAGTCAGGGTCACAACAAGCCTTTGGAGTGAGCAGTGGAAGAACACATTTCCCAGCAGCTCTGTTCCCCCACAGAGAGAGAGAGCGGGGGGAGCGCCCTTTGTCCAGTATCAAAGCTACTTGACCCCTTGGGGGTGACTGTGGTTTAGAATCGCCACTGTAGATTTTAGTGAATCCTTGGATTTTCAGTGCATGTTTAGAAGTGTGTTGACAAGGGTATTTGACTTTTTTCCTGCTTTCTCTCTAGTCTCAGGTTACATACATAGGTAACTCCTGGTTGAGTAAGTAATTTGTTATTTAAAATGTCAACTATCTGATCAAATGCATTTAAAAAAATATACCCCCCCACTAGAGGAGAAGCATTGCCTCATGTATGAAGAAGCAGGAAAATGGCATCAATGCTACAGAGTGAAGGCCAACCCTGACATGATGCAGATGTTCAAATTATGCAGAAGAAGAAAAATAAAAGAGAGGGCTAGGCGGTGTTGCAGCTGGTTAGGCACACACCTTACCAAGTGCAAGAATCCAGGATTCGGTGCCACTACCCTGCCAGAAAGCCTTATTATTGACATACTAAGCTGTTAATGAAGATGAGAAATTAAGGAGGAATTGGTTTGTGATAGGTCATTAAAAATGATCCCATTCTAATGCAGTAAAGAATTGTAAACAGAGCACCCAGTGTCCAAGGGCCATGCAGACATCATCCATGGGTCTAATAAGTGGGATCTTATGAGAATAGCATAGTGGGATCTCCTAGCATAATGCTTATGCAAAGAAACTGTCATGCCCAAGGCTCCAAAATCCCAGGTACAACCCCCAGGACCACCCGAAGCCAGAGCGGAGCAGAGCAGTGCTCTGGAAAAAGAATGAAAGAAAGAAAGAAAGAAAGAAAGAAAGAAAGAAAGAAAGAAAGAAAGAAAGAAACCGTCCTTAGGGCCAGGTAAGGCAGTACACCTAGTTAAGTGCACACATTACCATGGACAAGGACTCATGTTCTAGCCCTGGCCCCACCTGTAGGGGGATATCTTCATGAGTAGTTAAGCAGTGCTGTAGGTGACTCTGTCTCTTTCCTTCTCTACCTCCCCTGTCAAATTCTTTCTGTATCTATCCATCGTTAAAATAGTAAAACAATAAAAAAAACTCCAAGGGAAGAAGATGTAGTCCCGTCTCTGAAAATGGGGAAAGATTTAAGATGGGAAAGAAAAGATATCCAAGGTCACATGACTGAAAGATTCTAACATAATGAAAGAAGTACATTTACAAATTGGAGAAGATACTCATAATTACTTCGTTCAAGTTCACATGACTCATTGCTTTATATTCCATAAATGTGTGAAACCACCTAGTAGCTCTCACCTTCTCAATTCATTAAGCATAATCAGCTCCAGTCCCTCCCCGCAAATAGATGTGCCAATCTATCTCAAGGTTTGTGAGAACTATGGAGTTATCTCTTATGGGAGACACAGTGCTTTGGAGTGGGGTGAGCATGGAACTCTACCCCTATAGTTGTATAAGCTTATTAACCATTATTCAGTCACTACTGAAAATGTGGGTAAGAGAATGTCTTAGTTCCCCATAGTAAATGTCTTAGCTATTGTACTGCAATTCCAGAAACCAAATGATACGCAAAGAACTTTCTTTTGCCACTGGGCTTGGTGGCTGCATCATGACTCCACAGCTCCTGGCTGCCACTATCTTCTTTTTTCGTTTTCTTTGACAGAGGGGAAACAGAGGGGGGAGAAAGGGACAGAGAAAGAGAGAGAAACCTGAAGTACTGCCTCACCACTCATGAAGCTCCCCTGCCGCAAGTAGGTCTCAGGGACTTGATCCCAGGTCCTTTTGCACGGTAACATGCACTCTACCAGGTACATCACTGCCTGGTCCCTCCTAGCTTGCTTTTGGTCCAATAGCATAAAGAAAAGTGAGGTTGTTATCTGTTCTTTAATTAGTAGAGTCACCCATTCCAGGAGGAGATAATCCACAGGGAGCAATGCTAACCACTTTGTATATGCAAGAGAGGGTTGCATCCTGTCTCAGCTCCCTTTTTGGTGGCCATAGAGACCTGTGTGTAAATAGGAAAACACATCTTTCTGGGTGGTATGTGCTGAATTCTTCTCTCATCTCTAGACCACTTTCTGTGTGAAGCAGGAACTTGGGATGTGAGTTCTATTCTTAGAAACACTCACACAGGTGTGTTCTGCCTCCTCTTGGTTGGTATCCAGGTATTCGAGAATGGCGGTATAAATTTTGCTAATGGATTCCACAGTGACCCAAAAGAGAGAAGGAGAAATGAGCTGTTAGACTGTTATCAAATGAACTTGTGTTTTGGCTAATCATTTCAACATTTTTCAATGCTTTTTCAAGATACCAAGTTTTTGAAGATATGTGCAAGATGTAATGAGAGAAACAGTATGCAAATATATTTCTGGAGAATGAGACAGATCCCAGAAAACATGTCTAGGGTGTCAGGTCTTTGAGACCAGGGCTGAACATCCCATCCTCTAGGCCTGCCTGGAGTCCAGGCCAGACCCTGGGCTGTAGCTCTGGCAGGTTCATTTGCTTTGAGAATCGGCCCATAGAGAAACCTGCCCTTATGTCAGGGCCATTTAATACATGGTGCAGGGTGATGTTAGCTCCCATCACAGCATGAAGAGAAGGGGGACAGTAGGGATGGACATTGACTGCTAGGACTCTGCATTCTGAGAACTTGAAGATTTCAAATACATGAAATAAGGACATACTCAGAAAGCTTGTTGTACCATTGCTCCATCTTCTCAACTGATCTGAAATCCAAGAGAAGGGGAGAAAAAAATTAAAAATGCACAAAATTCACATAAACATATTGTGAGTGCAGGCCAGTGTAAACACCATCATTGATTGTTATTGGTGGGACTGTGTGATACAAGAGGCCCGTCCTGGTCACTGGGTGGTGAGGGGCCCTGTTCTTTGAAAGTTTGCTGGGTTGGCAAGGAAATCTTCTAAATGGAGGATTAATTGGAATTAGGTCCCCATGGTGGTGCTGGTGGTTAACTGCACATGCTACCATGCACAAGGACCCGGGTTCAAGCCCTTGGTCACCACCTGAAAAGGGCTTAGCAGCTACATGTGTTTGCCTGAATCAGAGCCATTTTGGGACAGTGGAGAGCACACAGCTGTCCTTGTGGGGGTCAGAGCACGTGTGGCTAAGAGACCGTCCCAGATGGAGCTGTGCTCCCCGAGAGTCATAAAGAGACAGGCATGGCCTGGCTGCAGTCTTACTGAAAAGAGACCACGAAGCTGCAGTCAGCCCAGCCGAAGACCAGCGATGTGCGGGCTCTAGCAGCTTTCCTCATGTTGGGTTCCACCCACATGTCCATCAGGGGCACCAAGTACTTGATTCTGAAGTGACTCTTGTACCTGGAGAGGAAATAGAGCACAGCGCTGTTAGTTTGCATCCCTGCAATCTGGGAGCAGCTGGGTTTCTCCTGAGGAGATGGTGGGTGTGTTTCTTTATTTTTTATTGGGGGATTAATGTTTTACAGTTGACAGTAACTACAATAATTTGTACATGCATAACATTTCTCAGTTTACCCTGAGAGTTTTCCATATAACAATACAACCCCCACTAGGTCCTCTGTCATCCTTTTCTAGGACCTGTACTCCCCCCTGCTCCTCCACCCCAGAGTCTTTGACTTTGGTGCATTACACCAACTCCCGAGGGGGCAGGTACATACTTTGTGTTGGAGATGAGCAGCACGTTGGAATATAAGATCAATTGCCTTTTCTGCCACCTCCGACCCTTCTGGAATTTTCCAGTGCCCATGAACTGGATATGGCCATAAGGCAACACTAGGATGTTCTCTTCCAGACTGCCCTCCTCCATAGAAGAGCTGCAACACAGCAGACCCACAGGGCAGTTTGTCACTGGCTGGTGGGACACAGGAGCTCATGCTGATGTCAGCCCTCACAGAGTATTACAGAGGAGTCTAGTTCCCCAGAAGGGCTCAGCAGCCCAATTCAGGAGTCTTGAGCTAGACACAGCTCCTGTGAGAGTTGTGGTCACTCAGGAATGGTGGTAATTGAGGGCAGCTTAAAGGACAAGGCCCAGGATCTGTCACTTCAGTGTCAGGGGACAAGAAAGTAGCAGAGTCTCAGGACCTGTTAGAAAGGAGACACTAAGAGGGAGTGAGCTGGAGCAAGGGTATTGGGGCCCTGTGCTTGGTCCTGGGTGAGGACCTGAGTGGAGGTGAGAGTGTTCTGCAGACACCCTGTGTCAACAAACTGCACTGTAGTTAATTAAAACTGACCCCCCAATATAAGGATAAAAAATGTAAGGGGACATTAAGAGGTCAAAGGAGAGAGGATGAGAAATGTTTCAAAGAACTAACTCAGGGACACATGGCCAAGGCCTGAAAGCAGCACTGTGTCTATAGAGTGTTGCGAAGCATAATCAACCCCAAATATCATTTGCAATTTTTGCCTGAGTGACTCTGCCTCACTCCCTACCCATTCCTCTCCCCCTTTTCTTTTCTCTTTCCTTCTTTTCTATTCTTTTTTATTCTCTATCTCATAAAAATAATTCTAAACAGATCTATGTGTGACCTATAGGAGTCAGATTGCATAGATCCAAGAGTGTGAAGAAGTCATTCCATTGTGGTCTCAGGTTAACATACACACTTAGATAACAGGATTCTGGAAAACTGACTCTAATCTTCTTTAATCAGTCATCACTTTGGGTTGAGGGGGCCAAGATCCCCATGATCAGCTGAGAATAAACCAAACATTCAAATGTTTCTCAACTCAAGGAAGTACTAAGCTATTCCTTGGCTGTGCCCTGAGTAAGCCCACAGGACTCTGATCCTAACAAGTCAAGCCTGCTCTCTGGCATCAGCAGTTGGGAATCTCATGAACACAAGTAACTATTGATGAGACCAGGGCTGAACCTGAGGATCCTGTCAGTGGGAATCACACAGAGCACCTCCTGGGACGATCCTCCTCCTTTGCTGGTCACTCAGGGTATGTGAATAGACAGACTCTACCTTAAGCAGGGCAGCCAGCCCAGACACCCTGAAAGCCTCGAAGACTTTCTGGTAGACGCAGACATCCTCGACTCTTCACTCCTTGACACGAAAGAGAGAGCTGGGCACAGCACTGTGTGAACTGCTCATCTCAGTCTTCAAGACTGAAGATTCCGCTGTAGCCAGGGCCCGCTCCTGGGCTGTGATGTCAGTGGTCAAAGGTCAGCATCATAACTGACAGCTGACAGAGTGCCCCTCTAAAGCCAGTTGCACCTACAGCTTTGAGTCTTTTAATCTTTTCCGTTTGAGATGACTATAGACTTCCAGGCTTTTATTGGAAATAATAGAGATGCTACAAGCCTAGCCCCTATTTCATGCAGTGGTCATCTAATTATGTAATTCTAAACAGAGTAAATATCACAGTAGTATATTCACATGGATGCTGTCACAGACACACTATTTCCAGGAGCATAAGTGTGTGTGTGTGTGTGTGTCTATGTGTACATACACAAAGGCAATGTTATCTTCATAAAACCATTTTTGAAAGAATGAATCCATTGGCAAATGAGTTGTGGACATTCTTTGATGTCCTTCAACTCTAGTGTAAAAGACACACATTCGAGGAACCATTGGAGGACTTGATGTAGCCTACAATAGATGCCTTAGCTTCTTGGTATGTTTTCTCTTTTAATAATTTATTTATCTTAATGAGAAATATAAGAGCACTGCTCAGCTCTGGCCTTTGGCAGTGGGATTGAACCTGGAATTGACCTGAGATCCTCACACATGAAAGTCTTTCACTTTCTTTTTTATTATTATTGTATTCATAGTTCACTGGTCAGCAACAGAAAAAGTAGAGTGAATGAGATGGAGGGAGAGAGGAGAGACTCCTGCAGCACTGCATCAACTGCTTGTGAAGCTCTTCCTTCTTTAGGGGGGACCCCTGTCTTGAACCCAGCAGCTTGTAACTAGTGCTCTGAGCCAGGTGCACCTCCCGCCTCTCCACGACTTCTTGTCTTAAACAGCTCTGTAGGATGCACTCCATCTGATCACAGACAAGAAACATCCAGATTAACATCAGTGAGAGAATCACTGGTCAGAAAAATCAGGGTGTTGAGCACCAGACAGTGTGTTTGTGTCTGTGTCTGCTTGTGTGGGAGAGGTGGGGAGAAGCCTGTTCTGTCTTGCTGCATCATCTGAGTGCTTGACTAGGCTGAGTGGTTCCTCAAACTTTTCTTTCTTTCTTACATTCCCTTAACTATTTGAAGGAAAATATGACATTCTTACTATGATGTAATGCTCGAACAATGCTTTTCCTCACTCAATCCAGAAAAAGGAGACAGATGTTTGTCTTTGCCATAAGGAATGATTAAAAGATTAAGGAGGGAATGGATCACATATACTAGATTTACCTCATGTGTCTGGCACACGGGTAAAGCACAGACAGGTGGCCATGTTGTCATTCACTTCCCTTGTCTGTCAGAGACTCATTGGAACTTCTCTAAAAAGATTCACGCAGATTTGATTTAGCTGCAGTTTTGGGATTTAGCCACTTGAGGGCACTCATCCCCTACAAAGGGCAGCAAAGTTATTCTTCTAGCGTTTGCCCTTCTTCCATAGCCAGTCAACAGTGTCAGGTTGAGCCTTTTATAAAGTTTGGAGACCTCCTTTGTTTTTTTGTTTTTTTAAATTTTTTATTTAAGAAAGGATTAGTGAACAAAAGCATAAGGTAGGAGGGGTACAACTCCACACAATTCCCAACACCCAATCCCTATAACCCACCCCCTCCCATGGTAGCTTTCCCATTCTCTATCCCTCTGGGAGCATGGACCCAGGGTCGTTGAGGGTTGCAGAAGGTAGAAGGTCTGGCTTCTGTAACTGCTTCCCCGCTGAACATGGCCGTTGACTGGTCGGTCCATACCCCCAGTCTGCCTCTCTCTTTCCCTAGTAGGGTGTGTCTCTGGGGAAGCTGAGCTCCAGGACACATTGGTGGGGTCTTCAATCCAGGGAAGCCTAGCCAGCATCCTGGTGGCATCTGGAACCTGGTGATTGAAAAGAGAGTTAACATATGAAGCCAAACAATTTGTTGAGCAATCATGGATCCCAAGCTTGGAATAGTGGAGAGGAAGTATTAGGGAGGTACTCACTGCAAACTCTAGTGTAATCCTGCTTTCAGGTATATATTTTGCAGTAGTTTATGGATACGTGTGCACATAAGCTCTCTCTCACAGAAACTGGTGTATATCTAGGTTATGGGACTTTGTTAGAAAGTGAACTACCTGAGATGAAATTAGAGTGTACTATTAAAGGAATGGTCTCACCCAAATAATGAAGCTGAAGGGTTGTCATTCCACACGTGAAGTCTCTGGATACAGTCTGAGGTGAAGCATGTTGAGGTGGCAATCGTTGCTTTGGTTATGTTGTGATCGGCGGATGCAATATTATTTGGTTTGGATTGGGAGATGCATACGGGAAAGTGGGCCCTATCCAAGGGTTCCAGGACTGGGGGGAAGTAGGGGCTCTATAGTGAAGATGTGAGGTTCCTGCTGTCTTAGGGTTCAAAAAGACAATCAATAGTTAATATTATCATCACATTATTTGTTAATTGGGTTAACTTTGAAAAGTCACTTTGTTATGGTTTGCTGGACAGTACCCAGTATCTTGTACATAGCTGTGCTATTGGAAGCTTCTAATCTACTTGGTCTAGGCTTTTGAGAGAGTCCGCATATCAAATACATAGCCTATATATTAAAAAGATTCAGTTTGTCTTTTGAGAAACTTTGAGACATACAATTGATTTCCCCCTATCATATTAATTAACTACTGATTTATATGTCTACATTTTGCTAGGAGTGTACATAAACACCATTCCCACCACCAAAGGACTGTGACCCATCCCTCCTGCCCACTCCCACCCCCCACTGGCCCAGGAAGCTACAAGTCTACCCCTCACCACTGGGTTTTTACTTTGGTGCCCTACTTACAATTTGATCAGGTCCTGCTTTTAGTTTCCCTTTCAGATCTTCTTAGTCAGCTTCTGTTGATGAGTGGGATCATCCCATACTCATCTTTATCTTTCTGACTTAGTTCACTTAACATAATTCCTTCTAGCTCTGCCCAAGATGGGTCAGAGAAGGTGGGTTCATTGTTCTTGATAGCTGCATAGTATTCCATTGTGTATATATACCACAGCTTTCTCAGCCACTCATCTGGTGTTGGGCACCTGGGTTGCTTCCAGGTTTTAGCTATTATGAATTGTGCTTCTATGAACATAGGAGTACACACCTCTTTTTGGTTGGGTGTTATGGAGTCCTTGGGGTATAACCCCAGGAGAGGAATTATTGGGTCATATGGGAGACCTTTGAATCTGGAGAGGTGGCAGTCGTTGACTATGTGGGTCATTGTCTGTAGCCGCAGGGCCATTTTGGGTCGTCTCTGGCTCCCCAGCGATGGAACATAGCAGAACACCGGCCATGGCCTGTTCAATAGCGATTGAGGAGGGCCCAATCATACCGTGCTAGGTCAAAGCCGGGTTGATGCTTGCAGGGGTCTGTGATGAGGTGTTTGTTCTTTACCTCAGCTGACTGCCAACTCTGTTTCCAAGAGTCTGGAACAGAGAAGTTCAGTGTAGGCGTAGCAGACCAGCAAAATGAACAAAACTCACTCAGTTTTCAAGTACTTAGAGATTCTTCTAATAGATCCATTCACATATTTTAATTGTGAATGATCAACTTATAACAGTGCATAATGTTAATTAAATGAGAATCAGAAATTCAACATACATGTAGATTGACATTAACTGTCAGCTGGAGGCAATCTGCAATATTTTGTAAAATGATTTTTTCTATGCATTATGCTTTTCAGTACTTTGGAATTATTCCATTCCATACTTTAGAGATGTATCTGGATCTAAATTTACACAACTTTTTAATTGTTTTTTCATATTTATTTATTTATTTTCTCTTGTCTTGCCCTTGTTTTTTATTGTTGTTGTAGTTATTATTATTGTTATTTTGTTGTTGTTAGAGAGGACAGAGAGAAATGTATAGAGGAGAGGAAGACAGGGGAGAATAAAGATAGACACCTGCAGACCTGTTTCACCCCCTGTGAAGTGTCTCCAGCAGTGGGGAGCTGGGGCTTGAACTGGGATCCTTAGCTCCTCCTTGAGCTTTGTGCCACATGAGATTTACCCACTGTGCTCTTGCCTGACTCGCTACATAACACTTTTTATGTGTCCAGCATTAACTACCACAATAATAGTTTGAGTTTCCTTAGGACATTTAGGGTCAATTCTCATCTTTGTGTTCAGGGTTATAACCTCTGGGGCTCAGTGCAGGCACCAGGAATCCACTGCTCCTGGTTGCCATTTTTACCTTTTTTTCTTCTTTTTCTTCCCTATTTTGTTGGATAGGACAGAAAGAAATTCAGAATAGACTGGAGGGAGGGGGACACATACACACACATACATATATATCTGGAGAGAGAGAGACGTACAGACCTGCTTCTCCACAAATGAAGCCTCCTTCCTGCAGGGATGAGCAGGAACTGGAAGCTGGGCCCTTGACCATGTACTGTGTGTGCTTATCTGGGTGCACTACTGCCAGCCCAATAATGAAGCGATTAAATGCACAGCTTTTTACCCTACAGCCTAGAGAAACACCAGTAAGTGCTCTCTTACATCTTAATATGTCATTCATATAGCCATGGAGTAATAACTTTGTCTCATACATTTGGGGCCAAGACTGGAACATGCATTTTTCTTTACATGTTTCTGTCTGCAAAGGAGATTCTGCAGATGAGAAAGAGGGAAAGAATCCAGCAGGAGGCAGCTTTTCTGGCCTCAAGTTTCAAGATTGAGCCCCAGGGTGTGGTCAGCTCCTGACAGCCAACCACAGAGAAACTCCACAGGGGTGCTGGGTGGTGGCTCACCCTGATGAGAGCACATGTTTTCATGCCCAAGGAACCTATAAAAGGTTAAGACAGGAAATGTCCAGAGTTGGCCAGTAGCACAGCGGGTTAAGCACACATGGCACAAAGTGAATGGACTGCCTTAAGGATCCCTGTTCCTTTTGAGCCACCAGCTCCCCACCTGCAGGGGAGTTGCTTCAAAAGCAGTGAAGCAGGTATGCAGGTGTCTATCTTTTCCTCTCCCTCTCAGTCTTTACCGCCTCTCTCCATTTCTCTCTGTCCTATCCAACGACAATGACATCAATAACAACAATAATAACTACAACCATAAAACAACAAGAGCAACAAAAGGGAATAAATAAATATTTTAAAAAAGACTATGAAGACTTCACTCCAATTCTAAAAGCCAGAAGAATCTGCTGAACTCTCAATGAAAAAGGATTTCAACCAAGAATAGTATAACCTGCTAGACTGTCATGCAGAAATGCAGAGGGATAAAAACCTTCTCAGACATCAGCAGTTAAAGGAGGGAACTATCATCAAACCAACCCAGAAAGAGGTTGTAAAAGGCCTCCAATACACATTAACAACAACAACCCTCCAAAAAAACAATAATAAATACTTTGATATATATCAGAACACTCAAAAAGTGTTGAATAATGCACTTAAATAATATTAATACATGTCAATAGCCTAGATTTACCCATTAAAAGGCAGAGTAACAGGATGGATCAGAAAATACAACCCAACCATATGCTGTCTGCAGGAATCCCACCTGATTCAACGATAAAAACACAAACATACAGACAACAAGGGCAATAACAAAAAAAAATACATGTTCCTTCCAAGATTCAGACCATAAGCAATCATCAGTTAATGCAGCAATAACACCAGCTAATTTTGGTCAAACCAGAGAGAATAGAAAACAAGCAAAACCTCTACGAAAAATATATCTGCAGATTAATCTATACCAAAACTTACCCATCCCCCTTCTAAACAAAGCAAAGACAATTACAGAAATTAACTATCAAACATACACTTCAGAGATAGAGGGAAGAAAGAAAATAGATAAGTAAACTAAGCAAAATCAAACTATTCCCACACAACAGCACCAGCAGAGTCAGGGATTGGTCATGGAAATCAACCAAGCAGAAACCTCCAGCCCCCTTCAAAAAAAAAAGTATGGGAGTCAGGCAGTGGTTCAGCTGGTTAAGTGCAGGTGGCACAAAGCACAAGGACCAGCCTAAAGATCCAGGTGTGAGCCCTGGACTCCCCACCTGCAGGGGAGTCGCTTCACTGGCAGTGAAGCAGCTTGCAGGTGTCTTGTCTTTCTGTCCCTCTCTGTCTTCCCCCTCCTCTCTCCATTTCTCTCTGTCCTATCCAACAACAACGACATCACTAACAACAATAATAACGACAACAATGTTAAACAACAAGGGCAACAAAAGGGAAAATAAATATTTTTTAAAAAGTGCCTTTTTGTAGTCCAATCAGTAAATTTCATTTTCCTTCAAATGACTCTCCACTGAGCTTGGAATCTGGCTTAAGGAGCTTAATTACACAGGAGAGCCTTTTTTGTAGCTGGTTCCCTTACCAGAATAAGCCTCTGAAGTAGAGGTTGGTTGTGGGGTGGGGTGGAAGGTGGTGCAAGGAAAAGACAAAAACTCACAGGGCCAACTCCAGGTCTCCTCTCTCCTTTTTAGTATCCCATTGCCAGTTCATAGATGGGTTATATGCTCTGCCTGTGATTCCTCTTTGTCCCTTACTCTGTACTTTCCTCCTGGCCTGCAAGTCCTGCTGTCACTTGGAATTCCCAGGTTTAAAGCATTCTTTACTGGTGAGTATGCCAGGTGTTGTCCTCAAGCCTTCATCTTGACTCCACCCTCAATAGCAAACATTTCTTAGCACACTATGAATAATCTAGCATGTCTACAGTCTCCTTTTTTTTTTTCCTAAGAGAAGTTGTAAGCACTCTTCAAGTTTAAAAATCTTGATATGTTCATATCAGGTAAACTCTTTAAAAGTACTTCTATATAACTAGGCAGCTATTTAAAAGTCATTTTGTATATTAAAGCTTTTACCATTATTTCTCTTGATGGTTTATAGGTCTGAATAAAGAAGATGAAAAGCAGTTACAAGACCTTGCTGTAGAAGAAAAGCAAACAATCATTCAAAAAATCAGCATGTTATACAATGAGGTATGTGTTGAGAGGTGAACTAACCTCAATTGTTACTATAAAATAATACCATACTTGATAGACTATACTTTGGCGTTTAAAATACTTTCCAAACACCACTAAAATGTATGTACATATTTATTAGTGAGGAGGAGAGGGAGAGAGAACCACAGAGTTCCACTCGGGAATATGAGGTGCTGGACACCAAGCTTAGGACCTCATGATTGGGAGTCCAACACTTGATCTACTGTACCACCTGCTGAGCCATACCAAGCACCATTTTGTTTGGTTAAGTCTTCACTTAAAATAGGCCGATAAGCTGAGTCTAGTGCTATAGTTTGGCACAGAATCAGACCGAAAAGATTGTGATATAAATGTAAAGCAAACCTTTTACCCCAAGCAAATATAATACAAAGGTAAATCCATTAGAGTCCTATGCCAGAGAATGCATTCTGTTGAGGAAGCTTAAGTCATCATGGGGTAGACGAAGGGGGACTAGTTTATGACGACTGTGTTAAAGACAGAAAAGTTAATAGAGTTGGTTAATAGGAAGTTTTTGCCCACAGCTTGATGAATGACCTATCTAAAAGGCCATGGAAAACATAGTAGGTGACACCATGTTCTCTGTCATGATGTGCCATCTTGCTGCCCTCAGTGTTACTGTGGAAATGCAGTAGAAGGGCATTCTGACAAGTTGAGTGGGGACAGGGGGCAGTATCAGTTATTATGATCACTTTTTTACTTATTTATTTGTTTATTACAACTTATTTTAGACAGAGATAGATCCAGGGAGAGTGAGAGGAAGAGACCAAAGCACTAAAGTGAAGCTTCCTTCAGTGTGGTGGGGGCTGGACTTGAACCTTTACCATACAGATGGCAAAGCAGCACACTGTCTAAGTGAACTATTTCACTGGCCCTGTTATCACTAATTTAGTCTAATAATTAAAGGCAGTGAATATCATTTCTTTTTAAAAATACTTTCTTCATCTATTTTGGATAGAGGCAGAGAGAAATTGAGAGGGGAAGTGGTTATAAAGTGAGAGAAACCTCCTGTACTGCTTCACGAATGAAGCTCTCCTTCTCTCCCCACCCCTGCAGGTGGTACCAGGGGCTTGAACCCAGACCCTTGCACATTGTTTCATATGCACTCTTTGTGGTACATCACCACCAGGCTGCTGACAATATTATTTCTGACAGAGATGGAATATTTACAAAATTGTCCAAAAAAAGGCATGTATTCTATATATACATTGATTTTATAAATTACCTATATCATAAACCGATATTTTGAATTTTATTTGAATGACTTTTAGATGTAATAAAATTGCTTGTGCCCCCCCTTTAAATAAGAGAAAAATTCCTTACTTTTCTTACTAGAAAGCCCCTCATTTCTCTTGCCACTGCCGTGGACCGAGTTGAATCAGATCTTGGAAATCTTCAACATAGTCTAAACAGAGTGACTCTACCAAGAAGACAGGATGCAGCTTCTTCTTCTTCTAGCGTTTGCCCTTCTTCTGTAGCCAGTCAACAGCATCAGGTTGAGCCTGATGTAAAGTTTCGAGACCTCCTTTGAATCTGGAGAGGTGGCAGTCGTTGACCATGTGGGTCATAGTCTGTCTGTAGCTGCAGAGGCATCTCGGGTCGTCTCTGGATCCCCAGCGATGGAACATAGAGGCGCACTGGCCATGGCCTGTTCGATAACGATTGAGGAGGGCCCATTCATAACGTGCTAGGTCAAAGCCGGGTTGACACTTGCAGGGGTCTGTGATGAGGTGTTTGTTCTTAACCTCAGCTGACTGCCAACTCTGTTTCCAAGAGTCAGCTTGTGTCTATTGTCATTTATGATGAATAGAGGATACAGACACATGTGAAAGCTCCTTTTCTCCAAACACATATTTTCCCCACCATTTTATTTAATAGGACAGAGAAAAATTGAGAGGGAAGGGGATATAGAAAGGGAGAAAGATTGACAACTGTAGACCTGCTTTGCCACTTGTGAAGCATTACCCCCTGCAGGTGGAGAATGGGGGCTAGAACCTGGATTCTTTTTAAATTAAATTAAATGTGTTCCTTTTTGTTGCCCTTGTTTTATTGTTGCAGTTATTGTTGTCATCGTTGTTGGATAGGACAGAGGGAAATGGAGAGAGGAGGGGAAGACAGAGGGGGAGAGAAAGATAGATACTTGCTTCACTGCCTGTGAAATGACTCCCCTGCAGGTATGGAGCCTGGGCTTGAACAGGGCCTTATGCCTGTCCTTGGCCTTTGCACCACCTATGCTTAACCCACTGCGCTACAGCCTGACTCCCAGAACCTGGACCCAGGACCTGGACTTCAGACCCCAGGCCATGGCACGGTGCCGCAGCGCGCCCTGGCTGCCTGCTCCCCTGGATCTATAGTGCCCGAGCCCACGCAGAGCCCCCTAAAGCCCCGCCTGCCACCCTGGAGCCACCCAGGAGTCAGCCTTCCCAGCTGCTTCCAGCACAGAGTCATGGAGCCCTGGCCGGCCCCCTGAGGCCCCGTGGCCCCCCACAGCATGTCATGCTTCAATGCACAGCACGCAGAGGCCCCAGCGCTGGGGCCCCGATCTTTAGAAGAGCCCTGCGTGGAAGTACTGCTGGGGACACGCGACTGTGCTGTGCTGGACAGCCGTGGCCAGGACCACCGTGCTGGAGCCCATCTACTGGGATTCATTCAATTCCAAGTAAGTGGCTCCCCAGGGCCCGCACCCTATGTGGCCCGGGAAGGTGTTGGGTGGGGGGAGGGTCGAAGTCGGGGTGCAGCTGCAGAATGGCCGCGCGCCTTTGGACCCAGCGCCCCTGGCCAAGAGAGAAGGTGGCCAGGCTCGAACAAACCCCGCGCCCTGAGACAGGTGCAGCCTGGAGAGGTGGCTGGCTGCCTGCAGCCACCCCCTGCCCCAGGACCCTGCGGCCTTGGCCGGGCGCCCTTGGCGGGGCGCTCCCCAGATCGCAGCCATGCACACCCCCGCTAGGGGCGCACCCAAGAGAGGTGTGCGCGAGCCCCCAGATGCTGCACCCCCAGCAGGGACACCCTGGAAAGGTGGCTGTGTGCCACCAGATTCCGCTGCTTTTGGCTTCTGCGAGCAGGAGCACTGGGACCCAGCTGGAGAGCTGGGGGTCCAGCCTTCCCTTTCCTCCCTGCCTAGAGAGGGTCCTCAGGTCCTGGGCCTCGCCCAGAGTGTTGGCGGCTTGGCTCTGAGCCCCTGGAGGGTGAGGACTCGCCCTCACAGCTGTAAGCTGACCAGTGCGCGCCCCGCCCACCCCAACCCCCCACACCTCTGCACCCCGGGCAGGAGGGGACCCTGGAACCCACCGGCCTGCGGAGGCTTTGGGTGCAGCCAGGCACTTTCTGAGCGCCCGCCCACCCAAAATGTGCGTCCGTCCTTTCGGTCTGGCCCACGATGAGGTCCTGGGGGGCGGCTGTTTGGAATAGTGAACCCCGAGTTTGACCTGGGGCAACATGATGAGCCAGGCAACCAGACTAGGGTGAAGGCTGGGGTGCGGGATGCGGGACCAGCTTGGGGGGGGGGGTCCGCTCGCACTTCTAGAACTGGAATGTTTTCTCTGTGTTTCTCTCTGTTTCTCTGTCTCTGTCTCTGTTTCTCTCTCTCTCGGAAGAGACATGCATTTCAGAGCAGTGACCCAGGTCGGCTGGCTGGAACCCCTGCGGAGCCGGGCGCCCGGGCTGTGGATCTGGCCTGGTCTGAGGGTCTGGCACTTTGCAACCTGCTGGTTGCCACTCTGAGCCCCCCATCCCACCCCCAGCCTCACCCCTTCCCCTCAGCCTGGGCCTGGCTGGGCTCCCTGCCCGGTAGGGGGTGGGTAGGGGGCTCCTGTGGTTCTTGTGTGTGCAGGGACAGTGCTGGGAGGGGGGGACTGTTGTCTGCCTGCACACACAATGGGTGGCCAGGGCTATGGAGGGTGGGAGCTGCACTAGGAGCTGAGCCTGCACTAGGATCCAGGAAGAGCCAGGCAGGAGCTGACCAGGAGCCAACCAGGAGCTGAGCTAGGAGCAACCCAGGGCCTACAGAGGTCACTCTTCCTGCACAGAGCGGCCAGGCCCGCCCAGCCTTTCCCCCCATCCCCTGACACTTTAACACCAGGCCTCTCTTGGGTGGGGTGGGGGCTGTGTGTGTGGATTTGGTTCCCCCCTCCAAGTCCCCCTCACCTGTTCAGCTCTGTGTTTCCCTCCTCTGCAGCTTGGAGCTGGAAGTGGAAGTGGGCACAGGCTTCTTGGAGAAAGCAGACTGGTCTTGACTTCCAGTGAGGGGCAGATCCAGATGCCTTCTCCAGGGGAATTGTGCAGGTGTGTGGGGGGCGGCTGCTGGTCTCTGCATCCCCTCCCTCTCTCTTGTGAGGAACAGGCTAGGTTTCTGAGCCTCTGCCTGGCTTGGAAAACCCCCTCCTGGAGGCCTGCATAGTGCAGAGGCTTGGTGGTTGTCCTCCGTACTGGGTCTTTGTGGAGGTTTTGCTCAGGCCTCCCTGGCGGGGAATTGCTTTTTTACATTCTCCTGAATGTGGCAGAGCAAATGGCCCAGAGGATCAGGCTCGCATGCTGGGAGTTCCGGGTTCGATTCCCCAGGTCCTGCATGTGTGGATGTGATGCTTTGGTTTCTTCTCTCTCTGGTGCAACTGTCCTATGCAATCAAGACATCTTGAAAAATAGACATGACTGGGTTCACCTGATGGTGGAAATCTTGGTCAATTTCTCCATGAGGGGAAAAAAAAAAAGAAGAAAGCTTACCCAATAGAATCTGGGTTGCTCCCCAGCCTCAGATCAGGCAGCTATCTCCCTGAGAAAAAGCCTGTGAAATCTTTTCTTTATTCTTTCCTTTTCTCTACTCTTCTGTTCTCTTTCTTTTCCTTTCTAATTTGAAGATGGAGAGAAACTTCACGAAGGCTTCTGAGGTGGGATGGGGGGCCAGTTGACTGGTTTACTCAGTTACTTTCTGGGCAAAAGTTTCTGCAGCCAAGAGAGATGGCAGGAAGGCCCTGGGCTTCCAGAACACCCCTCCAGGAACCTAGGACACTGGGTCTGTGGGGGATTCAGCTATCTCTCTGGTTTTCTGCGGGCTGAGTTCTTTGGGCAGGTGGAGGGAGGACAGAGGAGTCTGGTCCTTTGTCAGATTCCACCCTGTACAACCACCATCTTTCACTCACCCTGCTCGCCACTCTGTAGTTTCTGTAGGGAGGGGGAAGCCCCACTCTCTCTCTACCTGGACAGATGGTTTTCATCAGCTATCTGGTGTGTCTGTCTGTCTGTTGAGAGGGGTATGGTTGACTTGTAACCATTTCGATAGTGTAGCTATTTTATCTTTTTTTTCTTTTTAACAGAACAGCACAAAAACCTAGCTTCTATTTTTAATTAGCATTTCAGCCTGAGCAGTTTTTTTCCAATCATGATGTTTTTTGCCAAAATAAAATGGTTGGCCCATCCCCCCAAAAAATATATATTTTATCTTGGAGGAATTGGGTTAGTAGTGCAGTGGGTTAAGCGCCCATGGCTCAAAGTGCAAGGACTGGTATTAGTATCCCAGTTTGAGCCCTTGGCTCCCCACCTTCAGGGGAGTTGCTTCATAAGTGGTGGTGCAGGTCTACAGGTGTCTTTCTCTCCCCATTTCTGTCTTCCCCATCTCTCTCCATTTCTCTCTGTCCTATCCAACAAGTACAACAGTAAAGCAAGGGCAACAAAAGGGAATAAGTAAATATTAAAAATATTATTTATTTATTGGATAGAGACAGCCAGGAATTGAGAAGGAAGGAAGAGATGGAGAGAGACATCTGAAGATCTGCTTTACCAATCATGAAGCTTGCAAGGGGTGTGGGGTTATGAGCCTAGGTCCTTGTGCCTGGGAACCTGTGCATTTACCCAGGTGCACCACCACCTGGCCCCAGAATTACTATTTAGTTAGAGCTGCAGATTCATAGTGAAAGAGACCTCAACAGCCAGAACTCCAATATGGTGGGGACCTGACCAAACCTGGATCAAACACATGACAAAGCAGCACACTGCCCACCTGAGCTATTTTACCACGTTGGATGTCAGCATACTTGCTCCTGGCTGCAGAATGAGCCTGATATATCAGACCTAAGCATTTGCTACTGGGTGTGTCTTAGTGCATCGACCTCTTTGTACAGCTGTTTGACCTTAAAGTGGCCTTGGAATTTGCTTTATGTTTTTTCCACATCATGTTGCTATCAATATATTTCTTGTTCACAATCTTCTTCTTTTTCTAGCATTTGCCCTTCTTCTGTAGCCAATCAACAGCATCAGGTTGAGCCTGATGTAAAGTTTCGAGACCTCCTTTGAGTCTGGAGAGGTGGCAGTGGTTAACTATGTGGGTCATAGTCTGTCTGTAGCCGCAGGGGCATTTTGGGTCGTCTCTGGCTCCCCAGCGATGGAACATAGCGGCACACCGGCCATGGCCTGTTCGATAGCAATTGAGGAGGGCCCAATCATAACATGCTAGGTCAAAGCCGGGTTGACACTTGCAGGGGTCTGTGATGAGGTGTTTGTTCTTTACCTCAGCTGACTGCCAACTCTGTTTCCAAGAGTCTGGAACAGAAAAGTTCAGTGTAGGCGTAGGAGACCAGATTGGATGACGAGAAGTCAAGCGTTGAACAGGGTGGGCGAAGATATCTGCGTATATTGGCAGGTCTGGTCGAGCGTAGACATGGGAAATGGACTTAGATGATGCCGCATCCCGACGAATATCTGGCGGGGCGATGTTGCTAAGAACTGGCAGCCATGGAACCGGGTTGGAACGGATGGTTCCAGAAATTATCCTCATGGAGGAATATAATTTGGAATTGACCAAGTGGACATGGGGGCTACGGAACCATACTGGGGCACAGTATTCTGCAGTGGAATAGCATAATGCCAGAGATGATGATAGTAGTGTGGAAGCGCTCACGCCCCATGAGGAGCTGGCCAGTCTTGCAAGGATGTTATTCCTCGCACCTACCTTTGCTGCAGTTTTTATGAGATGTTCGTAAAATGACAGGGTGCGATCTAGAGTAATGACAAAATAGACTGGCTGGGCTTCATGCCGGATTCTCGTATCATCAAGCTGCACATTAAGCTCACGCGAGGCCGAGGCATGGGGTAGATGGAAAACAGATGATACCGTTTTTGCAGTGCTAGGGATTAGTCGTCATTTTTTACAGTAATCAGATATCAGAGACAATGTCTTTCGTGAGTGTTTCCTCGAGGATGTCAAAGTTGAACGCCTGAGTTGCACAGCAGATGTCATCGGCGTAGATGAACTTCCTTGAAGAAGTTTCTGGGAGGTCATTGATGTAAATATTAAATAGCGTAGGAGCCAGAGCAGAGCCCTGGGGGAGGCCACTTGAGACAAGTCTCCATCTGCTAGACTTGTCACCCAGATGCACCCGGAATCTTCTGTTTTGGAGAAGAAACGATATAGTGTTGGCCACCCATGGAGGCAGGCATCTTGAGATCTTGACTACGAGACCACAGTGACGGACACAATAAATGTCTTTCAATACATTGCTTGTTTTTATATATATTGAACACTTTTTTTCCCTTTTGTGGAGGAAAGGTACTTCCTTTTGGTGCATAAGCCCATCAGTATTGTTTTAATGTTACACTTTGTGGGATTAATACAGAAGGGATATAGATTTGTTGTCTTAAATCATTTCATGATGTATTGCATGTGATTTTACTGGATTGGAATTGTATGATGTTTAAATTGTTAGGGCTTTATTTTGTCATGGTTACAGGGTAAGAGCTGAAGAGGTAGATTTAGTGGTTTACTTAGAGGCATGTGGATTCCTTCTAGATGCTGTTGGCATGAGGTGTAATGGCTATTATTAGAACATGCATATGATCTGTGCTATAGTTGTGATTTATATTTTTATCCTGCTTACGAATAGGTGGCAGTGGCTTTGAAAGTGGATGTGTGTGCTGTAGCAGTGGGTAGTGTTGTTAAAATTTCGTAGGCTCTTGCCGGGCGGGTCTAGCTTCACGGCGGGTAACAGAGACGCGGAGACAACGGCTGGGCAGGGAAGCTGTATTTCTTTATTCAGGAACAACGATTCATAAACTAAGACAAACTAATCACCAAACAGAACTCTGCTGTCTCTTTGAGGCGGCGCAAGCACTCTTTCTTTTACTCTCGAACTCAGGAACCCTCTCCCTTACTCTGGAACTCAGGAACTCTCTTACTCTGGAACTCAGGAACTCCCTTACTCTGGAACTCTGGAACTCTTGTACTGGGGCACCCTCTGAAAACTCTGGCACTCTGTGGAACTCTCTCTTACTCTGTAACCCTGAAACTCTCGTACTCGAGAACCCCCTGCAACTCTAGCACTCTCGAACTCAGGAACCCTCTCCCTTACTCTGGAACTCAGGAACTCTCCAACTCTGGAACTCTCCTACTGGGGAACCCTCTGAAACTCTTCCACTGTGGAACTCTCTCTTACTCTGTAACCCTGAAAACTCTCGAACTCCGGAACTCAGGAACTCTCCGACTCAGAAACCCTCTCTCGGGATTCCTTGGGGCGGGGCAAGCAGGCCCGTGAAATTAACAGGACTGATCCAATTCTCTTGGCGGGGGGGGGGGGGCTAGAACAAACCAATGTAAAACATACGACAATTCCCCCTTTTCTTTTTAACTATATGACTATAGTATCAAGGGTGTGGGGTGAACAGAAACATATATAACAAAAACCAGCATGTTGCCAAGGGAAGGCCTGAGGGGGCCATATCTGAAAAAAAAACATTTCTTGCCTCTGGGGGGCTACTTGCCTCGACGGGCAATTGCATGGGGGCGGGGAACGGCCTAGAGTCCCACAGGCAGCTGGCTGCAACTTACTATGAAACAAAACTTGTTATTAGCATATCTACTGCACGATCCAACGTTTCTAATAGAGAAGGAATTTGAGACTTTTACATATCAACAACGTCTTTTAACCTTTTGTTACACCCATTCAAGATGGAGACACACCCTAGGTGTGGGCTGGAGAGGAGACCTCAGGCATGAGAATAATTAGCATACCAAACTTTAAACATACACATAAACATGGTCATTAATACACGAGGAGAGAAACCTTTGTTACGAAGACATGTCATTTTAAACATGAATTTAAATCTGTACTGTCTTAGTTGTTGGGGGGTGGTTCACCATCCGGAGGTGGCTTCCCACGCAGCTTTACTTCTAGGAATTGCAGGTTGCCATGTCTGCACAAATCTCTGTGTACTCCGGCTTGTCTGCCTTCAGACTGGACCGGCGGCTGGAGATCTCGTGTGCCCAGTTTCGGCAGGGAGCCCGGGGGACCGGGAGGCCTGGGATCGTTCCAGAATTTATAGCAAGAGGGCAGGCAGGCCAGTTTTGTAGAAGGCGTGGGCCTAGGTGCCCAGGGGTGGCGGCCATGATAGGCCTCCGCAGCCCTGCCCCATGGCCCTGCCATGTCTGCTGCCCTGTTCGCAGTGGCCGAGCAGCGTGGAGGGATCACGCATCCAGTGCCCTGCGCCACGCGGTGGAGAGCCGGATCCTGTGGGCTGGCCTGCATGTTGGCATTGGGCTCCTGCATCTCCAGTCTCTTTCTTCACTTTTTCTTTCATTTTTATCTGTTGTATGCTTTACATTGGTTTGTTCTAGCCTTCCCCCACCAAGAGAATTGGATGAGTCCTATTAATTTCGTGGGCCTGCTTGGCCCCGCCCCAAGGAACCCCGGGAGAGGGTTCCTGAGTTCGAGAGGAAGAGAGAGAGGGCCAGAGGGTTCCTGAGTGGAGAGTTTCAGGGTTACAGAGTAAGAGAGAGTTCCAGTGTGCCAGAGTTTCAGAGGGTTCTCCAGTACGAGAGTTCCAGAGTTCCAGAGTTGGAGAGTTCCCGAGTTACAGAGTAAGAGGGAGTGCTTATGCCACCGCAAAGAGACAGCCGAGTTCTGTTTGGTGATTAGTTTGTCTTAGTTTGTGAATTGTTGTTCCTGAATAAAGAAATACAGCTTCCCTGCCCAGCCGTTGTCTCCGAGTCTCTGTTAACTGCCATGAAGCAAGCCAGCCCGGCAAGAGCCTCCGAAATTTTAACAACAAATGGCGCCCACGTGGACCGGACCTGCGCATCTCTCAGATAAGTAAAGACAATCTGGCTACCTATGCACTATGGCCTTCTCTTCTGCTTGTGAAGAGATCTCCAAAGGCCTCTGCTCTTTCTTCACGAGACTGTTTTGCTGTTTCTGGAACATTTATCTCTGGACCACTCTGTGGTTTCCACTCGCTCGGGTGAACTCAGAACAGCCAGCGGGAAGAGCCAGTGGGCGGGAGGCAAGGCACGGAGCTGCTGTTTCCACCTGGTTAAACAGCCAGCCAGCCGGCTGTGCCCAGACAACCCCGCACACCGCGCCCGCAGCCCCGCAGCCCACAGGAGGCCGACGCCAGCACACAAGAGCCCCAAGAGCCCGACGCCAGCACGCAGGAGGCTGACGCCAGCACACAGGAGCCCAATGCCAGCACACAGGAGCCCGATGCCAGCACGCTGGAGCCCGATGCCAACACGCTGGAGCCCAATGCCAACACGCTGGAGCCCGATTCCACCACGCAGGAGCCCGATGCCAGCACGCAGGCCAGCCCACAGGAGCCAGCTCTCCACCACGTGGCGCAGGGCACTGGATGCGTGATCCCTCCACGCTGCTCGGCCACTGCGAACAGGGCAGCAGACATGGCAGGGCCATGGGGCAGGGCCGCGGAGGCCTATCATGGCCGCCACCCCTGGGCACCTAGGCCCACGCCTTCTGCAAAACTGGCCTGCATGCCCTCTTTCTATGAATTCTGGAACCATACCGGGCCTCCCGGACCCCCAGGCTCCCTGCCGAAACTGGGCACACGAGATCTCCAGCCGCCGGTCCAGTCTGAAGGCAGACAAGCCGGAGTACACAGAGATTTGTGCAGAGATCGCAACCTGCAATTCCTAGAAGTAAAGCTGCGCGGGAAGCCACCTCCGGATGGTGAACCACCCCCCAACAACTAAGACAGTACAGATTTAAATTCGTGTTTAAAATGACATGTCTTCGTAACAAAGGTTTCTCTCCTCGTGTATTAATGACCATGTTTATGTGTATGTTTAAAGTTTGGTAAACAGTAGCTTTAAGGCTAAATTCTTACTAGTCAAAGTTAAATGAAAAAGGTTTTCAACGTAATTCTCATAAAGATAAAATTAACTTACATTTAAAGTCTGAGGTAAAAATTAGTTAACAATCAATATATTTTAACTAAGTTGGTCTAAACAAAAGGTTAAATAGACTTGTTGATATGTAAAACACTACCTTCTCTATTAGAAATGGTAGATCGCACAATGGCTATGCTAATTATTCTCATGCCTGAGGTCTCCTCTCCAGCCCACACCTAGGGTGTGTCTCCATCTTGAATGGGTGTAACAAAAGGTTAAAAGACGTTGTTGATATGTAAAAGTCTCAAATTCCTTCTCTATTAGAAACGTTGGATCGTGCAGTAGATATGCTAATAACAAGTTTTGTTTCATAGTAGGTAAGTTGCAGCCAGCTGCCTGTGGGACTCTAGGCCGTTCCCCGCCCCCATGCAATTGCCCGTGAGGCAAGTAGCCCCCCAGAGTCAAGAAATGTTTTTTTTTTCAGATATGGCCCCCTCAGGCCTTCCCTTGGCAACATGCTGGTTTTTGTTATATATGTTTCTGTTCACCCCACACCCTTGATACTATAGTCATTTAGTTAAAAAGAAAAGGGGGAATTGTCGTATGCTTTACATTGGTTTGTTCTAGCCCTCCCCCACCAAGAGAATTGGATCAGTCCTATTAATTTCGCGGGCCTGCTTGGCCCCACCCCAAGGAACCCCGGGAGAGGGTTCCTGAGTTCGAGAGTGCCAGAGTTCCGGAGTTCCTGAGTTCGAGAGTTTCAGGGTTACAGAGTAAGAGATAGTGCCAGAGAGACAGAGTTCCTGGGTTCCTGAGTTCGAGAGTAAAAGAAAGAGGGCTTGCGCCGCCGGAAAGAGACAGCAGAGTTCTGTTTGGTGATTAGTTTGTCTTAGTTTATGAATCGTTGTTCCTGAATAAAGAAATACAGCTTCCCTGCCCAGCCGTTGTCTCCGCGTCTCTGTTAGCCGCCCGTGAAGCTAGACCCGCCCGGCAAGAGCCTCCGAAAATTTTAACAACAGGGTAGGAGCCAAATACCAAGCACTTGAAAAATTATGAGCTTCTTCAATGAGTTACATTCATAAGCTCCTAAGAAATCACCTAAATGAAGCTACAATGGCAAATGGGAGGAGCTTGCTGGGGTTTGGGTAGCCAGTTATGAAGCATTACCAGGCAAAGCACAATAAAAATGGTTTGTAGCTTATACTCCTTATGCTGTGAGCCATATCTTGGAGTATGACCTGTTGCTACCTTCACACATCATAGGAAACTACACTGACAGGCATTTTATTGCAGCAAGGTTTATCTTTCACATGAATTTCTTGTTTGAGACTTTCTTATTTTAGTGTTTATGTGACACATACATATAGGGGGGAGAGAGAACAGAGCACACACATACATATATGGGGAGAGAGTGAGGATACTAGAAAAGTTACGAGAGAGAGAGAGACAGATAAAAGGCAGAGCACATACAGAAGAGCAGGAGGATTTTCTTATTTTGTAAGGTGTGTTTATTTACTAAGTGACTATGGGCAGGAGAGAGCCAGAGCATCATTCAAGCACATTCCACGTGAATACGATTCCAAGGATTGAATGACAGAACTTGTGCTTTCATTTCTAATACCTACATTGCCTGTGCTAGCTTGTGTCATTTAAATTCATCAGGGTAACCACACTGGCCCTGTGCCTACATGATTCTAAATGCCCCTTCTGGATTGTCTTTATTTTATAGAGGTGTGTGACAGTGAAGTGGGAAGGAGGGCGGTAAGAGAGTAACAAGACAATATCAACTGCTCCTGAAATCTTGAGGCTTCTTGTCAGAGAGGCTGCTGTGTGTCCATGTGTGAGGGGGATGCGTGGTTCTGTGCTGTAACCTCACACATTGTATGATTTGTACTTTACACTCTGAGCCATCTTCTGACCCTAGGCTTGAAACCATAATGTTATGCATGGTATTCTGTGTGCATGGGGAGGAACTTGGGCCTCATATATGTCTGTTCACTGCTCTTAGACACATTGAAATATCTGCATATAAATGAGAGGAGTTTGTGGAGTGGGGAAAGAGTATGAGTGTGTTTGTGCAAGAAAGAGAGAGAACTAGAGAATCAGTCTGGCACATGTGACAGGGTGCATCATACTTGGCACATTATGGATTTCAGCTGAATATTCCAGCCATTGTAGCTCTCCTTGGGTCATTGGTCATTTTTCTTGTTTTCAGATGCAAAGACACTGAGAGGGAGGGAGCTTTTCTGTGAAGCTTTCACTGGGACCTAGCATCTCCCATATGTTGCCAGACCTGGAAGCTTGGTGTTGTGCATGGCCATGTAGATACTTTCCTGGATGATTTCTTTCTCTAGGCTTTCTTCTCAGTCCTATAGGAGCTACTTCTAACTTATGATTTGGAGATACTACTATTTTTGATACTTTTTTTCTTAAGGAGCATTTTCTCCAGTTTTTTACTATCAAATTTTTAATATTTATTTATTCTCTTTGTTGCCCTTGCTGCTTTATTATTGTAGTTACTGTTGTTATTGATGTTGTTGTTATTGGATAGAACAGAGAAATGGAGAGAGGAGGGGAAGACAGAGGGGGAGAGAAAGACACCTGCAGACTGGAACCAGGATTCTTACACAGGTCCTTGCACTTTGCACCATGTGCGCTTAACCTGCTGCGCTAACTCCGGACTCCCTTTAAATTATTTTTGAGGAATTTATATTTACAATTAAATTTTGATTTGATAGAACAAGGAAATTCATACAAGGAGCAGAGATAATGGAGAGAAAGAGAGAGAAAGGCATGTGCAGCTCTGCTTGCTTGTCAATAGACACAACTTTGTCATGCACTTTTAGTCATTTTATCCTACAGCAATACTGTGTCCATTAAAATACAGGAAAGTCATGACAGCATTGTTTTAATTTAAAAAATGTTATCTTGGGGGACTCCTTGGCGGGGATGCGGGCTGGGAGCAGAAGCCGCACAGCACCAGAGCTGTCACACAAAGGCCACACCTGCTGTCTCTGCTGAGGCCAACCTGACCTCGGAAACCTGCACCCAGGACATGGGATCCCTCACCAGGGCACCGGTTCGCTGCGCACCAAGACCGCTTGCGCCCCTGGATCTGTAGTTCCTGCGCCCACCCAGAGCACCCTGGAGCCTTCGTCTGCACACTGGAGCCGCCTGGAGTTGGCCATCCCAGCTGCCTCCAGTGCAGCCATGGAGCCTGGCGGCCCAGCCCCTGAGGCCATGACGACCCCACGCAGTGTTGCTTCGCACCCAGATGCCCCAGCATTGGGGCCCCGACCCCCACGCTGACCCCCGGCCATGACCATGCAGAGGATCCCAGCTTAGAAGTACTGCTGGGAATTTGCGATGGTGCTGTGCTGCACAGCTGTGACCAGGTCCATTGTGCAGGAGCCCATCTACTGGGATTCCTCCTTTCTTCTTTTAGCATTTGCCCTTCTTCCATAGCTAGTCAACAGCATCAGGTTGAGCCTGATGTAAAGTTTTGAGACCTCCTTTGAATCTGGAGAGGTGGCAGTCATTGACTGTGGGTCATAGTGTGTAGCCTCAGGGGCAGTTCGGGTCGTCTCTGGCTCCCCAGCGATGGAACATAGAGGTGCACTGGCCATGGCCTGTTCGATAGCAATTGAGGAAGGCCCAATCATAACGTGCTAGGTCAAAGCCGGGTTGACGCTTGCAGGGGTCTGTGATGAGGTGTTTGTTCTTTACCTCAGCTGACTGCCAGCTCTGTTTCCAAGAGACTGGAACAGAGAAGTTCAGTGTAGGCGTAGGGGACCAGATTGGGTGAGGAGACGTCAAGCGTTCCTCCAATTCCAAGTTAGTGTACCCCGGGTTCCCGAGCCCTCGGCAGCTAGGGTGTCGCGCCTGCCCAGGAAGGTGCTGGGTGGGTGGAGGGGCGAAGTCGGGGTGGAGCGCAGAGGGGCCGCGTGCCTTCTAACCCAGCACCCTAGCCAAGAGAGATGGTGGCTGGGCCTTCCCAGACCCCGCGCCCCGGGCCAGGTGCACCCTGGAGAGGGTGCTACGCGCCCCCTCACCCCCACCCCCAGGACCCAGTGGCCTTGGCCGGGCGCCCTTGGCGGGGCGCTCCATGGGATTGCGGCCCTGTGCACCCCAAGCAGTGGCGCACCCTGGAGAGTTGTGCATGAGCCCCAGACCCCACACCCCCGGCAGGGACACTCTGGAAGGGTGGCTGCGTGCCCCCAGATCTTGCTGCTTTCAGCTTCAGCGAGGGCGAGCGCGAGCTCAGGGACCCCGTTGGAGAGTCTGGGCATTCCTTCCCTTTCCTCCCTGCTGGGAGAGGGGTCCTAGGGTGCCAGGGCCTCGCCCAGCGTGTCCCTGTAGGTGGCTTCGAGCACCCCGAGGGTGAGGACCTGCCCGCTCAGCTGGAGGCCGGGATTGCGCCCACCCCAAACCCCCACACCTCTGCACCCCGGGCAGGAGGGGACCCTGGAACCCACCGGCCTGAGGGGGCTTCGTGAGTGGCCAGGCCAGGAGAACTTTCCGCTAGCCTGCTCACTGAAAAAGTGCACTCACTGTCCTTCCTCTAGGTGTGGCCCATGAAGAGGTCTTCAGGGGGCGGCTGTTTGGAATGGTGAACATTTGACCTGGGACAACATGGGGAGCCGGGCTCCTAGACTAGGGTGAAGGCTGTGGCTGGGGGTGCGGTTCCAAGTTGGGGGTCCCCTTGCATTTCTAGAACGGAGTGTTTTCACTGTGTCTGTCTCTGTCTCTCTGTCTTTCTCTCTCTCTCTCTCTCTCTCTCTCTCGGCTGGCTCCAACCTGTGCAGAGCCCCGTGCCCGGGCTGTGGATCTGGTCTGGGCTGAGGGTTGGCACTTTGCAATGTGCTGGTCTGGGGAGGTCACTCCAAGTTCCCCCTCACCCCCACTGCTTCCTGGCTGCCTGGGCCTGGTTGGGCTCCATGCGCTGTGGGGTGTGGTTGGGGGCTCCTGGGGCTCTGTTTCTGCAGGGACAGTTCTGGGGAGTCCTGTGCTGTTGGCCTTCCAGCACAAGGGGGCTGTCTGGGCGCTGGCTGGTGAGAGCTGCTCTAGGAGCCAAGGAGAGCAAGACAGGGGCCTATCTTGGAGCTGAGTAGGAACCAGGCAGGAACTACGGTTTTAAAAAAAGGAAATTTAAAAAAGGAAAAAAATGTTATTTATTAATACAAAAAAGAGAAGCAGAGCATGACTATGCCACATGCAATGCTGGGGATCAAATCCAGGACTTAATGCTTATAGATCCATTGCCCTAGCCATTCTGCAATTCTAGAGTATAAATAGGTTATTTTATTTTGTTGTTGTTGTTGTCACTAAGGTCTCACTGTCTCCCTCTCTTTTTTTTCTTTTCTTTTCCATTCTTTTCTTATTTTTATTTATTTTCCCTTTTTGTTGCCCTTGTTGCTTAACATTGTTGTGCTTATTAATGTCCTTATTGTTGGATAACAGAGAGAAATGGAGAGAGGAAGGGAAGACAGAGAGGGGGAGAGAAAGACAGACACCTGCAGACCTGCTTCACCACCTGTGAGGTGGGAGCCAGGGGCTCGAACCCGGATCTTCCTCTACAGGTGGGGAGCCAGGGGCTCAAACCTGGATCTTTCAGTTGGTCTTTGCGCTTTGCGCCATGTGCGCTTAACCCGCTGTGCCACCACCCGACTCCAGCTGTCTCCCTCTCTTAACACTTTTTAAATAAGATTATAATATAGTCCTGGCTTCGGTAGCACATATACTAAAATTGGCATGATACAGAGAAGATTAGCATGGCCCCTGCTCAAGGATTACACACAAATTCATGAAGCCTACCATATTTTTTTAAAAAGATTATAAAACATATGTACACACATATAAATAATTATAATCTTTTAAAGAGCCAGTTAATGCAAGCTGGGAGGTGGTTCAGTGGCAAGAGGTCTGGATTTGCATGTGTGGGATCCTAGGTCTGTCTGAACTCTGGTTCTACATATGCTGGAGCTCTTTTAAAAGATTTATTAATCAGTGAGGGAGAAAGGGAGGAGAAAGAGAGAGAGGTAGAGAGAGAGAGAGAGAGGAAACACTATAGCATCAGTCTGGAACATGTGATGCTGGAGGTAGAACTCAGGACCTCATGCTTGAATCCAAAACTCCAACCACTGTGCCAGCCTCCAGGTCTGCAGATTGGCTATAAACTCATGGTAATATTGTTCTTTTAACTGTACATCTTTTAAGTAATACAAAGACCTTTTAAAAATTTTTTTCAAATATTGTGCCTGGGGATCAATCCCACCCAGAACCTTGCACCTGCATGGAACAGCTGAGAAGCCTCCCCTGCCAGTCTCCATTCTATATCCTTTAAGAGAGGGAGACATGCAAAGCACTGCTCCTCTATGCATGGAGTCCCTCCCATTGCCTGCCTGTGGTGTTCAATTGCGGTGTCCAGGATCAGACCCCCAGCCACATGCTATGTAAAGCACGTGCTTTACCCCCTGAGCCACTTTCTGATCCTGAGTTGGGTGCAAATCGCAAGGACTGGAGTAAGGATCCTGGGTTGAGCCCCTTGTTCCCCACCTGCAGGTTTTCTCTTCATAAGTGGTGAAGTAGCTCTGCAGATGTCTTATTTTTCTCTCCCCCTATCTTCCCCTCCTCTCTCAATTTCTCTCTTTCCTATCCAATAACAGTGACATCAATAACAATAATAATAATAACCACAACAATGATAAAACAACGAGGGCAACAAAAGGGAAAGGAAAAAGAAAACAATTTTTTTTTTAATGAGAAGGATTGAGGGAAGAACCAGAGCATCACTGTGACCTATGGAATGCCAGAGATAAAACTGAGAACTTCATGCTTTAGAGTCCAATGTCTTATTCACTGTACCACCTCTCAGGACACTGCAGATAATATTTAGTAGAATCACTTAACAACTCTTCGAAGAGTCACTTTGCACATACCTTATTGTGGGAGTCCCTGGGCTTGATTCCTGGCACCACTGAACAGTAACACAGAAATAGCAAGTGAAGTTTCATGGATGTTATAGCTGTGCTTAGGTCACTATCTCAAAATCATAAGCATTGAACTGAGAGGAAATTTAGTGGTAAATTGCATACTGCACATGCATGAGGCCCCAAGTTTGATCCCCAACATACAGAAGTTCTGAGTGGTGCTCTATCCATAAAAATAAATAAACAAAGGGGTCCAGAGCTTGCTCCCCCAGTAGAGTGCACATCATGTCACCATGCTTGCAGACCTGGTGTTGACCCCTAACACAACATGGGAGCACCAGGCATGATGGCAGGTTCTGTGATGTTTCTCACATGCTCTTTATCCCACTTTTTCTATTTCATATTTTAATTTTTAAAGTCAATTTTCTTTTATATATATTAATATATTTATTTATTATTGGACCGAGACAGAGAAATTGGGAGGAGAGGAGGAGTTAGAAAAGGAGAGAGACAGAGAAACACCTGCAGCCTTGCTTTACCACTTGTGAAGCTTCCCCTACCCCCTGCAGCTGGGGACCAGAGACTTGAACCTGGTTCCTTATGCACTGTAATTTCTGTGCTTAACCAGATGCACCACTGCTGGCCCCCTGTATATTTTACTCATTTATTATTTCCTGGATAGAAATTGAGAGGGAACAGAAGATGTAGAGGGGGAGACACAGAGAGACACCTGCAGCGCTGCCTCACCACTTATGAAGCTTCTCCTCAGCTGGATTGATCTTGGGCTTGAACCTCAGTCCTTGCGCATTGTAACGTGCACTCCACTGGTTACATCACCTCCCAGACCCCATTTTTTCATTTAAATTTAAAAGGAGAAAACAACTGTTGGCAACAGTAGAATTATGTGAGTATGAAACAGGTGCACTAAAATACATCAATATATTCATCTTTTTTTAAAGGTCACTTTGTGAGTGCACATGTTATAGTGTGAGAGGACGAGGGCTCAAGTCCCTGATCCCCACTTACAGGGGGAAGCTTCACAAACAGTGAAACAGTATCTTAATGTGTCTCACTTTCTTTTTCCACTCTATCTCCCCTTTCCATCTCTGTTTATTTCTGTCTTACCAAGTAAAAAGAAAAAAACTTTTGAAAAAGTTACTTTATATAAAAAATGTTTTTTCATTATTCTTGACCAAGTAAAAATATCTCAGGACATATAGAAAATATACTCCGTTGTGAATAGGAAATAACTTGAATGTTTAGGCTCTGGTGTCTGTGCCAGAAGTGGTTTGCTAAGAAGTAGTGGTTTCTAAATGCAAATCCCTAGCTTCAAGTCTACCTACTGATGCTCCTCTGCAATCTGAGACCATCGCAGGCAAGGGATAAATACATTATTTGCACTGTCAGTTACACTACTGCAGGCTAAAACAAGGGTAAGGAAAGTGGAAAGGACAAAAGTAGGGGAAAACTAAATTATCTGAATGTGTCTAATGACAGTTATTTAATGCTTACTGCTATGCAACCCATTTTTCCTAAAATGCTTCAATTTTTACTGCAAATAACTAAAAAACATGGCTATTTTGGACTTCCACATTGTCTTTCATCCTTACTCAGGCTTTACTTAAAAAAAAAAGATTTCTTTATTAGTGAGAGAAATAGGGGAGAAGAAGGAGGAGAACCACAGCATCACTCTGACACATCTGATGCCTGAGATCAAACTTGAGACCTCACACATAAGAACTCCAAAGCTTTATCCACTGCACAACCTCCCAGACAGTGGCAGACTTTTTTTTTTATAATTTAAAATATTATAATACTTTGCTTACTTAAAAGGCAATAGATTTATACAATCTGAAGAGAACAAGAGTATACATACTTTGCTTATTTAAGTGATACATACACTTTAGTAGAACTTACATATTTGAATAACACTACATACATATGTAATTGAAAATCTCGGAAATATAGAAAAAGGTTGTGGGGGAAAAACCCTTTCCTGCCCATTGATCTTAGACACTATCAGTAGAAAATACTACAGTATGTTTTTTTTTTTGATTAATTAATTTTCCCCTTTTTTGTTGCCTTTGTTGTTTAACACTGTTGTGGTTATTGATGTAGTTGTTGGTGAATAGGACAGAGAGAAATGGAGAGAGGGGTGCCAGGCTACCTTTGTGCGTGGGAGACAGAAGACCAGGGAGTCATGGCTGAACTGGGATGCAGTTCAATCTTTATTGAGTGGGGAATGCAGTGTGATCTAACCAGAGCTATCTCTAATCATAATCCTGTCCTTATATATCCTGAGATGTAACTGTCAGGTTGGAAGAAGATTTAGGTAAGATATGGGGTGGGGAGAAGGAAAAAGCTCAGAAACCAGTGTGGATTAAACCAATGCCCTACAGGCAAGGCAGTTCCCAGGTAACACAGTGATTATGTAAGTAGACCACACCTTAGGTAGTGCAACAGAAGAGGTCTTAGAAGCAGAATTTAGAAGCAGACCAACAGGAGGGGGAAGACAGAGAGGGGAAGATAAAGAGATACCTGCAGACCTGCTTCACAGCTTGTGAAGTGATTCCCCCACAGGTGAGGAGCTGGGGGCCAGAACTGGGATCCTTCCGCTGGTTCTTGCACTTTGCAGTATGGTTTTGGCAGGGGCCAGAACTGTGATCCTTCCGCTGGTTCTTGCACTTTGCAGTATGGTTTTGGCAGAGCTATTTATTTCTGAACCCACAGGGAGTCATAATGAATTTTTGTAATACTGTTTTTTATTTTAAAACTTGAAAGTATCTTAATTTACAAAAAAATCCATAAAAATGACCTTTAAACCAATTTTCTCTTTAGACAGTTATGATACAAATCCTGAATAGAAACAGCTTGAGAAAGACATTTGAGTTAACTCAGTTGTAAACTTGCTGGAGTAAGGACTTGTGTGGGTAAAAATATAATTTTTAATTATTTTAATTTCATGAACTACAGAAGGGGGTATAGGGGCACAGAAGCAGCACTCTAACATATGCAGTGCTTGGGATTGGACTCAGGACCTAAAATACAGAAGCTCTAATTTCTTCCATGGTGCAACTTACCCATCTTCAGAGATATTTTTCTTTTGTTTTTTCTAAAGATCTTATTTATTCATTAATGAGAGAGAGAGGAGAAGGGAGGATCAGCATGTTACTCTGGTATATGTGGCACTGGGGAATTGAACTTGGGACCTCATGCCTGAGAATCCTGCACTTTATCCACTCTGCCTCCTCCTCCCAGACCACTGATAATTTGGCTTTGATTGGAAGTGGAACTACTGAAGAGGCACTCTTGGGGGCTGGGTGGTAGTGCAGCGGGTTAAGCACACATGGCATGAAGGGCTAGGATGGGGGTTGGGAGCCTGGTTTGAGCTCTCCACCTGCAGGGATGTCACTTCACAGGGGGTGACGCAGGTCTGCAGGTGTCTGTCTTTCTCTCCCACTCTTTGTCTCCCCCCGACCCTCAATTTCTCTGTCCTATCCAGCAACAATGATAAACACAAAGGGCAACAAAAAGAGGGATGGGGGGATGGCCTCCAGCAGCAGTGGATTTGTAGTGCAGAAGGGGAAAAAAAACACTCCATAAGTAAACCTGAGATAACAAGAGTTTTAAACAACTAAGTTCCTTCCACTCTTGCTCCTTGTCAGTTGTATGTGCCTGACCTCTAGAAATAGAAATCCTTAGAAAAAAAAATTTACAAGTGCCTTTTCCATTGTAGTAAAGATAGTGATTATGTTAAAATGTGAATTTCTATCACTGCAAGGTTGGAACAAGAGCCCAGTCAGAAAGAATTTGGACCTACAATTTCACCCAGAATAGTGGCACTGACCACAGGGTAGGATATGAAGACCAAGATATTAAGGTAATATTGCTGAATGTGCTTAATGTATCTTTGATTTATTAAGGAATCAAATTTCAGGGCTTTGTGGTAGCACAACGGGTTAAGTGTACGTGTCACAAAGCGCAAGGACCAGTGTAAGGATCCTGGTTGGAGCCCCAGGATCCCCACCTGCAGGGGGTTGCTTCAAAGGCCGTGAAGCAGGTCTGCAGGTGTCTATCTTTCTCTCCCTCTCTCTGTCTTCCCCTACTCTGTCCATTTCTCTCTGTCCTATGTAACAATGATGACATCATTTACAACAACAATAACTACAACAACAATAAAACACAAAGGCAAGAAAAGGGAAAATAAATAAGTATAAAATTTTAAAAATGTAATTGCCTAGCAATAATTTAGTATGACCATTTAGACACATTGTTTTGTTTTGTTAGATTTATTTTTTTCTTTTCCTTCTACTTTTTTTGAATAGGAAAGAGAAATTGAGAAAGATGGAGAGAAAGAGGGAGAAAGACCTGCTTCCCTGCTTGTGCAGTGTCCCTCTTGTAGGTGTAGAGCAGGGCTTTGAACTGCCCACTTTTCTCAATTTTTGAGAACTTCTGATAGTCTTGAATACTCAGATTGTCTCCAGGCATATCACTCATCTAACTTCCTTATCTTCCACTGACCCTGCTGGGGAGCCAGCATAATGGTTCTGTATGTCAAAGGCTTCCATGCCTGAGGCTCTGAAGTCCCAGGATCAATTTTCAGCTCCACCATAACCCAGAGCTGAGCAGTGCTCTGATCTTTCTCTTTTTGTATGTCTCTCATTAAAATATAAAGAATTGGGAGTCCGCTGGTAGTGCATCTGGTTAAGTGTACGTGGTGCAAAGCACAAGGACAGGCATCAGGATCCCAGTTAGAGCCTCAGGCTCCCCACCTGCAGGGGGTTTGCTTCACAGGTGTGAAGCACATCTGCAGGTGTCTATCTTTCTCTCCCCCGTATTCCCCTCCTCTCTCCATTTCGCTCTGTTCTTTCCAACAACGGCTACAACGGTAATAACTACAGCAATAAAACAAGGGCAACAAAAGGGAATAAAGAAATATTAATAAAAATATTTTTTAAATATAAAAAGAATATATATATATTTTATGGTCCAGGCAGTGACACATCTGGTTGAGCACACATGTTACAGTGCACAGTGACCCAGGTTGAGGCCTCTGATCTCCGCCTGAGTTGGAGAAAGCTTCAAGAGTGGTGAAGCAGGGCTGCAGGTGCATATGTGTCTCTCGCCTTCTCCACTTCCCCCCCTTCTAAATTTCTCTCTGCCCTTTCCAATAATAATAGTCTGTTAAAAACATATATATGTACTTTAATTTCTAATATTTAATTGTATGCTAGTCCCAAGACATATGCACAGCTATGTTTATATAGCTATATAGTTGGTAAGTCAAAATATGGAAGCAACCTAAACACAGACAACTAGATAACTATGTTAGAATGGGGCATGGCTGGTGATGCACATAGCTGAGACTGCTCTTACCATACACAGGGACCTGGGTTTGAGCCCCTACTCCCCACCAGCAGGAAGGATTTTTAATGAGTGGTGAAGTAGGTTTAAAAGTCCCCCTCTCTCTCTATTTTTCTTTTTTTCTTTAATTCCCCCCCCCCCCCCATGGAATTGCTGTGGCTCAGTGCCTATGCTACAAATCCACTGCTACTGGAGGGTATTTTTTCCTTTTTTTGACCTTGTTTTTTATCTTTGTTGTAGTTATTATTGATTTTTATTTCTGTCATTGTTGTTGGACAGGACAGAGAGAAATTGAGAGGAGCGGAAGACAGGGGGGAGAGAAAGATATGATTAGTGAAGTAAATGAATAAATCAATTAAAAGATTTTTCCTTTTTTTTGCCTCCAGGGTTATTTATTGCTGGGGCTCAATAAGAATCCACTTTTCCTGGTGGCCTATTTTTTCATTTTATTGGATAATACAGAAATTGAGAGGTGGGAGTCGGGCGGTAGCACAGCGGGTTAAGCGCATGTGGCTCCAAATGCAAGGACCGGCGAAAGGATCCCGGTTTGAGCCCCGGCTCCCCACCTGCAGGGGACTTGCTTCACAGGTGGTGAAGCAGGTCTGCAGGTGTCTATCTTTCTCTCCTCTTCTCTGTCTTTCCCTCCTCTCTCCATTTCTCTCTGTCCTATCCAACAATGACATTGATAATAACTACAACAATAAAACACCAAGGGCAACAAAAGGGAATAAATAAGTAAATATAAAAAAATTTAAAAAAAAGAAATTGAGAGGTGAGAGGAGGGAGAACGAAGGACACACTAGCAGACCTGCTTCGACTCTTGTGAAGCGACCCCCCTGAAGGTGGGGAGTGGGGTTTGAAACTTGATCCTTGCATGGGTCCTTGTTCTGAGTACTATGTGTGCTTAACCAGGTACACTGCCAGCCCCTTCAGTATACATATTTAAAAATATTTTATTATCTTTATATATTTATTGATGGGATAGACAGCCTAAAATTGAGAAGGAATGGGGGTGATATGGAGGGAGACACCAGCAGCACAGCTTCACCACTCATGAAACTTTCCCCCTGCAGGTGGGGAACAGGGGCTTGAACCTGAGTCCTTTAGCACTGTAACATGTGCTCTCAACTAGGTGAGCCACCACCCAGCCTCTCCCTCAAAATATTTTTTTCAAGACAGCACTTCTTGGTGAAAAAAATAGGAGACTTCACCTCTCTGGCTAACAACACCATCAAGTGTGGTTAGAGGTGCAGAGGAGCAGGTCTGAGTTTTGTTTTTTTCCCTGAGAACATGTAGCTGAAAACATGGGAAATGGGATAAAAAGACACTGGGAACAGGTGAGTTTGGGACAGGGTTATTGATGCCTTTACATTGTGCAATGCCTGTTTTCTACTTTCATTATTTTAGTTAAGTATTTTACCTAAAACAAATTACATTGAGATGACAAAACAAATAGAAAGACCCAGCAACTATATTGTTCCCCAGATGTACAAATCAGTATATTCTTTAGTGTACTAAAGAAAACTTTTAGCAAGGCAGGTCTGAGTTTTGTGCCACAGTAAGGGCTGGTCAGGATGGATGAAATCTGTGAAGACAATTAAGCTTAATACTAAACAGCTGCTATTGAGAGAGTTTTGAACTGCTATTTTAAATCCAACCATCCCAACTTAAATATTTTGACACTCACCCATCAATGTGTCTGGGGTCTCATTTTCCTTAGAAGTCAGACACATCTGATGCTGTGCAACCTTGAATAATAATTTTTAAAAAACTGGGGTTACAACCCACTTTTCACAGGATCTACTTGAAGAAAACTTGCCTTTAGCTTCCCAAAGGTTCACAAAAAATGAATCAAGTAAAAATGTAAATTCTCTTAGCTCCACAGACTTGACTACAGTTTGAGAGTAAACATTGTTGATTTCAGTAACTCTTGGACTGAGTGCATAAGAACACTATATATTTGAAACACTACTGTCAACACTGTATTTCTTCTTGCACAGTGACTGTTTCCTTGTAAATGACAGATATATATTCTAGCAAACTCAGCACTTTGTAAATCAACTTTAAATACAGATCATAGTTTCAAATACTCCCTTGCAAGGAAATATATTGTATCCACATAGCAGTTAAAGTGTTCCTTAATGTAGGGGGGAGTAGGGAAACACCTTGAAAGTGTGAGCAACATTCAAGAATAGAGACCAACTCTCAAATGACCAAAAATTAATGTTAACTAGGAAAAATGCAGAGGTAGCAATTACTAGGAAGAGGGTCCCAGGACAGGCTGGGAGTAGGGATGAGAACATCTCCTGAGACGGAGAGAGTGCCAGACTAGGTGATCATTCCAGCCAGATAGGTTCTGTATATGCTGGGATGCTGTCTCTCTGTCTCTCAGTCCCTGCCTTTGCCTCTATCTCTGTCTCCATATATATAAAATCGGGCATGTCATGAAAAATATTTAAAAAGAGAAATATAACTCTGAACATGATCTAAAGAAATGCTTCCTGAAAAGTCCGATCAAAGTATTATTCTGAGTCTATATGAGAAATAGTCTCATTATTAGTAAGGTACACCAAAGTCATTAAAGGCAAATACCGGGGGCTGGGCCGTACACAGCGGGAGAAGCACACATGGCTCAAAGCACCAGGATGGGCATAAAGATCCCAGTTTGAGCCCCCACTTCCTTATGTGTGTGGGGGAGGTCGCTTCACTAGCAGTGAAGTAGGTCTGCAGGTGTCTGTCTTTCTCTCCCCCTCTCTGTCTTCCTGTCCTCTCTCAGTTTCTCTCTGTCCTGTCCAACAACAACAGGTATAGCAACAACAACAACAACAAGGGCAATGAAATGGTAAAAATAGCCTCCAGGAGCAGTGGATTCCTAGTGCTGCCACCAAGCCCAATGATAACTATGGAGGTAAAAAAAAAAAAAAAGACTAAAACTCATAGGGTATACATGACCTTCAGAGACAAGCACATACTCAGTGCATATAGAAAGGGAAAAGAGGAGACTTGGGTGGTAGTGCAGCTGATTATGCGCCCATGGCTCAAAGTGCAAGGATGGGGGTAATGATCCAGGTTGGAGTCCCTGGCTTCCCACCTGTAGGGGAGTTGCTTCACAAGCAGTGAAGCAGGTCTGTAGGTGTCTATGTTTCTCTCCCCTCTCTGTCTTCCCCTCCTCTCCTCATTTTTTTTTTCCTCCATGGTTATTGCTGTGCTCAGTGCCTGTACCATGAATCCACCGCTCCTGGAGGCCATTTTTGCCCTTTTTGTTGCCCTAGTTGTTGCAGCCTCATTGCGGTTATTATTGCCATTGTTGACATTGCTTTGTTCTTGGATAGGACAGAGAGAAATGGAGAGAGGAGGGGAAGACAGAGAGAGGGGGAGAGAAGGATAGACACCTGCAGACCTACAACACCGCCTGTGAAGCGACTCCCCTGCAGGTGGGGGGCCGGGGGCTCGAACCAGGATACTTACGCCAGTCCCTACGCTTTGCGCCACCTGCGCTTAACCCACTGCGCCACCGCCTGACCCCCTCCTCTCCTCATTTCTGTCTGTCCTATCCAACAATGATGGCATCAGTAACAACAACAACTACAACAGGGGATTTGGTTGGTAGTGCAGCAGGTTAAGCAGAAGTGCGCAAGCAGAAGGATCACCATGTGGATCCCGGCTTCAGTCCCCAGCTCCCCACCTGCAGGGGAGTCGCTTCACAGGCAGTGAAGCAGGTCTGCAGGTGTCTATCTTTCTCTCCCCCTCTCTGTCTTCCCCTCCTCTCTCCATTTCTCTCTGTCCCACCCAACAAAACAACAATAACTACAACAACAACAAAAAAAAGGCAACAAAACCGAATAAATAGATATTAAAAAATTAAATCTTAACAACAATAAAACAAGGGCAACAAAAGGGAATAAATAAATAATTTTTTTAAAAAAGCGGGGAAAAAGGGAACTGAGCAGTAGCGCAGCCAGTTAAGCCAAGTGGGGCAAAAACGCAAGGCCTTCTGAAGGATCACAGTTCGAGCCCCCAGCTCCCTGCTTGAAGGGCAGTTGCTTCACAGGCAGTGAGGCAGATCTACAGTTGTCTTTCTCTCCCCATCTGTCTTCACCTCCTTTCTCAATTTTTCTCTGTCCTGTCTAACAAGGATGACATCAATACTAATAATTCCAACAACAAAAAAAAGGGCAACAAAAGAGAATATATAAAAAATAATAAAAAGAAAGGCGAAACAAACACTGAAATGCCCAGCAGCATATGGCTAGCAGGCATCTCTAGGTGATACTGACAGTCACTCCAGTGAAGATGTTGTAACTAGGGCGACACAGGGGCCTTGCTGCTGTCCTGCGGTCCACTGTGGGCTCCCCGGCCCCTAAGTACTGCACAGATGGGGGCCACTGAGCTGTGCCAGAGCCAGCATGGATGGGCCCCGCAGTATCACCAGGACCACATGTATCTGCATGAACTGGGACCGCTGCCAGGTGGCTTCTTTGCACCATGTATGCTTAACCTGTTGTGCTACCACCAGGCCCCGAAATTTGATTCCTTAATAAATCAAAGATACAGCAAGCACATTCAGTAATATTACCTTAATATCTTGGACTTCATATCCTACCCTGTGGTCAGTGACTCTCTTCTGGGTAAAATTGTAGGTCCGAATTCTTTCTGACTGGGCTCCTGTTCCTGTGCAGAGATAGAAAGGAATTCACATTTTAACACAATCACTATCTTTACTACAATGGAAAAGGCACTTGTAAATTTTCTTCTAAGGATTTCTATTTCTGAAGGTCAGACACATACAATTGACAAGAGCAAGAGTAGAAGGAACTTAATTGTTTAAGACTCTTGTTATATCAGGTTTACTTATGGAGTAAGAGTGTTTCTTTTTCTTTTACCTCCTGCACTACAAATCCACTGCTCCTGGAGGCCATCCCCCCCCCTCGCCCTTTGTTGTTCTTTTTGTTTATCATTGTTGCTGGATAGGACAGAGAAATTAAGGGTGGGGGGAGACAAGGAGTAGGAGAGAAATACAGACACCTGCAGACCTGCTTCACTGCTTGTGGAGTTACATCCCTGCAGGTGGGGAGCTCAAACCAGGATCCCAACCCCTAACCTTAAGCTTTGTGCCATGGGTGCTTAACCCGCTGCACTACCACCCAGCCCCCAAGAGTGCTTCTTCAGTAGTTCCAGTTCCAATCAAAGCCAAATTATGAGTGGTCTGGGAGAAGGAGGCAGAGTGGATAAAGTACAGGATTCTCAGGCATGAGGTCCCAAGTTCAATCCCCAGTGCCACATATACCAGAGTAACGTGCAGATTCTCCCTGCTCCTCTCTCTCTCATTAATGAATAAATAAGATCTTTAGAACAAAAGAAAAATATCTCTGAAGATGGGTAGGTTGCACCATGGAAGAAATTAGAGTTTCTAAATTGTAGGTCCTGAGTCCAATCCCAAGCACTGCATATGCTAGAGCGCTGCTTCTGTGCCCCTCTACCCCTTTCTGTAGTTCATGAAATTAAAAATAATTAAAAAGCTATATTTTACCCACATCAGTCCGTTCTCCGCAAATTTACTAATGTGTTAACTCAAACTTCTTTCTCAAGCTGTTTCTATTCAGGATTTGTATCATAACTCTCTAAAGAGAAAATTGGTTTAAAGGTCATTTTTATGAAATTTTTATGGAAATTAAGATACTTTCAAGTTTTAAAATAAAACATATTATTACATAGATTTATTACGACTCCCTGTGGGTTCAGAAATAAATAGCTCTGCCAAGACCATACTGCAAAGCGCAAGGACCAGCAGAAGGATCCTGGTTCTGGCCCCAAGCTCCCCACCTGCAGGAAAGGTACTTCACAAGCAGTGAAGCAGGTCTGCAGGTATCTGTCTTTCTCTCCCCCTCTGTCTTCCCCTCCTCTCTCCATTTCTATCTGTCCTATCCAACAACAACAACATCAATAACTACAACAATGTTAAACAAGGGCAACTAAAAAGGGAAAATAAATTAATTCATTTAAAAAACCATACTCTAATATTTTCTACTTATAGAGTCTAAGGTCAAGGGGCAAGAAAGGGTTTTTCCCCCACTACATTTTTCGATATTTCCTAGATTTTGAATTACATATGTATGTAGTTTTATTCAAATGTGTAAGTTCTACTAAAGTGTATGTATCATTTAAATAAGCAAAGTATGTATACTCTTGTTCTCTTCAGATTGTATAAATATTTTGCCTCTTAAGTAAGCAAAGTATCATAATATCTTAAATTATAAAAAAATAAAGGCTGCCACTGTCTGGGAGGTTGTGCAGTGGATTAAGCTTTGGAGTTCTTAGGTGTGAGGTCTCAAGTTTGGTCTCCGGCATCAGATGTGTCAGAGTGATGCTGTCTCCTTCTTCCTCTCCCCTATTTCTCTCATTAATAAATAAATCTTTAGAAACAAAAGTAAAATCTGAATGGTGTTGAAAGAGAATGTGGAAGCTCAAAATACCCAGATTTTTTAGTTATTTGCAATAAACCTTGTAGCATTTTAGGAAAAGTGGGTTGCATAACAGTAAGCATTATAGTAACTGTCACTAGTCACTTTGATTTAGATATCTTAGTTTTTCCTACTTTTGTCCTTTCCACTTTCCCTACCCTTGTTTTAGCCTGCAGTAGTGTAAGTGACAGTGCAAATGATATATTAATCCCTTGCCTGCGATGGTCTCAGATTGCAGAGGAGCATCAGTAGGTAGACTTGAAGCTAGGAATTCGGATTTCCCAACCATTACTTCTTAGCAAACCCCTTCTGGAACAGACACAGAGAGCCTAAACATTCAAGTTATTTCTTATTCTCAATGGAGTATATTTTCTATATGTCCTGAGATATTTTTACTTGGTCAAGAATAATGAAATAACATTTTTAATATAAAGTAACCTTTAAAAAGTCTTTTTTCTTTTTGTTTTGTAAGAGAGAAAGAAATAGAGATGGAAAGGGGAGATAGAGTGGAAAAAGAAAGTGAGACACATTAAGATAGTGTTTCACTGCTTGTGAAGCTACTGCCTGCAATTGGGGATCAAGGGCTTGAACACTGGTCCTCTCACACTATACATGTGCAATCACAAAATGACCTTTAAAAAAAGATGCATATATCGATGTATTTTAGTACAACAGTTTTATACTACATAATTCTACTATTGCCAACAGTTGTTTTCTCCTTTTAAATTTAAAATGAAAAAAATGGGGTCCGGGAGGTGATGTAACCAGTGGAGTGAACATGTTACAATTCACAAGGACTAAGGTTCAAGCCCAAGATACAACCAGCTGAGGAGAAGCTTCACAAGTGGTAAGGCAGCGCTGCAGGTGTCTCTCTGTGTCTCCCCCTCTACATCTTCTGTTCCCTCTCAATTTCTATCCAGGAAATAATAAATGAATAAAATATACAGGGGGCCAGCAGTGGTGCATCTGTTTAAGCCCAGAAATTTCAGTGCATAAGGAATCATGTTCAAGTCCCTGGTCCCCAGCTGCAGGGGGTAGGGGAAGCTTCACAAGTGGTAAAGCAAGGCTGCAGGTGTTTCTCTGTCTCTCTCCTTTTCTAACTCCTCCTCTCCTCCCAATTTGTCTGTCTCGGTCCAATAATAAATAAATATATTAATATATATAAAAGAAAATTGACTTTAAAAATTAAAAAAAATGAAATAGAAAAAGTGGGAGAAAGAGCATGTGAGAAACATCACAGTACCCTCCATCATGCCTGGTGCTCCCATGTTGTGTTAGGGCTCAACACCAAGTCTGCAAGCATGGTGATGTGATGTGCACTCTACTTGGGGAGCAAGCTCTGGACCCCTTCGTTTATTTATTTTTATGGATAGAGCACCACTCAGAACTTCTGTATGTTGGGGATCAAACTTGGGGCCTCCTGCCATGTGCAGTATGCAATTTACCAATAAGCTACCTCTCAGTTCAATGCTTACAATTTTGAGATAGAGACCTAAGCACAGATCTACTATCC